>NC_140530.1:6478522-6836022 GCF_057382185.1 Mchenga conophoros | reverse complement strand
TATGCATTGGATGTCTCCATCAGGGCAGCAGAGCAGACTAAGTTTTTTCCTCGTCTTTCCTCCTGACCTCTTGTATCCTCTGGACATTGTTCTCTGAATCCTATTGAACCAGGAGTCCACAGATAAACAGCACAATGGAGAATAATGGTGTGTCTGTGTGTGTGTGTGCGTGTGTTCCTCAGCCTGTCCTTTAGCGCAGTGTGAGGCCAAGCCAATCAAAAACCCCCACCATCACTGCATTTTCTCTTTTGGAAGAATCGCAACAAGCATGAGCGCTACATACATCACTACATCACTCTGCCGCTTGAGCGACAGTATAAGCATGTTGTCTGTCCGACTCTTCAGACGGGTCGGCATAAGGACTTCACTTATATTGTGCAGCAACCTAGAAATTAAATATACGGTGACAGAGTCATATCATTGTATCACATCAGCTCACTGTGCTTTAAATTTTTGCTGTTAATCCATCTTCCTGAGGGTTAAACCTCCAAACTGAACAAATTAAATTAGTTTTCATGTGCAAAGAATTTGGACAATGAGATTTAAAAATGAATAACATAGTGTAGTATAGTCGACAGTCGATCAGCTGAATCATTATTTAACCCAGGAGTCTTGAACCTGCAGCTGGTCCTGAATGTGGCTGTTTTGTCCATCTCTAGATAAAAAGTAGAAATGAATATTTAAAAAAAAAAAATTATTCCTTTAACCCTCTCGAGGCAGGCATTGCCGATTTGCAACAGTTAAAAACTAACAACCTGATTACCCCACATACATATTTTATGAGTTTTTTTACTCAGAAGTACCACTGCAGGACTTAGTTGTGCATTAGCAACAAAAAGTTTAATTTGAGCCTGAGGGGGTTAAGTGGTTCTTTACATTCTTCATCACATTAAAAAAATATTGTGTCATAGCACAGAACAACAGTCCCTTGTGGTGTGTGATACTTTAAACTGTGTACAATATATTAAAGCTAATCAGATTCAAAGCGCCCTGCAGAGGATAGTTACAGACAAACATTTTAGAACTGTGGTAGAAGTTTTGCAGTGTTTAGCACTGCTGCCTCACATCAAGAAAGTCTTGGGTTCAACTCCAGCAGGCAGATGGACCCTTCTGTGTAGAGTTTGCATGTTCTCCCTGTACCTGCATGGGTACTCTGCCTTCTCCCCTTTTCTGGAACTTGGTTGTCTGTGTGTTAGCCCTGCGTTAGCCTGGTCACTTGTTCAAGGTGTAACTTGCCTCTTCCTCTAAGACCTCAGTTGGAAGAAAATGGATGGATAGACTCTCGCTTTTACATGTTTCTATTAATTAGTAATGAGCAGTCATACACAATTCCAACAAAGACAACTTAGCGATAGCCAGTTTAGTAGTGCCTAAGTCCTTTTCATTCTTTTTATTTTATTTATTCCATATGCTGCTGTGAAAAAGATTGGCGTTGAAAGAGTTTTGTTTTACAAAAATGCAAAATGACAATAAAGAATTTGTTTACTTTGGCAAATAAACCTGAAAAAGTAAACAGTTAAAACATTTTTTTCATAAACAGTATTATTCAAAATATTCCTCCAGCCTGCTGTACTATTGTTATATGTGGTAAAAGATTTAAATTATTCACACCTATTAGTAATGTTGAAAGGGTTTTTTTTATGTGGGCAGCAGGTTCATAATAAGGCCCAATCATGTTTGAGATTTCTTTTGGTCAGAAATTGTTAAAAAACAACAACAAAACAGCTCTTTGATAGTAAAGTTTACCTGACTTAACACTGATTTAACTATATATTCAAAAAAGTTGCATGTTTTCTGATCTCTGATGTGATGATTTACTGCTTTCCCTACTTTTGCATGTTGGCTGGCTAAAATATGACAGCTTTAAATGTAAGAAAACATTTTTAAACAATTTAAATAAAAAAAAAAATTCACAGTTAGATATCGAAAAATTTGTATTTGTATTTATTATCATTTTATTAACATAATATTAATAATTATTATAATATTAATTAATTAATTAATTAATTACTCTTTAATTATAATATCAATTAATTACTGTGGTAATAAGTTCACATGTGATAGAGTTTAGAGACTTGTACTTATATTGATACTTCTGCAAAGCCAACGTTTAACAATCCCTTAAAACATATAAAATCATGTGTTGTGTTTATAGAACATTATTAGAAAAGAAATTCAGCCAGCTGATTGTTATAAAAACAAAATAATATCTACCTTTTAATTTTGACAAAAATCCGTTCAAATCGCAGTATTTTATGGCGTCATCGCTGCCCACTGTTGGACAAACTATGTAATGGCAACACTATACCTAATGTCCCACCTTCATCTACTCTTAAATGTCTTATTTGCCTTTTTTTCTGTCTTATCTTGTAAAGCCCTTTTTTCTTTGTTTTTAAAAGGTGCTACATACATGAAGTTTATTATTATTACTATTAATATTATTATTATTTTCTGAGTCAAGGCTAGCCTCTCAGACCTGCGCTTCAGTTTCTTATTACCCACTTTTACTCTTACTGCACCTGACTTGTGTATAGGTGTATCTCCCGTAAAACGTCTCACTGACTTATCTTTTGGTCTGCAAAAACAAAAAGTTAAATTGAGCAAAAGTAATTTGGCTCCTCGTGCAGAAATAATGTGCAGACCAGTTTAAATGGCTGCGTGTTCAAAAGCTCTCCCGCCTGGTGCCTGCCTAAAGGAAACATCTGTTGAATGCAGTTAGAAGAGACTCATAAAAAAGTAGGTAAACTGTGACATATTAGGTGTCAGTCACCAAGATCAGTAATAACTTTGCTTTGTTGTGTTTTGTGGCAACAAGTTAATCAACTCTTGCAATGCTTTAAATCATGTTCAGTGAATTGTTTTTGAGTGCATTTGGATTATTTGATTAATCGATGGCGCTGTTGATGCTATTTGCTGTTTTTCTTAAATGAAAATATGCTGAATATCTAAAAAAAACTGTTTTTTTTCTGGTAAAAACAGTGCTTAGATATTCAGTTTAATTTGATGAAATATTTCTGTTTAAGATCACACTGTGTAAATTCCTGCCTGTGTTCAGGCTTCTCTGGTGACGAAGGTGCTTGGCTTTTATAAAGTGTGATTATTCTGGTTAATTCTTCACCATGTCCCTGATAGGAACGTGATATCGCAGTCAGCTTCTGTGCCTCACAATGGGCTTTTTTGCATTATCTAACAGCCTCTTTTTCCTCGCGTTAAGCCATCGTGACCCGTGAACATGTAGTCTTTAATGATTCTGTACATCACTATCACAAAGACCAAAGTGTGGTGCGTCGAGCACACGTGCCGAAGAGAGGGAGCTTTTGATAGAGCGGATGAACGGAGAAGTTTCAAGGTGCTCCTTGTATTCATTTCTGTTATCTCTGAAGCAAACGGGGTGAGAGAGTGCAGTAATTAAAAGTGGAGATGGAAGGATCTCAGGTGGAGATGTTAGAAGTCATGTCTTTGTGAAGGAAACACAAAGGTGGAGAGGTTGGTTGAATGCCTTTGCTTCATCTTAACATCGCTCATCACTCTTCAGAGGACTTTTTAAAGACACTTTCCACCTGTTGCCTTGGTACAGGAAAGAAAAGAAAGATAACTGTACACACTTGAGAGGAAACACACACACACACACACACACACACACACACACAGGAAGACTCATCCTGGGCGGGTGATAAAACACAAGTCTTACACTGGTGATGGGCCACTTTCAGAGATACTGCAGCCGCGCACACACACACCCTGCTGTGTACATCTGCACACACCTTCAAGGTAAGATACCTGCTTCAACCTCGGCAAAGCCTTCTTTTACCAAACTCACTGTGTCCTCGCGGTTGACTGTCTTGCAGGCTTATATCTGATTGCACGGTTGAAGCATCTAATCACTAAAAGCTTCACATTACACTTGTTTTGTTTATCTTTTTAAAATATATCGACGGGATTGCTGTACCCCTGGCATGTCATTCATTTACATTCTGCCAGCTGTGCTTTGAATGTGCGCTCACCCATCCGTGAATGCTGTCATAAAAACGCGCTGTAAAGCCAGAGGAGGGGGGCGAAACCACAGCAGGCTATTTATCAACAGCTGTAAATCATCTCCGAAGAAGAAAGAACGGAACCCTTCTCGAACGCTGGCCCCTGCGCCGTGTTTCTCATGCTACTTTTGATCACTTTCTAATCCCTTAAGAAAAACACACAACAAGGAGAGAGGGAAAAAAAGTTTTCTGAACTTTTCCTCTCCACGCCTGCATTGCATGCACGTGTGTTCATTCAGCACGCAATGTCAGAATACAAGCTCCTACAGGACTTAGGTGTGTTTGGCTGAATGTTGCGCTGGAGAGGGAGGCTTTTGTTGGAAAGTATGCAGCGAGTTTTTCTTTTGTCTCTCTTGTTCCCATAATGCTCGTCGCATAACGGCTCTCTATTGTTTGGCATGCGGGACGTGAATGAGCAGGTTTATGTAGACTTTTTCGTGCCCCTTAATTTGAAGAACGTACAAAGAACAAAAAAGGAATAAACATGATGATGAGTGGATTTTGTGCCACTCTCATCAAGATAAAAGTGCGTTAAAGAGGTTATTATTGGCTTAATAGATAGCATTAATGCCTGCACTGATCAGGTTCGCTGACAGTTTATTCATTTTTTTTGCTGCTGAGTGACATAAAGGCCTTATTAAATTACGTTTCAGCGCCTTTTACTGCTTTCTCAGAATTAACCAACAGATTTGCATGGCTATCAGAGAAGTGCACATGGACATACGTCTGTTTTTGTTTGCCACGGTTAAAGATAAAGGTATAATCGGCTTGCTCCCACCCTTTTTCCAGCCGATTTGTTTATTTCTGAGAGAATTCACAAAAACTCTATTGATAGACGAGCCCTGCACACACAAATAAAAACACACCGGTTTCCTGGTTCATTTACATGACTTTCTCCTGCACAACGCTGCTCTGTTGTTATGTGAAACCTAAATTTTCAAAAAAAAAATTCAGGACACAAAACTGTATACCTGTTTGTTGTTTGTTGTGTGTGTGTGTGTGTGTGTGTGGGTCTATAGTGCCATTTGCAAATGACCAGAGACCGTTTGTTTGCTCCGCAACAGCTCCACCAGCATGATTTGCATTTCCTTTTTAAAAATCAATGAAATCTAAAGCGACAGTAGGCCATTATGTGCCGGTTTGCTAGAAGTTAGTTGCGTATTTGAGTTTGTGGTGTATGTGTAGCATGGAAAACAGGCCAGCGCTCCTCCGCTGCATTGAACTTCTTTGATGACTTATCATTTGTGGGGTAACATTAGATTGTATTAATGTTAAATGAAAGAGGGGGCATAGGGGCGCAGACACACATCGTCGGTAATGCAGGAGACACTCTTATGGCTTTTATCTCCCACTCTCCACAGCTGAGCGCGATAACTTGTCTAAAATCATGCGCTCACATGCATCCAAGCTGTTGTATCTCTGCAAAATAAAGAGAGAAGCGAAGCCGAGTTACAGCAGTGGACACCGTCATCCTCCGAACACCAAACCTTTGCTGTTCTTACTGCTGTTCCTTTGAGATAAGGATTTAGTTTTCCATGTTTTAATTCTTGTTCACTTTCTTTCAGTTTTATCGCAGCCTGAAGTTTAACACAATTGAAGGCAAAACCACCCAGATAAATTTCTGTATGTGGCATTGAAGCACCTTATCAGCCCGTCACCTCCAAAAACAAAAGATGCCTGCTAACTGGAAAGAATGGTCAGCTTTCTTTTCAAATCCTAGAGCTATATTTAGTTTACTCTTTAAGCTACTTCATTAGTCAGCAATAGTATTTAACTAGAAGTAGTCAAAATTGGGGGAAAAAAGCATTTAAAGTTGTTTTTTTTTCTTTTTTTTAAAAAAAAAGGCTCTGTAATTAAAACAGCTGGGCACAAACAGCAGGACATAGTGCACTTGTCTTGGGACTATTTTCAGCTGTGGATTCGTATGCATTTAGTGCTCTAGTGAGTATTTACAGCAGCAGCACAGGTGTGTGCCACAGTAAAGTACAGTGTGTGTGTTTGTGGCGTTGAAAGAGCATGTCAGCCGGTGCAAAAGCGGGCCTGAGTCAGAGCAGTTGTGAAAACAGCAGAGCTCCGTGAAACAAAGGAATTAAAAACGATAACACAGTAATTGCTGGCAGATTCCATCAACTGCTGATTTTTGGCTTTCTTCACCTTATTCATTCACAAAACGAAAAGCGTGGAAAAACACAAGCTTACCCTCTCAAAAATAATCTGCTTGGCAAAAAGTGTTCAGTCCTGTTTGTCAGCCTAAAGTTAACCTTTAGCTGTTTCTGCACATCTAATAGGAAAGGCAGCAAATCCATTTTTCTACCTGGGCTCTTCTTTCTTCTCTGTCATCTGGCAGCCCAGGAGATAAGCACGCTGTTACTGAATCTAAGAAAAAGGAATGAAAAGAACCTTTTCATTTTCTCCCCAAAAGTCGAATGACCACATTTTTTGTGGTTAATGCAGATAAGAAGAAGGGTCTGCACGGGGTGGAGGTCAGAGTGGATGGATGGGTTAACAAAACATCAGACAGTTGGGTTTTAAAAAACAAACAAACATTGACTATTGATTTGTGGCTGTGACTACATGTTTGTTATTACATTATATTGTGATAATGAAGACCTGCTAACCTTACCTTAGTAACTATTTTACTCCATATCACCAAGCCGTTTTGTATGTAAAGCCAACCAAACTTTTACCGTAATGTTAACACACCATAACGGTTTTATTAATGTCTTTGTATCGCTGCCATCTATGATGCCGCATCAGATCAAAAACTCTTTCAGTGTATTTGAGCAAGTGAAAACTTTTGCTATATAAAACATGGTGTTGTAGGCAGCTAGTTACTGAGTGCAGGCAGCTGGTAGTACTCAGTCAAGCTCAGCCCCAAGATTGCTTTTACACTTATTATTAAACTATAAGTCGTAGTTGCTTTACACACGGTATATGCTCACTGGTCACTTTATTAGGTATACTTTGCTTGTGTCAGGTTGGACCCCTTTTGTCAAACGTGGTGCATTGCATTGAGATCTGGTGACTATGGAGGCCAGTGAAAATGTTGTAGCACATTATACTGGTGGAAGCAGCCATCGTAAGATAGGTAGTGGACATAAATGGACATCCTAAGCAACACTGCTCAGGTAGGCATTTAAACAACCCTGAACTCGTACAAAGGGGCCCCCAAAGTGTGCCAAGAAAATATCACTACTCCACCAGCACCAGTCTGAACCTTTGATACAGGGCAGGATGGATCCATTTTCTTGTTCTTGTTGACAAATTCCAAATCTGTTATGTTGCAGCAGAAATCAAGGCTGTGTGTTTCCAGTCTCCTGTTGTGCAATTTTGATGAGTCCGTACGAATCGTAGCCTCAGTTTTTCTGTTTGTAGCAGGCGGAAGTGGCATCCGACGAGGTCTTCTGCTGCTGTTGCCCATCTGCTTCAAGGTTTGACCTGTTGTGCGCTCAGAGATGCTTTTTGGTTGTAACAAGTGGTAATTTGAGGTCAGCTCGAAGCAGTCTGGCCATTCTGCTCTGACATCAACAAGGCATGCTCTCCCACTTTCTGTTTTTCAGATCATTCTGTGTGGCAAAATCCCAGTAGAACTCCAGTTTTTACGACATCCTGATGTACAGCCTGAACTTCAACAGGGCGTCTTGATTGTGTCTACATTTGTGAGTTGCTACCGTGCAATTAGCTGATTAGACATGTAGCCTAGCAAGCAGTTGAACAGGTGTACCTAACAAAATGGCCAGTAAGTGCATATCCTGACTGTAGAATATCTAGAGCTCCCCTACTGCTTTCTGTTCTCCTGCTTTCATCTCTCTTTCTCCTTCTTGAACAGGCCTCTCTATGTGAATGGATTTCTCTGTAAGCCCTAACATAAGAGGCAGTGGCTTCTGTTGTGTATTCCTATTTTCAGGCACTATCTTGATGTATGTGCTGTGTAGTCAGGGCCATGGGCTGGGTCTGTGTGCGTAGCGAGGCGGACTGTGTCATTACGGCGGTCAGCCAGCTACTTCAGACATGATCTCCAGCTTATTGGAGCTGGTTAAGATCTATGGCACTAAGTTGTTGCATACGCAGCTGTACTTGTGAAGCTGAAGCACACATATGCACTCGCGTGTGCGCGCGCACACACACGCAGCAAAGACCTCCTGCAGTTTGCCAGTGCCGAAACAAACAGTCCCTCAGCAGAATCACCTGTTGTGCTCCTACTGCTCAAAGGCGTTGCCATAGTAACGTCTCAGAGTCCTGGCCTCTTGGTCTATGAGACCCTCTGCAAATATAGACCCCCCCTCTCCCCCCCACTACTGCTACCACCATGACCATTAGAAACTCCTGAAAACATGCACACACACACACACACACACACACACACACACACACACACACACACACACACACACGTTATGTACATGTGGGTGCTCTCAAGAAGCAGTAAATGGAGTGAGGATATAAAGTGTGCCAGGCTAAAGGAGAGAGAGCACATTGTGAGAGTCGGGCCTCCTTTGTCTGAGCTAGCCTGAAGGAGCAGGGGGTGGAAAAGGGAATGGGGGTGGAGGGGCTTTGTGAAGGAAGAGGAGAAAAAAAGTGGCCTTCATACACATCCTTTCTTCTCCTTCTCTTGTTCTATCTCTTTATTGGGAGTGTGTTTTGTCTTCTCTCTCCCCACTCACCACACCACCACCTCCTCCTCCTCCTCTGATAAATGCCACAGTAGCCTTTCGCTAGCCGCCACAATAGACGACCTGTTTCGGTGAACGCAACGGGAAGAGAGAAAAGGGAGCGAGAGAGAGGGAGAAAGAGGGACGAGAGTGAGACATGAAAAGAAAGATGGCTGCTTTTTAACCTGTGCTTCTGAAAAGCAGGAGAATAAAAGGGGCTGTGACTAAAGCCAGAGTCCTGTTCTCCTCTCTTTTCTCTCTCCTCGGTGTCTTTGTGAAGGGCACGGTTGTGTCATCAGCCTATTTATACATCTTATTTAGAAAGCTTTTGAGAAAGAGAGAGGCAGTGGTCATAGAGAGAGCACATTATGAAGCGTATTAAGCAGGATTTAAACACAGAGGACGGGTTAGATGTGTTTGACGTTGATGTTAGTGTACTGGAGACATACAGTCACATAAAGTTAACAACTGAGTTAACTCTAAATGTTACTCAGACTTACTTTTTTATCACTCTGGAGTATTTTCATATGGATGGCTGTAGTGGAAAACGAATGCATAGACTTTGCATCAATGTGTAAAAAGTACCATATTATAGAAAACCTAGTAAATCATGCATTTAAATGTTGTAGAAAATGAAAAAAAGTACATGTATCATCTGCAAATTTTGAAAAAACAAACAAACAATAGAAGCGTGCATTATACTGTCACTGAATGGAGTACACTGTGTAGCGAGATCAGTTTCAAATTTGTATACTTGGAGTATTTTAGTCGGTGACAACGAATTCTATTTTAATCCATTTTTTTGTTGGCCATATGATTTGAATAAAACCTCATTTGCAAAAGAGCTCTGGCTGTATTAAAAAAGACAGGGTATTGTGGTAGGAGCATCACAGTATACCTGTACTGATGACAGTGACATTTCAAAGTGAAATGCTTTATAATACAATTACATAAAGTGTATAACATGGATTTGTTAATACTGTAACTAGTAGTACAGTTTCCTGTGTTTGCACAGTTCTTGCTGCAGACTGCGTCCACCTCTCTATTTTCTACTATTTTCTCATTTTTTTCTTTCTTTTCTTCCATAATTTTCCATTGAAGCACATATAGGCAAAGGTCAGCTCTACTCTAGTCAATATTCTACAAATGTTAACTTTCAGCCAAATACACTATGGAGGTGCATGCTGTAAGAACATATAGGCATCACTGTCACGGCTGATATATTTCAGTACAGTGGTGTTACCATGATTAGTAGTACTGTGGAATATTTTTATATTCCATATAAAAACAGACAAACACAGACACATAAGTCTTATGTTTATTTTATCTATTTCTTTTACATATATGGACAACTACTAATGGATTTGTCCTTTTTTAGTGTTTTGGACACTGAAACACTTAATTCTGCTGAGAATCACAAACAATCCGTGCTTGAAAGCAGCGCATTGAAGCAGCACAGCAGCTGCTGTCTGGAGAGCCTGTGAACTTTAAACTGTGCTCTTACCTCGCCTCACGTACCTGTTGACTGGGAAGATTGTTGAGCTGAATCTTTTCAATATTGCCTTAAAAGTCTTTTTTTTCCCTCTTCACCTCCCCGCGCTGTTTTTCTGTGCTTGTAAAACCCTCACAGTTGTGCTGCTTCTGTTGGAAAAGAGAAATTAAATTGATGGCATGCATTTGTCTGTATTCGCGCATGCTGCTCTATCTGACAAAGATGAGAAAGTAATTCCATTCTGCATCAGTCTGCTTTAGTTTAGCAGTCAAATACACGGACTGTATGTTGTAAATTGTAACAAAGTGCAGTAAATTGGGACTTTGTGTGGCAACAAATACCCAAACTTTTATTTTGGAGTACACCAGTGTTGGCTGTGGTTGCTTCTACCTTGTTAAAAGAGAAACACAAAAAGCTTGTGCTTATCAGTTCTGCTGAAAGTCAGCCACACCGCAACAAGATGAATAAGAGAAACCACAACCCCTTACACCGTCACTCAATAGAACAGATGAAAACGAACAGAAGACAGTAGTATGCAAACCAAGGTAGGATGCAAAGTCAAAACGATTCCTTTAATGAGCGATGTCAGGGGTTAGTAATATTCATCTTTAAATGTAAATTCTTGATTGTTCTTATCAGAGATAGACTGAAGCTGTTTGACAAATACCACACAGAGCTTAAGACAAAGCCTGACTCATTCCTGTATTAATAAGAAGGACTGAAATGGGACTGCTTTTGAAATCAAGCAGTTGTCCCTGATCTCTTGACGACAGACAAAAGTCTTAGTGGTTTTGCTGAAGAAACTAAGCACATCTTTGTGGTCTGTGTTGACTCATACGCAGTGCGTGTTCAGTCTAAGTCCTTGTTAAACCTTCAGCAGATACAGATAATTTTTTTTAGGGAGGAAGGAAACAAAAGCAGAAGCAGCGTTGCTGAAGATCTGCAGATGACTCAGTTTGGGTGAACTCATTTATAGGTGCTAATCAGTTATTCAAACTCTATGTAAATGTATTATTATAAGTTACAAATAAAAACACCTATGTGACAGATGGACAAATGCTGACATGCAAAATTACTTTAATCACCTAGTAAGTAAGGCATTTATTTTTCTACTATTCTGAGCTCATCGGTGCAGGAAAACAAAGGGGCACGCCTTATCTAAGCTAGCCGATCATACATCGGGACTGAAAGATGATCTTAACTTGTCTCTTAGTATTCTGGTAACGTCTATGTTAAACCCATCTAATTAAAATGCATACTTCATTGTGTGGAGTATTAGAGTAACTAACTGATGTTGAGTTAGCTTGTTTTTCTGCAGCATGCAAACCAGGCCTTGATATTTAGAACCGCCCATCTCTTGTTAAAGAAATGTCCATAAAATCAATGTGATGGTTATTAGCAAAGACGATATCTCCGTCCTCTATTGTCGGGCTGATGAGGAGACAGACTCTTTTACTTGCTGATCTAATAGAAATAAACTAAATGTAGGTTTTGAAGCCTTAAGTCTCAGATCAAGCCAAACTAAGGTTTACTCCTGCTTCAGGCTTTTGCAACCAGAGTTTGCTCAGTTATTATGGTTTTCCAACTGTCCGTGATTTCATTTACCTGTGAAAAGCACAATCCTCTTCCTGTTTTGGTTGCACACTTGAGCCTCCATTTTCCCAGGGAATTTCATGTGCAGTTGGTACTGCTTGAATATAGCTGCCGCATTGGGCAACCAACATTTATTTTACAGTATAGTCAGCTAAAATTGTGATGTCACTATGAATCAAAGCACTTTCGACTCCAAGTCACATTTTAACCCTACTTTGGTAGATGTTATGCTGTCCCCTTCTACACACTTTATCTACGGTTAACCTCACGTGCACGTCTTTGTCCTCTTGCTTTGAGGTGATGGTGCCCATTTACTAAGAAAGCAGCTGTCCCACTAATGTTTCCATCTTACTGATGTTAGGATTTGTATGGGGAGCTTGTGATGGGAACTGCAAAAACTAGTTATTCAGCTCTATATTTGGTTAAGATGGCATGGGTTACAGTTGACCATAACAACAACAATAGAAGGAGGTAATATGTGTTAACCCTCTGATCGCTAAGTCATGTAAACACTTAGAACAGGTCGATATGACCAAAAATATTTATCACGATATACATTTGAAAATTTGCGATAATGATATAACTGATGATATAATTGACACTAGACAAAATACTTTACAACTCCACAACTTTATTAGTGCAAAAAAAACCCCCATCAATTTATTTTCACTTAAACAAGCAGCTGTTTTTTATGTGCATTAAAGTTATATAAAAACGTAACAGTGCAAATTCCTTGCTGACAGTTTAATCAAAAAGCATTTCCAGTGGAAACTGGCCGACATATCCTCAGCATAACCATGTATAATATCCACAAAACTTAAAAAGAGGTTATACACACACAATACGGTAATATTATGTTGAAGCACAGTACGTATCACTCCGCGAGGCTGCTGCCTACAATAGCCGTAATGCTCCGACAATCCATCAAGCGGTGTGGGTTCGTAGCTTAGCAAAGTTGTACTGAAACATTTGACAGATTTTCGAGTGCCGTGTACCACATAAAATCATTTCGAGGTCAGTAAACACAACCAGAATTCATACATAAGGCGCACGGGATTATAAGGGGCACTGTTGATTTTCAGAAGTGTGCCGTATTTTCCAAAAAACACGGTAATAACGACAGCCCGCTAGCATGCTCTACCAAAAATAGTGCTTTGTTGTGTATCTGATGGACGAAAGCCGCTTTCGCCCTTCTCATTCTCCGTCGCCACCATGCTTTTTCCACCATGTGCGTATGAAAACAAAGGCACTGCGCATGCGCATTTTATCCATATTCTATCGCGATATTTCATTTTCTTATCGTTGCCCAACATTATACCGGTATTACCGTGAAAGGTATGATATGGCCCAGCCCTATAAAAACTAAACTGTATTGTGGAGAAAGGCATCATGTACTATTCTGGGGAAAATACATAGTTTTTAATATGTCTCATTTAGAATGAGTGTTGACTTGTTGACTTAGAGGAACAATACAATAAAAACAAAGATGACATATTCTCATTGACTGGAGATTATTTGTACTTTTGTATTTTTCGGACAATAAAGCACACTTAAAATCCTTTAATTTTCTCAAAAATCGACAGTGTACCTTATAATCTGGTGTGCCTTATGTATGAATTCTGGTTGGGCTCTCAAAAATCTGTCAAAAAATATTTTAGTATGACTTTGGTAAGCTACAAAGCCACACCTCTTGATGGATTGTCGGAACATTATGGCTACTGTAGTCAAGAGGAATCTGGGTCCAAAACTCCGTCTGCTTCAGATCCCGAAGTCAAACAAACACTGAGAGTAAAAAGCTGTCTAAATTCTTTCATCTGTAATAAAATGATCAGCGTTGCTGCTTCACCAGGTGTAACAATTAAGTCTAACATCCAGGCATCCATGAAAACAGAAGTTATTCAATTTAACTGAGTTAGACGTTAGCAGGAAGTTAGCTACATGTGCTACATGGTGGCTAGCTACACAGCTATGTTAGCATAGCATAAACACAGTGAAGCTTGAGGATGAAAGCCAACTTTTTTCCACTCGATAAAAATTAATGTGAGGGTTCCCGATGGTTAGGGACAAATGCAATCGCATGGCAGGATGCTGTAAACGGACCAAACTTCATTTAGGAGAACGACTGAGATAATCCATCCACAATACCAGGTTAGTCATTAATAAACTGCAACAACACGTGAACAGACGAGCTGCGAGAGACTTCAACATTAATGAATCAATGGTACGCAAGTGGAGGAAGCAGGAAGAATGAGTTGAGTAAAGTTTGACTTATCTGACTGTTTTGTTTCGCTTAATGCGTCTTATAATTCGAAAAATACAGTATGTATTTGCTGCAGCATTTAGTATCATATTTAAACTATTTGGCACTCTTGTAAGTGAAACTCTTTAGATATGCTATCTTAAATTTCTGATAGCAGAATTTTTCATTTCATGGTAAATTAGGAAAATGTTTGATGTCTACTTTGTACGAATAAATATAGGTATACTTGTGTGTCATTTCGTTTGATTAGCTCACAGCCAGAATATATTTCCCCATGAGTTTCTTCTACTGCAGGTTACTTCATGTATGCCACAAACACCATGAGCAGTGCATAGAATGATTCTAGTACCTCAGATTGTCAGGAAGTCTATTCAGGGGCCAGCAAGCAGACTTATTTTGTTTTTCTTGCCACGCTCATGGTGTGTGTATGAGATTTTCAATCCTCTTGCTTTCTTATCTGACATGCAAAACATTTTTTCTTCGCTCGTTCGTGCCGCTGCTGATTCTCAAATGTATTGTGATGTAGGGCTGTTCGATATAACGATATATATCGGATGACGATATAAAAACGTCTATCGTTTCATTTTACGCTATCGTTTGTTTCGTGGTGTCGCAAAATAAACTGTTTACAGCAATATTTTTTTCATCGTTTTGATGGTCACTGTAGTGGCTATATTAATTTCTTAAAGTTCTCTCTTTCTCTTATATTTTATATAACCACACTACAGATGGACAAGTGCCTGTTTTTATGCGTTGTCGTTAGCAACAACGACGGTAAAACCATCGCGTGTCCGCTTGTTTATGTTCCACATAAGCCTTTCACAATAAAGCTCAATATCCTGTTGAGACTTTTCAAAATACACTGAATCACGTGAAAGAGCAGATTATTTACGGATGAGAAGCAAAAAAGAGCCGTCAGGTGCTAAAAAATAAACCATAGACTCAAACCTTAGAACAGGCTTTTTCCCCGCAGCACGCCGTGTAATAAATACTCACAAAGAAAACGGCGGCCGTTACAACTTATGTCTGAAAATGTATCGTTTCATGCATCGGTTAAAACACTCGACTCCAGCTACACGATGCAAAGCTGGAAACACTTCACGCAAGTCGAGCTGCCCGAGATTCACAGAATTTACAGAAAATGTTACATTTTTGTGATTTATATCGTTATCGAGACGATAGAATTCTTATATCGGGATATGAGATTTTGGTCATATCGCACAGCCCTATTGTGATGTGTTCCCTTCTTGTAACTATTTTCTTCCCTTTATTAAATATGGATTTTAAACTTCCAACCCAAACAGAGCTCAGTCTACATACAATAAAGTTGCTCCACAGTGTACGAATTAATATGCATCTCTGCTAAATGTCTTCATTCATGTTGTGTCTCTTTACGTAACCTCCACTAAATCTATATTTGTTGCATTTGCAAGTACGAGGTGATGTAGAGATGTAATGGAATGGTGTGTGTGTGTGTGTGTGTGTGTGTGTGTGTGTGTGTGTGTGTGTGTGTGTGTGTGTGTGTGTGTGCTCAGTGCAGTGGGTGGACCCCTGAGGGGCAGCCCCTGAGCTGCAAGAGGAAAAGGGGAGTAAAATGTAGTCTTTGTGATGTCTCTATCACTCTATCACAGTGCGGGAGCTCCCAACACTGCTCTTTGTGTGTGATGAACTGACCAACGACCACAGAACAACAGCAACTTATCAGGCCTTATAGTATGTACACACACACACACACACACACACACACACACACACACACACGCATTCATTGCACACTAAAAGGAAAAAAGAGAAACTTGAAAAAATTGGAAAACTGTGTGTGTATGCTTGATGAGGTTATTCTTTGGACTATGCACCATGGTTCAGTACTCTTGACATCAAAAGGCCAAGAGAACAGAAGAAGAGAGGGGAAGGAAAGAGGAAGAGAGCAAGGCTTTTGTGTCTCCAGTCCTAAGAGCTCATTCTCTAATGAGGCCCAGTCAGCAACACAAGGAAGCTGCTGTGTGTGTGTGTGTGTGTGTGTGTGTGTGTGTGTGTGTGTGTGTGTGTGTGTGTGTGTACCCACATGTTACCAAACCTCTCCAATATTTAAAATAAATAAATAAATAAAAAAATCCAAGACCAAAACATACTCTCACAAATCTTTGAGACCTCATCTCTCAGCGCGATCTTACAAGTGTTCAGTACAAGTGTTGTGTTGGACGGCCTTGAAATGTGATTGAAAAGCAGCTTTTGAATGTGAAAGCAGCCAGGTAGTGTTAAATAAAAGTGACTTAAACTGTTGGAGATCCAGAGAAGTAGAGCTTGAAAAGGTGTGTAAGTCAAGTAAAACTGTGTGCATGTTTGAAATTCAGGAGTTTAAAGTGTGATTTGCAATTGTGAGACAAATTGCAAAGGAATGCTCACAATAAGCTGCAGTACATGTCTTCGTTTTTTTCTTGCTCACCTGACATCATCCACTGGTTTCTAGAGTTTGAATTTTTCATCCTTAGGCCATTGAGATGTTTATTTTCTTTTTCTCAAGTCAGGGATGATTATATTTAGATGAGCGGACTGAGTGATAAAATTTCTGAAAACACTGCCATGCATCCATAAGCTGCATGAGTGCAAACTTTCTAGATACTCTGTACCTCACATCAAGTCATAATACACTATATGGACAAAGGTACTGGCCACTCACAGGTCATGAAACACGGCGTGTTTACGATGCACCTCAGCATAATGGCTTAATGGCTCACTTTGGCTGTAGTCAGCGCCTAATGTAAAGAATAAAGTAACATGCCTGACGGGACAAGTAGAACAAGAACTATTCTGTGCTGGGAAATAACTGAGTATCCAGTTCCTTTGAGGTTGAATCCCCACCAGCACCTTTAACTGTTTACGCTGACAGACACATGGCATTGCAGAGGTTCTTATTAACGACACATTTTCTCTTCACAATGACAAACATCATCACGTTGCTATATGGACCACATGGAACGGCTTCTTGTTATCTTTCAGGAGATAATTAGTGCTCGGAACAAAAGAGGGCAAGTAAAATCATGTGTGTCTCCCATGTAACCTTTGTGGAACATCATAAAGGTGCGTTTGCTTACTTGTATCTATTTACAACATAGTTGACTAAACATTGTTACCTCACTGAAGCTTTACTTATTTTCTTCAAAAAACTACTCTCGCAGCGCTGCCAAACTGGCTGATATTGTATCTCGCATCACACCAGAATTCCCTACATTTTCAGCTTGAGTGTGTCCGATCAGATTACCTCTGCACTATACACCACTGTGCACTTACGGCAACTAATTGTGGAGCTCCTTTCCCCACTTGCACGCAGGAGTCAGAGACCAAACTACATCCAACAATGTAAAATGAGAGGTAACAGTGAGGGAGGGGGCTTTATAATACTGCATTGTACATCAAAATGTTGAAATTTGTGCTTTATCAAATGATCTGATCACGATAAAGCAATCGGAGCTTTGATTAAAAAGTTTTTGGTAAATAGTAGGGTAAAGATTTTTTAAAGAATTTTTTTTTTTTTTGCTTCGTTTTAAAATCGTTTGCTTGTCTCTTTGATTCGTTGTGACCGGTTGCCTTATTCCCTTACCTTTACAACCACCCACCCGGCATTTTTCTGTCCCCCCACCCCTCCACCCCGCCACACATCCTGGAAATCATAAAAAGCCTAGAATAAAGCCGACTGTGTTCGAAAGTGTCTAAAGCCCGTGAATGTGCTTATCACACCGCAATCAAACCTGTTGGCTGGTTGAGGTCCGATCAGTGTCATGCACGTCTGTAAGCAGCAAAGGTTACCTGCAAACAGCATGCTAATTATGCAAACACGGCGGCTATACGATGGGATTTGAACAGGCTCTTTGTACTTCCCCTCTTGGGGGGGGGGGCTGGTCAGAGGTAACAGAAGAGTAGAAAAGACAGGCGTTACCGGTGAGGGAGAAACACTCACTATGACCTGTGTCAGCAGATCTCTTCCAGTTCTTCCAGTCAGGGAGCGCTGTTGGATCTCCTCACTTCCACTCTGCACTACCAGGTCAGTACAGACAGCTACAGAGGGTAGATGGATAGGTGAGAGTCCAAGGTGTGCTTGTGTAAGTGTTTGTGAACATCTTTTAATTCAGTCTTGCTTTTCCTTTAAATAGACACTGATCAAAGTAGGAGATGCATGTTTCTTTAAAAAAATGAATATGTGTGTTTTTAATGCTCCGTGTTACTAATGAAGCACAACCACTGACTGAACTGGTGATGTGGTTTGCTTGAGTAATGTTTTGCTTGACGCTCTTGCCGTGATAAGGCTGAGCCAGGCCCTGTGGGCACACTGGCTCTATAGCTGGTGCGGAACGCTAAATTGTTTTATCATCCCTAATCAAATAGTGCTAGCTGCAAAACATATCCACAAACACTTGTTTATACATTGGTTCGCACTTGTCTTAACATGACTGCACAGCAGGTTGGAAACTTATAGTGTGAGTTCGGTCATGGGACACCGCTGACAATTGAACAACAAGTGAGAAAATTTCCTGAATGCGATTGTGTTTCAGAGATGAAACTGGCTACGGAAACTCGTGCAGATCAGGGTCTGAGTTATTTTACCTTCTTCTTTGTTTGTTGCATTTTTTTTTTTTTTTGACCTGATAGATTCTTGTGCCTGAGCCAAGTATAAGTAAGTGATTTTGTGTTTTTGTTTTTTGCATTTGGCAGAAGGAACCTTCTGCCATTACAGCTGTCAGTCTCACTACCGACAAAGAGAATGTCTTTATTTGTTTATCACCAAGTAGGCTGCTTTAGATGTCTAACATTTTATCCTGCTGCTCGCTACTGCTGAGAATGGCTCCTGGCACTCTCTCTTACGTCTATTGTGCATTCTGTGCTATTCTGCCTCAGGCAGCAGTTAGAAAGCGACAAGGACGATATAAACCCAGCAGCCTGCTCTTGTTGGGAGGGGTAAGGTGAAAAGAAAAACAAGCGGTGAGAAAAGAATAAAGAAACAAAGGAAGAAAAGAAAAGAAAGGGAGAACAACAGAAGGGATTTGCATTGCCAAGCCTCCTGGGGGGAAATGTTGGGTTTTACATGTTACAACTTGTTGGGTAACTGAAGGTTTTGTGTGAAGTGATTCTTGTGTCATGGGAAGTATAACGTTTCAGTGTTTTGAGTGCTCAAAGGAAAGGAGGCCATTTTTGTCAGAGGACAGAGGTATGCTCTCTCCCTGTCATTCTCCAGCCCCTCCCTGTCTGTTGTGGCGGGAGCGCTCAGCTCGCAGCGGGTAGTCCTGGAACAGCGCAGCCATGACTGTGGTTGGATAGCGAGGCCACTGTGGTCTGCTTTCAGAGGATCAACTCCCCGAATCCTTCCTGTCAGAGACTAATTACGTGTTTTGTCGAATGTGATCGTATTTTAATGACGCTAGAGCTAGGAATTATTAATTAATAACAAAGCTAGCCAGAGCTAGTGGAAGTTATCAGCTAACGCTAGGTCTGGCTAGCTTTATTCTAGTTTGTTTAGCTAGGTGGAATCATACGTCTCTTTAATTTTGGCTAGCAAAAACTGCAGTTGCTTGTTTTCTAAGCAGTTAGGTTAAGTTAATAACTTGCAGATATAGAAATAGAATACTTTCTTTAATATAATTATTTAATATTTTTGTCCACAAAGAAGAGCATGTTACCAAGAGATGCAACTTGCCACAAGGCAAAGTATGCAACTTCTCGGGTCTCCAGTCAATTTATGGTTCAGCAAGAGGAGCTTGCTCATAGTGTGTAGATAGTTAGGGATGGTCGGTCTGGCCGTCAGTGAACAAAGTATGTCGTTCAGCCAGTCCATGGGCTATTCTTGCTTGTGTCACTGTTGGTCTGTCAAACTGCTGAAGCGAAAAGTGACGTTCTAACATACAAAGAGCTGAAGTGGAACAAAGAATTAAACTATGCAAAGTGTCCACTGCAGCCACTGTCTGTGCTTTTCATGCTGTACTTTTGATCTTTAACGTCTTTTCACGCTTCTTCCTTGTCAACCAATCAGCATTTGGCAGACGCTTAAATAACGTTCGGAGCACTGCATGGGGGGACCCTGAGGGCCAAGAACCCTAGAACTCTAGAAGTACAGCAGTGGCATTGTGCAGTGTTCCTCTTTTTTAATGATCTGCCAGGCCTTTACTGCAGCAGCTTTCAGTTGCTGTTTGTTTGTGGGCCTAACCCTAAAGTTTAGTCATCAACAAGTGCATGCTCATTTGGGTTAAAATCAGGTGACTGATTTGGCCATTCAAGAATATTTGACTTCTTTGGTTTAATAAACTCCTGGGTTTCTTTGGCTGTATGTTCTGGGTCATTGTCCATTTTTATTATGAAACACTGCCCAATCAGTCAGACACAGTATGTCTCTGAACTCCTCAGAATCTGTTCGGCTGCTTCTGTCCTGTGCTACATCATCAATAAACACTAGTGTCCTGGTGCTACTGGCAGCCATGCACACCCAAGCCATTGGGCTTTGGACCATGAGCTGTTCCACGCCTTCTCCATATTTTTTTCTTGGCATCATTCTGGTAGAGGTTAACCTTGGTTCCATCTATCCAAAGGATATTTTTCCAGAATTGTGTGTTGTGGTGCTGACTTCATCGGTGCTTTCTGTCTTTCTCAGAATGTAACAAACGCTGTATCAATGCTGTATCAATTTCTCAGAAGGGTTTTTTTCTGTTTTCTCAGCTTAAGGGTCGATCGTGGCTCAAGAGTTGGGAGTTGGGAGTTCGCCTTGTAATCGGAAGGTTGCCGGTTCGAGCCCCAGCTTGGACAGTCTCGGTCGTTGTGTCCTTGGGCAAGACACTTCACCCGTTGCCTACTGGTGGTGGTCAGAGGGCCCGGTGGCGCCAGTGTCCGGCAGCCGGACAGTGCGCCCCAGGGTGGCTGTGGCTACAATGTAGCTGCCATCACCAGTGTGTGAATGGGTGGATGACTGGATATGTAAAGCGCTTTGGGGTCCTTAGGGACTAGTAAAGCGCTATATAAATACAGGCCATTTACCATTTTACCATAAGGGTGGCTTGTTTCACCTGCATGCAGAGGTCCTTTGACCGCATGTTGTCTGTTCACAGCAAAATCTTCTAACTCAAGCACCACACCTCAAATCAACTCCAGGCCTTTTACTGCTTAATTGATAATGACATAACAAAGGAATTGCCCATACCTGCCTATGAAATAGCCCTAATTGTGCATTTACTTTTGGTCCCTTTAAAAAAAGGGTGGCACATGTTAAGGAGCTGAAACTCCTAAAACCTTCTTCCCATTTGAATGTGGGTACCCTCAAATGAAAGCTGAAAGTCTACACATCATCATGTCCATGTCTATTATATAACTATAATTGGAATATTTTTCAGTAAACGTGAAAAAAACAACTCTTGGCTGCTCTGAGGTCTGTTTCATTGTGATTTCTTAGCAGCATGTGGTGAGCGCCTATAAAAGCTGAATAACACCGTAGGTGGTTGAAAAACAGGCCTCAATCAGATAACCTTAGAAGAAGCCAGTGCTATTTAAGTCATGCAACACACCGCATATATACATGTATGCACAAGGTCAGGTTCCACGTAGGTGCAGTCAGTACAGATAGGCTAAGTGTGTGTTTAACTAGAGAGAGATGTGAAGGCAAGCGATAACCTGATAACCTTGACTGGTTTGCATTGTTCACCCTAAGGCACAAATTGTATTGTTTTTGAAGTACCTTTGTGCTTGTGAAAATGCTTGCACCTGGACGCACATTCCTCGCTGACAACAACAGTGCGGCCTTCTGAGATTCTGTGCATACCTCTGCACTTGCTGACACACACACACACACAGAGTATGTGCAGAGGCGTGTGAAAGCCACCTGTGGCAGCTCTGCGGTCCAGCCCCTGTGGAACGTGAAGGGAAGACCCAGGAATAACTTGCTGTGTGGGACTCAGCTCGGTATGTTGCCACTGCCGCCTGCGCACAACCCTCCAACCCCCTCTCTTCCGGCAATCAGCCCCTCGCCACCACATGGACGGTGACTGCTGCGGTTTTCGCTTATAACAGTTTCCCACCTCCATCCCTCCACAATCGTTCCTTCCCAACACCCTACAAAACTACACACCACAGCTGAAAGCAGACGTCAGACAGGATTAGGCTGATGAACAGTGTTGTGGGTTTGAAGCTGATGGTAACTTTTCCCAAATATGACAGATAACAAATGCAATCAGGCAGTAAAATTTGAAGCAAAATCACAGTTGTTGTTTTTTTAATATGAAAGATATACAAATGAGTGTGATATCATCTTTAAACCAAGAGTAATCAAACAGGTGGCAACAAATGAGTTCAATTGCTGGTGATCCCCCTGCTTGCAGGTGTGTTTATTGTGCTTTTTAGTTACCGTCAGCTGTGTAAATTAGATTTTCTTTTATCGCTTTGTGATTTGAAAACACAACGAGTAATAAATGCACACACATTCACACAGGTTTAGAGCCTAGCCAGGCAGGTGGGTTTGTGTTAAAATGCACCAACAACATTACTGTGTGTTTCCTAGAGTGCTGGAAATGTGTTTTTCATGTTGCTTGGCGTTGGCAGAGGGGCCGGTCAGGAGCTTCGGGAGTGTTCCCAGAGGGCCGCGTAACTGTTGAGCTGGTGTTCTCATAAACAAAATATGTTCATTAAACTCATCAGGTAAGTAAGGGACGTGTCTCACTTTACAGGGTTGACACTGCAGCCTTTGTAGAATTGCAAAGGGAAATCGCCCTCTTCAAGTTGGTCCAAGTTGTCATTATCCTTTCTCAAGAGGTCATAGGAATCCACGTCATCTGCTGAGAAAATTAAGTGTGGCATTTATTATTGACGAACTGAATTTATAGTTCAAGACAAATATCAATCTTTAAAGATTTTTTAATCTAGTTGTCAGGATTTCCTAAAAAAACAAGCTCATAGTAGTGAGTGAAATTCAAGTGTTTAGCTGTTTATTCTGCCAATTTCCTTGAAGATTAAATTAAACATTATTCCAGTAGACAAAGTATCTCAATAGTTTTCTGTGGTTATTCTTGCACCACATAATAACCTTAGATTTGCTTGATGTTGCTTGCTGGACTAGTACCAACTGCAGAGCAACTGCACCCATTGAGTTTTTCACCTGAATTATGCTCCGTTGCAGACATGTACAGCTGACGGCCAATTATTCATTCCTGTTATAGTTCTTTGAAATCTGCCACCTGGAGCGTAGTGTAGTTGGTGCATTGCGATGTAAATTATCTGCAGACAAGTCCTTGTGGTCTCAGGAAACAAACAGACTTCACGGACGTTCCTGCAAATGCTTGCACTCTCTATCCATTACTTGGAGCTAAAATCAGACTGTAAACAACTCTTCTGTGACCACATGGCAGCTGAGTTCGGTGCACAACGTTTCTACCTGTGTTTTGTAGCTTTTAACACACACACAGACACACAAACGCATGCATATACATCACTGAGGTTTGGAGTCTTGGACCCTGGCAGACAGGTGGCTTTGTTTGGAAACACAGTGTGCAAGCTAAGGGGGGGGGCACTAATCATTCTTATGCTTTCCGCAGAACGGTGGCGCTTTTTTTTTTTTTTTTTTTTTTTTTTGCCATGTTCCTGAGTTGGTCGGCACATTCCGCTGGCATTGTTATCCGGCCTGTTTCCTGCGGCCGGCGGCTTTTGTCAGCCTCTCCCCCATTGTCTCGGCTTCCTTTGTTCCCCGGCTCCAACAATGGCTTTTTTTCTGCCTCTTTATATATATGTGCACTTTTTGCCCTTGTGTGTTCTGTTTGTTTTGTTCTGCTGTCTGCTGTGTTTTTCTTTCCTCCTGCTGTAGAGCTGGGAAATAACACGTATGCACACAACCCTGAGTTGATTTGTTCAAGTTCACTCTGGTTCAAACCTCTCTCACTCAACCTGTCCCCTCTTCAGTTTTCTGCTTTTCTTCCTCACTGAGGCGTTGTCTGTCTCCCTCCCCTATAACCTCTCATTATTCACTGTCACAAACTGAGGGAGACACACACACACACACACTTTAACACAACCACCACCTAACTCTCAAAACTGAATTCAGGAGTCACCTTTTTTTCTTAAATTTACCACCTCAAAATTAGGGTTTCCTTTAAGAGGCAGAAATGTCACAAATTGATTTAGCTATTTGTAGCAATTATTAAGTTATAAGCAGGATATAAGAAAATTGTATCTAATTATGGAAAACCAATAAGAATCTTTTTTTTTTTTTTTTTTTTTTTTTACAAAAGTCCTTTTTAAAATTTTAGATATGCTAAAACTTGCAAGAGTAATAAAAAAGTACATATTTCGATTGCTTAGAGTCAGGGTTTAGGGTTAGGGATATCACTAATGATGACTTAAACCTTGGAGGGATAATGTGAGGTACTACTGATGTGTAAGGCTGTCCTGATACTGTTTTTTGGGCTTGGAAGATGTGCCTGATGAGCATTGGGAGAGACTGGGTGCTGACGGAGGTCAGGCAGAATAGCTCTCTCAGTGACGTCATCAGCGAGAGACCGGTGACCAGCATCGCGGAGCATGACGTCCGAGCGGCACTGAGGAGAGTGAACACAAGGAAAGCGGCGGGGCCAGACGGCATCACCGGCCGTCTGCTGCGCTGCTGTGCTGACCAGCTAGCAGGTTAGTTCACTTACATCTTCAACGAGTCCCTGGCGAAGTCTGTGGTCCCCACATGCTTCAAAAGATCCACCATCATCCCTGTGCCCAAGAACAGCAAACCCTCATCCCTGAACAATTACCGGCCAGTTGCACTGACCTCGGTAGTAATGAAGGTGTTTGAGAGGCTGCTGAAGAACATCATCTCCTCCTCCATCCCAGACACCACAGATCCGCTGCAGTTCGCCTACAGATCCACAGAGGATGCCATCGCCCACGTCCTACACACCACTCTCAGCCACGTGGACAAGAAACAGGGTAACTATGTGCGAATGCTGTTTGTTGATTACAGTTCAGCGTTTAACACAATAGTGCCCTGCAGACTGTTCACAAAGCTGAGGGATCTGGGACTCAACAGCCGTCTGTGTGCATGGGTGTTGGACTTCCTCACTGGCAGAACTCAGGTGGTGAGGGTGGGCAGGTGCTTCTCCAACAGCATCACCATCAACACAGGAGCCCCTCAGGGATGTGTCCTCTCGCCACTGCTCTACTCCCTCTACACTTCAGACTGTGTGGCCACCCATGGCTCCAACACCATTGTGAAGTTTGCTGACGACACAGTGGTGTTGGGTGCCATCTCCAACAACGATGAGGCGGCCTACATGGATGAAGTGAAGAATCTGGCATCGTGGTGCCAGGACAACCACCTCCAGCTGAACGTCAGCAAGGCCAAGGAGCTGGTGGTGGACTTCAGAAGGGGTCAGCACAGAGACTGCAAGCCCATCATCATCAATGGAGCTCCAGTGGAGAGGGTGCAGTCCTTCAAGTATCTTGGTGTCCACATCTCCTCAGACCTGACATGGGCTGCCCACATTCAGGTCCAGACCAAAAAGGCTAGGCAGCGCCTGTATCACCTACGACAACTGAGGAAGTTCAGGGTCTCTCCAAAGATCCTCAGGATTTTCTATACAGGCGCTGTGGAGAGCATCCTCACACAGAACATGACATCGTGGTTTGGGAACAGCTGTGTGAAGGACCAAAAAGCTCTCCAGAGAGTGATCCGTACAGCAGAACGCTGCTGCAGGATTGCTCTCCCCCCGCTTCAGGACACCTACACCAGGAGATGCCGGACTAGAGCAGCGCAGATACTGAAGGACCCGTCCCATCCTGACAACAAACTGTTCCAACTTCTGCAATCTGGTAGAAGGTTCCGCATCTTCCGGGCAAGGACAGAGAGACTCAAGAGGAGCTTCTATCACCAAGCCATCCGTGCCCTAAACACACACACCCGCCCTCTCACATCATCTATAATTGACTGAGACAGGACTCTCTTCCAGACACTCTAAACCAAGGCACAATGTACACTTCAATTCCTTTAATTTTAAATATGTTTATATTGTCTATCCTGTAAAATAGTCAGATGTCTATTCATATTAATGTACAGAATTCACCTGCTTGCTGCTACTACTGCACATTCACCCAGTGTATATACTATATGTCTGTATATATATATATAATGTTCTTCCTCTACACCCCCCCCCCCCCCCCCAATTTTTGCACATGTCGAGGAGCGTGTCAGGCTACATTTCACTGTGTGTTATACTTGTATAACTATGCATGTGACAAATAAAGAACCTTGAACCTTGAACCTTGTAAATGTCACAAAACAAACAAACGAACAAAAATGAATATCCAAAACCCTAAATGGCAACCAAATGGTTTGGCTATCTGAGAGGTAGAATATTTGTGTGCATGCCTGTAAAAGTAACAGCAATCAAAATAATGGGGAAACAGCTAAACCGAATTATTTTTGGAGTAAAAGATCGCATAAGTGTTGGTATCCAGTATAAATGCTCATAGTACTCATTATTTATTATTCACAGCTTACACCTCTTTGCTTTAATCATGCTCTATAGCAGTATTTGATTACAAACTTCTGTTTAAGACCATATTGTTTATTTTCCCTATGACCGTTCATAAAGCTTCATAGTTGTAAGAGTCTCTAGCCCAGTTGCCGACACACCTCTAAGGATTCCTTTTTCATCCTTAGCTTTAGTCTAAATAAAATATCTGAACAGCAAGGGATGAAATTTTCCACCAACAAATTTTCTATTATTTTTTCTTCTTTGCTGTCAATATGTTTACTCCCAAATCTAGAACTGGGAGATGATTACCCAGTGCCCAAACCTCACCACACCCAAATGACAGCTAGTATTGTGTATTTTTTTTTGTCTTTCAACAGAATGGTTGAGCCCAGCCCTCCAGCACTTCACATTCACTCCAGTGGGGATGTCAACATGGCAGGCGTTGGTGTCAAAGTAGAACGTGAAGACTCTGGGGGAGGGGCTGCAATGGATACCAGCGGCGAACTTCGTAAAACGTCTCCTTCGCGTGATTGGTCAGGAACTCAGCCCCTCGAGGCTCGCCAGTTGACCCCACCACTGTCTCGCTCCCCTTCAGTAAGGATTACGAAAGGCATGACAGGGAATTTTAGGAAGTCAACAATGTGTCATAGATTGGTATATCAAAATATAAAGTATATTTGCATGTTCTTGGTGAGATTTTAATTGAGGTTCTCTTTTCTGTCCTGACAGGAGGGATCTCCAGGGAAGGACCTGCCTCACAGACAGAGCCCCATGGGACTGAAGGAACCTAGGATGCATGATCGATCAGAGGGACAATCCAACTTGAAAGAAGGTCTGTCAAAAGCAAACGCCATTTCATAACTTTATTTACAACCACAGAGGTGCAAACCGAGAGTCAGTTCTGTCTGCCATGGTGTTGATGTTCATTAGCCTATTGAATTAATACATATTAATAATATGTAATTATAGGATTCATTGCTAGTTTTATTATTTCTTGATTGTTTGATTGCGTGCTGTTTTTAACTCAAGAGAAAGTTTTATTTGTATCATACTCTTATTTATAATTTACTTGGTGACTGACTGTACCATTATGGGTTGATGTCTTGTGCTGGTTTTATCTGTTTACCCCCAGTAGAGTTGTTGTTGCTGTAGCAACAGCTCACAGGGATCGGAATAAAGAACAAAGTCAACCTCCCAAGAAGGAAAGAAACTGTCCTGCTATTAGGAGCAATTTGGGGTTGAATGTCGAGTATTTACCAGGAGCATTTCATTTAACAGGGTGGCCCTAATATTAGTCATTGAAACTTGCTAAGTCAATTTAGCAAAGTACTTTATACATACATTAATTTTACTTACAAATGTTCTGCAAAGAATATTTTCCCAGTTTTATAAGAGACAGCACAAATACTCGCAGACAGCCAGATACCGACAATTAGATGATATCATTGTCACGCCTGCCTACAAGCACGAGGCCTGAAGGTTTAAGCTTAGCAAAACAAGCTTTAGTCACTGACATGTAAAGTATGTCATTTTTGACTCGTGTTTTATGCAAATATTGAATGTGTGTTTTGCTTGTATAATGCCAGTTTACAGCAACGGTCGTACGGTTAGTAGCCAAACCAGGATTAGACAACTGTGGGAAGGAAGAACTCAATTTTAACAGGAAGAAACTTATAATATATTATTATTAATTATTATTATTAATATAAAACCAGGCTCAGGAAGGCATAAATACTTAAGTTCATTAAAATTGTCAGTTGTGTATCTTGAGAGTAACGTTTTAGATCCAAGCTGTTTGGATGTTAGCATGTAGTCGGATTGGCACTTAACAGTTTTGCCTCAGTATTTACTGGATTTCAGACAGTATCAATTCAGCCCTCAGCCTTTCTCTTTTCTGCACCTCAGTGTTATTACCTTCTGTGGGAGTCTTTCTCTCTTACTCGCACACACGTCCATATAATTTTCCCATCTCAGACTTTGATGACTCCATATCTTACGTGTTTGAGAGCGCTACATTCTGCTGCTATTCAGCATTAAACAATGCAGTCTGCTTAAAATCGATGTGTGGAAGTGATGGTTTGTCTCACAAAGCGGGGGTGTTGTTTGGATTCCTGAACGAGTTCAGGGGCTTTTTTTTTTTTGTATGTGTGATTGTGTTCAATTTCTTTGGTAGGGAGTGAAGGGCTTCTCTCTGAGCCGCGTGCAAGACTCTCGTTGCCCTCTAGTCTTTAACCAGCCTGCACTCCTTGCCTTAAATCTTTCTCAAATTTGCTCCAGTCACTGACCTTGAATTGTTCTCTGTCCAAATATTGATCCACTCAAACACTCAGAACTTCTCCCTGATGCACAAACAACCTCTGCCCTTCGACACCTCAAACGTCTTCTTCAATCAATGCCATTAGAAAAGCAGAAGAGAGGCTCAGAAAGTAGTTTAGTGTTAGATGTATTTTATTTGACAGAATATATTTTTCACGCCATCTACTGCTGCCCACTGCGGTCCCGCTGAGTACCATTAGTGTTCTCTTAACAGTGATGCCTACCATTGAGAAGCTGCTGAATGCTGACTGGAAGGACAAACTCCTGGATAAAAGCACAGTGGGGTCAGGACAGCTGAAAGGTTAGTTTCAAACACTACAAATGTTGTACATATACAATTAGACCGTATGAATTACAGCTTTTCTATTCTATTTCTCATTTGTTTTATCAATTTAAAAGCATCATATATAACAGCTTGGTGCATACAGCAGCATGTGGCAAACCATTGGTTTGACATTTAGATGGAAGATATGTAGATATTTCTTCTTCTACCTCTTTTTAAAGGTAAAACATAACCAGTGTGTGTGTGAAGGCTTAATTAACCCTAAATTTTCACCCATGCGAAAGTGAATAGAATAGAATACAATAGAATAATCCTTTAATTGTCCCACAAGGGGAAATTTTTCTTACATATTTACATTAAGGACAAAGTGTAGTGATGGCGTTACAAAACTCGTGTGTGTGTTCTGGGGTTAACAATGTAATATTTATCATATGTACAGTGATAACACACACACACACACACACCAGTGAAATCCAGTGCTGGCTGTCACTGTGCCCGTCTCACTGATATAACCACACTCACAGCACATGTGTGCTGCTGTTATCTCAATCATTTCACTGAATTATTTGATCCCTTTTTTTAGTATTTGTTTGCACATGAATGTAATGATTATCATAAACCCACATTTGCCACACCATGTTTACCACTTGGTAGAACTGAGCAGAGAGATAGCAGACTCTAGCTGCTCGGCAGTCCTGGGTCTTCTTTTCAGCGTTTTTTGTTTCACCTTGAGGCATTAGTTGTGCCTCTCCAGATGTGCAAACTGATAAATTCACCTCTGTGCCATCAGGGATGCAAACTTTTCAACTGCTTGCTCATAACAAGCTGGATGGTCCTTCTCATTTTTAGACCAGAGGAAGTGGCATTTGTGATTTTCAGAATTTCGATTTGTCTGATCTAACAACAGTTTTGCGCTTTGCTTCAGTCCAGCTTCAGAAGGCCCGAAGATAGACGAGCATTCAGAGGTGGCCTCCTGCCTTGTCTCTTGTACACAGAGAATCCTCCAGAATCGCTGAATCGTTTAATGATATTATGTATATTTATAATCTTTCTGACTTTGCATTCAGAAACATTATTCTGAAATCTGTAGCTGCAGTTTTTTTACAGATTTGTTATCCTCTGATGTACTTCTTGGAATCTCTGAGATGCTCCTTGTATAACCAGTCATGTTACTGACCTCCTGCCAGTTAACCTAACTGGAAAGTGCTTCCCCAGCTTTGGTGCTCCCATCCCAACTTTTTTTTGAGATGTGAGATATTTTGAAGTTTTACAGTTTCTCAGCTCAGACATTTAATGTGTCTCTACAGTGAATAAAAGACAAGTTTATGAGATTTACATTTGACACATTTTTGGAATTGGCTTTGTAGTTTTGGCAGCGATGAAAGATTCATTTTCATAGTGAGGACGCGTCTGTCCTGCAAACATTATCTACAGTTTCTGATCTAAGCAGTTTGGTATAACAGCTTGTTTCTGCAAAATGGGGAAAAAAGATGCTTATCAGTTTCAACCCTTTCAACATCCTTTTCTAGCAGTTATGAGATTACAAGATAGCAATTGATTTTGAAATATAGGAAACATAAAGCAACATGTTACGAAGAAGCTTCAGGTTTTTTTTCTTTGAGATTTTGGTTTTTCTGAATGTGTGAAACTTGACCCACGGAGGGTGTGAGGAGATAAAAGACAAGATATTACATTTGAAAATGATCCTGTGAAAGTTAGAAAGGTTTTTGTGAGATTGAGAAGTTTGTTATTATAACAAGATGTTTTTAAAAGAGGGAAAGTTTAACATTAAAAACTTTGCTGAAAATATTGTTTTGTGGAGGAAAAAATTACCTTTTTAGGTAATTACAAGAAATTTTTCTCAGTCTCATAAAAATGACAAAAGTTTTGTATTTTGTGAAATTTAATTTAATAAAAGCAAAAATATCTTTTTGTAAAACTGAAAAATATTATTCACCATAAAAATATGATTTTTCTTTTATAAAGAGAAGAAAAGCTTCATGTTTTGAGAAATTTTGTGGGAAAAATGGGAAAACATGAGAGGTTATATAACAAAACTGTAAGAACAAGAAGAGAATAGTATTTTTTTTATCCCTCCGGTATAATAATGGTGATAGTTGGAGACATTACTAAAGCAAAAACGGAATAAGAAGGAATAAAAAAAAAAAACGGCCTTATCCTGCATAAAAACACAAAGCCTCCCACTCCTCCCACCAGGTACCCCCGAATCTCTGGCAGAGAAGGAGCTCCAGCTGTTGATGATGATCAACCAGCTGAGTGGTCTGAGGGAGCAGCTCCTGGGAGCCCACTCTGAGCAGAGAAACATGGCCGCCCTGTTGCTGGAGAAACAGCAGCAGCAGATGGAGCTGGCTCGGCAACAGCAAGAACAGGTATCTCTACCAGATCTTTGCATCGCTCACCCAGTTCAACAGAACATGCAAACATGTGGACATCTCAAAACAAATTTCTGTCTCTCTGCTGTGTATTATCTTGATAAAGAATATAAAGGGCCTTTCTGACCAAACAGACGAAAAGCCCCTGTGTGCACTGGTGCTTGTGTTCTTGCTCCATACAAACACTAGGCAAATTAGATGGCCGAAATTGAAAAAAGATCTTTGTCTAATGTGCCTTTTTTCACACAAGTCCACAGAAGGAGAACACCGCACGCACTCGCCAGCTTTTTTCTGGGAATAAATGAACCGCCGCATGCGTGCGTCATGGCTGATCGTTAGAATTTATACAGGCTAGCGCTCACTTGTTGTGTGTCTCGTTTTTCTGTGTCTCAGATCGCCAAGCAGCAGCAGCAGCTCATCCAGCAGCAGCACAAGATCAACCTGCTTCAGCAGCAGATCCAGGTCAGCTCCTCTCACGACCTTTCGCACATCTTCCTGAATCACTTCAAGGAGCAGAGTGGGAGATTAATAAATGAATGTGTGAGACGGATGGGGCTTGTCTGTAACGTGCACGTGTCCTGCTCTGTCCCAGCAGGTGAACATGCCCTACGTGATGATTCCAGCTTTCCACCCCACCACCCAACCCCTCCAGGTCAACTCTGACCCCCAGATGACCTTGCCACTGCAACCGATCCCCTGCAAGCCGAGTGAGTAATCAAGTGGAAAGGTTTCAGTTTTATTATTATTTATTTTTTCATATGCAGGCTGACAGCAGTGCAGCATTAAAAGAAAGCTCGGAGCTGCTTTGTTGGGGCAGAGTTGTTGACTCAGGCTGTGGGATCTAGGAACACCGCTCTGTATCCGTAATTTTAAGGAATATCAGGCAAACACTGCAGACATTTCTAGCAATGGCAGGCAGGCTTTTGAAACACTGGAAAGTTATGACGGCAACAACAAGGTAATATTCTTTCTAACATTATGTAATCTTTAATCCATCACTCATATTTAAACATGTTTGCAACCGTATAAAGTAACTTTCAGAGAAGTGTCCTTTAACAACCTCTGGGCTGACCTGTGTGAAGGGCATTCTGCCTCCACAGAGTAATGCATTACTTTATTCCTTGGGTTAAAAAAAGTAATGAATCATGTGTAATACGTTACTTTTACTGAGTAATAAACACAACACTGACACTGATGGTCCATTTTAGTCAGAGAAACTCCCAGCAAATCAAAGTATTTCTGGAGGGTTCAATAAGGTCATGCTGTATACTACATTCTTCTTCAAATACTGCTGTGACCTGCTAATAATCCTCCAAGGATTCCCTTGATTTAGTGAACACTGTGTTTTGTCAATTCATTCAAAGCCTTTTCTTATGCACCCTGTTGTGTGGGAAGAATGAACACTCTACTTACCAATGACTGCAAGCTTTGAAGGCCAGAAACTTTGTGCTGAAAAGATATCTCCATCAGTACAGCTCCATAAGTTGCCATCCCTGAGTGTTTATGTACTTCAACTCAGGGGCTATTTTATAGGAACTAGAAAGGCATCCGTGAGACTCCAGTGCAACAGTGCTTGAATGTACCTTTCAAACACGTATGCTTGTACAGTTAGCAGGCTACTGAGGCCACGGCTTCGAACGCCACAGCTTTGTAGAAGCTTGCTTTCACCAGCCTTAAAAGCTGTGCTTGTGGATCTTTTCAAACTTAAAGACACAAGGCCAGTCTTTAAAACAGTGTAGGTGGAATTTAAGGATAGCCATTATATCGAGAAGCGCACGTGTGCGTGAGCGGCTCTGAATGTTTTGACACATGAATGTAAAATGTGTCGGAGTGCTGGGCTGTGTAGAAGAGGTCAGCAGTAACCAGAGCGTTTTTAAAAACAATATGCATGGAGTGAAACTTTGAGCCCTTTGCTTTCATTTTGCTCAGATCTTTTATTTGTTTGGACATTTGCATGTAACCTCACGTATCAACTGGACATTGTATTTTGGGGAGATTCCCTGCAACTCCCACTTGGCCATGCGCAAATTATGTTAATTCTCAAACTGTAACAAAACATCTACTGTCTCAGAATGACTATCACTTACTCACGTTATTATTCAACCTTAGCTGAATAAATGCTATATCACAAATTTATCTTGGCAATAGTTTGAGATTTGCCATTGGAGAGGTGATATTGCCTTATCCTCTGCACTCGATATTCTGTATAAACAAACTGCCTTCGTATTATGGTGGATTCATGGCTAATGATGCTGGAAGTGAACATTTAAATGCTAAAATGAATGTAAGGCTGTAGGACAGGGATGTCCAACAAAGACAAAGAAACCACTTTAATTACTTTGGTGTGGCGTGTATGGCAGTGTTGGGATGGGGTGGGTTTTTTTCAATAGGAAAAGCTGTAAAACTTATGAAAATACCGTTAAAAGCCCAGAGTCTATGTCTTCCTTCACACTTTCAAAAGCCGTCCACTGGGCCAGATTAGAGTCTTTGCATTTCATCCTAGATAGTCCTCAGTGAGTGCAAGTTAATGGAGGTGAAGAGCTGAAATAAACACCTGCGCTACATAAAAAGGCCACATAACATTTTAGTTTTTACAAGTATGCTATTGATCATGTGTCTGAGCTTAACAAAATTAGGCTAATGTCCTTTTTTCTTAAGCTCTGAGTATACTCTCCACGTCTGCTGTGGTCCGCTTGGGTCTGATGGGTCCACGTGACATAAATTTGGTCATCAAGGGCGAGGGTCCGTGCATATGTTTTGATGACTGCGTGGATTTTACCACTAAGCCTTTACAGTGCACTACACCAGCTGAGCATGAGTCCCAGCCATGGAAGGCTGCTTGGCTGTTGTGGCTCCAGCTGTCAGTGTCTGCAACAGGCTTTACAGTGAAGCTAATTTTACCCATAAAATGCTAGCATGTTGCTTGGTCCGTTAGGATGGTAACTAAACAATTTTTTTTAACAGGCTAATGATAATAGTAATGCTAATAGTTTTACTTTTAAACTTGGTTCTGTCTAAAACTGCTGTTCGTTCTTAACCCTTAAATCGATGCATTAAGAATGGTCATTTATTTATTTTTAATTTTAACCTTTCACAGCTATGGACTACTCCATGCAGCTACTGTCAAACACTCACCCCACCCCCGTGAAGAGAAGCAGTGGTTCCCTCCGACAGGTACAGTATCACTTTATTGTGCATACCTTGTCCAACTCACTTCTTTATATGAGCACATTACTGAGAAGTCAGGGAATTATGGCTGTGTTTGCTTGCTGTATGGTGTGCGTACCTTCTGCATGTGTGTGGTTTTAGGAAGCTTAAAGAAAGTGAAGTCTTCTGGAGCGAACAAATAATATCCTTTTCTGGTATTTGGGAGGCTGAAAAGCTTTAGGAATACACCACACCCTCTGTTGAAGGTTTAATGTGTGTGGCCATAGGTGTGTGTTTTCTCGACGTGCTTGTGTGTGTGTGTAAATGTAGTGCGACTCGTGTTTGCACGGCAGGTTCTCAAGCAGGGATAGATCAACATAGCTTAAATAAACAAAAGGGAAGAGAGGAGGAGGATAACTTGAAGACAAAAGACTAAAAAAAATACTACAAAGGTGTGACAGATCTGCTCCGACATGCCAAATGTGCCGTGCATAGCTGGAATACACGCACACCCTTGGCCTTTGCGGTTTCACCTGAATATGTCGAAGTAGCCCCACCCCTGCTCATCTGCTCTTGCTGTGTGTTTAGGAAGCAAGTCAGCCCTTGAACCTGACCTCCAAGCCCAAGGGTCTGGAGCTGGGGAAGACACCCAGTCCACAGAGCCTGGAGCTGGGATCACTGGCGCTGCAGGGGGCATACAGACCCAGAGATCTCCAGAGAGAGATCTCCCACAGTCCACCACGATCTGCGCTCAGTGAGTTGCACACAGTCACACTGCTTTGCATGGTAAAGCATTAAAGCATTTGACGTTAACCTGCAGCACATCATATTTCCTGTAGATCTATTCACTGTTGATTTAAGGAGACTGAGCACAACGAACATAACTTTTTTGACTTTAGTGCGACAAACTAAGCATTAATAAAGGACGCTCAGATACTCATAAACAGTTATTCTCTATTTTGTATAAAATACAGTAAATACTGAGCAAGTGGCTGAAATGAATTAAAACTTTGTGCAGTCGTCTTTTTCCACAAGAGGATGATTGCATTCTTCAACTGTCATTTCCAGCAGCAGGATATGAAACTAATCATCATCTGTAGGTGACTGTTCATAAGATCCGTGATGTGTTTCTAGAGGAGGTCTTCTGATGAGAACTGACACTTTACCTTCCTCTGTCTCATTTTCTTTTCCTTCATCATCATAATTATCTTGGTCCTCATTTTGTGCTCTCCTCTTCGTGCTTTGTTTTTGTCTGCAGGTTTCCTGGGAGACGGCGACGTGGTCACCCAGGCTATCCACGATGCCCAGCAGCTCCTGAGGAGCCACGGCAGTGCGGGGCGGGAGAGGGACCGGGAGAGAGAAGTTGGTGGAAAGCCGGTGAGCTAATGTTTAAACTCCAGTTAGAGCGGTGTGTTCGAGCCACTTTAAGACACGGACTTCGTTCTGGAAATTGCCATTGTACATACTGTGCCATTTTTAGGTTAGGTTTCACTGTAGGCTATCTCTAGTAACACTGTGGCATATAGCCTACAAATGCACAAAACACACACAAAGAAACTTAATACGTGTTTTGTGTCGTAGCATTATCTCAGTCTCTTACCTGAGAATTCTTCACATCACTTTACAGTGTTTCCCACACATAGACTTTACTTAGGGCCCACCCAGGTATCCTGAAGGCCACCCAAGTATATTTTGCAATTTGTTTTCATTTTTTCGTCTGTCCGAGACCATATGAATTTGTACTGGGCAGTCAACTCAATATTATTTTTTAAATTTGTCTCTGCTAGCTAGCTACAAAAGTGCTTCCATCCCAGTGTTTTCCTATGGATGGGTTGCCTTTGTGAAGTCTAGATCAGCGGTCTCCAACCCCCGGGCCACGGACCGGTCCGTGAGTCGTTTGGTACCGGGCCGCGAGAGTTGAGGCTCGGGTGTGAAATTTATGGTTTTCAGGGTTTTTATCGTTTTTAAAAAAAAAAAAAAGTTTATATCGTTAACTCCCTGGGTTTTTCCCCGTGTGTTATGAATAAATCTTTTTTTTGGTACTGGTACTGGTTTTATTTTGTTGTATTTATCCGCAATACCTTAAAGGCCGGTGCGTGAAAATATTGTAGGACATAAACCGGTCCGTGGCGCAAAAAAGGTTGGGAACCGCTGGTCTAGATCATAGACCTGCCCCCGTTCTGGCCACACGGGGGCAGTAAAAACATGTCGCAGATTAATGTTGCTTTGGTGATATCCTTCCACATATTCCTTTGTCATAGTGTGTTGTTTTTTTCCAGTGTTGCCACAGAACCATAGTCATAGTCATAGAAATCTAAATATTAGCTATCTTTTAGTTCTGCATGTCTCCACCAACTTCTGTCAATAATAAATAATTAATGAACTTGTAATTTACAAAATAAACATCTAATAAATAAAACTAGGGACTGAAATCACAAATTCTGTAGGATAATTTTTCCCAACGCTTCTGACTGGCTTATAAGTGTGGATTAAAAATACATATATATATATATATATATATATATATATATATATATATATATATATATATATATATATATATATATATATATATATATATATATATATATATATATATATATATATATATATATATATATACACGCTAACCTTTCAGCAACATTCGCATTCAGAAGTTTTTTAAGAACGCAGACCACCTGCCTAAGGCCTGAGTCGAGGCAGGCTGGCGATCACCTCATAACCACTGGTTGCTGGAAGTTGCCAGGAGGTTGCCAATCGGTCTTTAGACCTGTGTGTCCCTCTCTTTGTTTGTTACAAGTAGCTGATATATTTATCCAGTTCCACAACCCGACGTCCATCTTTTATTTAAAATCTATGAAATTAAACCAGCACAGCTTCACATAATGTTGTACAGAACTGACTGTGTTTGTGTGCTTAATCACACCACTCAGTTTACGTTAGCTGTATTAAAATAAATATATGGACTCCTGATGTAAACGGTGTATTGCTCTTTCTCTGGTCGACATTTAGAGGTTGGTTTAGGGTTACATGGTGCTGCGCTCCTCCTGAGTATCCAATAGATCCGCACCCACATGCAGAAGCACATTATTACAGCTTAAGTCAGCTGAGTAAACTGTAAACTGCTGTTTGTAAGTGCTACTAGACTATCTCAAAATTGCATATTTTGTTCGAGAACCTGCTGTTTATTTTGTTTTGCTTCTTGTGAAAATGGTCTTCTATTGGGTTCTTACGTTTTTGTTCTTTAAGGTGGCTAAAGCTTTGGTCTCTGCTCCGTCCTAAGCAACAGCTGTTGCAGCCTTACAATACCACAAAGGCCTCAGTGTGGCATTGACTGAGCCACCTGCCCTGTCTCTTTGTCCACAGTAATACTGTAATCTGTGGCTCTCCTCCTTCTCCTCCTCCTCCTCTCCTCCATTATCCTGCTCCATCTCGCCTTGGCGGCTGTGTTAACACCAATACTGTTGACTGACCTATTTTGGTATTGCGCTTCACACCGCTGCATGTGGATGAATAGCGTTTTACAGCGCGGGGAATGGTCGACAGATAATACGCTGATGGTGTGGTAGTTTTGCAAATTCAGAGTTGCCACATTCCCGTCCCTGCCTTGTCTTCTTTACCTTTCCTCCCTCCAACAATAAATACCATTCTTCCTCCTCCATAGTGTTGTCATTTCCTGTCTTTGCATTTACAGCTCTGCATTTAAGCAGCGGCTGATATGGTGAGCGTGCCATGTCTTTACCTTAAATAGCACTCCAGTGTAACACGTGTGCCATGAACACTCCTCTTCGACATTAGGTCACCTTTTTTTTTTTTTTTTTTACTGCAGTGCAAATTTAAATCGTCTCTTTGTGCTGGTGTGTGAATATTTGTCTGACTTTAGACCATTTCTGAGTTCATATGTCTTTGTTTTTTCTTTTTGTTCTTTTAATGTCTGCAGGATTTTAAGGTTTCTCCTCGCAATGAGAGGATGTCTCAGAGTGAGAGAGGTGAGAACAGACATGGCCTGCCGTCCACTGAGGACCACCTCAGCAGTGATTCTGAGGGTAGGCATCCCTGAAAAAGTCTGTTTAATGCCTATCTGTGTTTTGCCAAGTTGTTGTTGTAATGAGACCAACATTTGTTACGCTGCCCTGATAGCTTATTATATCATTATGGTACCCATCCATTTATCTTTGTCATTATATTCAAATATTTTATTTTATTTGATTGAGTCATATAATTTTATTAAAATTAGCATTTTTTTCTCCATGGAAGTAGCATGCAGTATAACCTGTTTAGATTGACCTAGATTAGATTGGGTGGCTTTAGCTCGGACGGTAAAATAGGTCATTTGCTAATCAGAAAGTTGGAGTTTTGCTCTAGTCTGCAAGACACTGGACCCTAAGTTGCTTTTTGATGCGTTCATCAGAGTGTGAAAGTGTGTGAATGCTACATAGAAAGTGTTTAAGTTAAAAAAGTGCTTGTATAAATGTGTATGAATGTGTGAATGAGGTATGTTGTGTAAAGTGGTTTGAGTGCTTAAGTAGAGTAGAAAGGTGTTATAGAAGAAGTCAAGTCAAGTCAACTTTATTTGTCAATTCTGCCACATGTACAGGACATACAGAGAATAGAAATTTCGTTACTCTCAAACCCTAGATGAACCAGTCCATTTACCATTTAACAGATTGCTAGCAGGCATGAGAACGCTAGAGAAGCCACAAAGTGAACACTGAAGAAGTTTCTTTGAAGTCAATTCAGGTTTTTTACATAGCACCAAAACACCTCAAGGCACTTTGTGCTTATTTGCAAGGAGTCACCACAAGAGATATTAGATTTGGCAGATTTTTTGCACCAATGTAACCTCTGATGCAAACTCTAAAAGATTAATGTCTCCTTCTGAACTCTAATCAGGAACCTTCCACATGTTAGGCATATGCCTATATCATTACACTATAGAGCTAATCGACACAGCAAGTGCTAACTTTAATTTTAGCACTAAAAGGTGCTAATTACCTAGTGTGACTTTAACTTGAATTCTGGCTCCCTTTTGTCCAAGCTAATAGTCTGCAATACTGCCCATTAAATTACCTGTTTTATCGCTCCCCTAAGCGCCACTGTCAAAATCTAGCTAGCTAAATGCTCATCTGCATTGCCTAGAAGCAACCAGGCAAGCTCATGTATGCAAGCTAATATTAGCTTACTTCCATATTGGAAAAATACTAATCAAAGGCATTACTGTCACTCAGATGTTGATCTCGGTAAAGCAACCACTTGGCTAAATCAGGAGAGCCTGTTTAATGTTGTTTGTTTCTGGGAAATAGCACGATTAGCAGAAATGTTTTCTTCCAAACATGCTTTATTAATGTGCCATCAGAATATGGCACAGACATTTAAAGATGAAAATACAATATCCAAGACCTTCAGATTTAGCTTCATCAAAGTAATAACCTTATCTTTGTAAAGCTTAGTAACTCCTGTCTTTGGTTTAAACGTCAGGATGGAGAATGTGAATCATATGAAATTGGATGTTTGTGGGTGAAGAGAAACTTTCACCAATTTTAGTGTTGCAAGAAAAAAAGGTTAATATTCAGACATGCACCACTTACAGCAAGAAACAAATAGCTATTCCTCTATATATTTGTAACATATTTACAAGCCAGCCTGTACCCTTGTTTACTGTAGGTACCCTGAACGTTTCGGTCCCAGGCGGCTACGCTGAGGCACGGCCGCCTCCCTCCTCAGGCCACATAAAGAGACCCATGAATGCCTTTATGGTGTGGGCCAAGGACGAGCGCAGGAGGATCCTGCAAACTTACCCTGACATGCACAACTCCTCCATCAGCAAGATCCTGGGTGAGAGCAGCAGTGGTTAGGGGTGGGTTTATGTCTCTATTCTGAGACCCTGCCTGGCACATGTGAGGCAGTAAAGACCCACCTGCTTCTTCACACACACACACACACACACACACACACACACACACACACACACACACACACACACACACACACACACACACACACAGGGATGAATCCCTTTCCCTCAAACAAACATTTACATTCCTTTGTATTGTAGAGAGTTTGTGTGTCTATCTTTCACACAGACACACATAAAAACCACTAATTTGCTTAAATACATAGTACTGATTACTTGCCTAATACTTATCTTTCAATGCAAAAAACACAGTTTTGACCACAACCCTAAACATGCTGCTTTTTGACCTTGAATTATTTCAAAGTGTTTGCTTTTGAATAACCTTTATGGAAGCATCAGGTAATTTGTGGCACAGAAACTAATAGGTAATTCTGCCTATCACCATATACTATGAGTTAGCTTTAGAGGTGCTAATTCAATTTTATTTATATAGCGCCAAATCACAACAAAAGTCGTCTCAAGGCGCTTTATATCAGTGAATGTGAGAGAGTGTGATCGAGATAGTTAGTTGAAAAACGAAACGGGAAAGAAAACACGAAGAAACGGGGCTTTGCATATCATGAGATTTAGATGTGTGGATCTTTTTGAGGGCAGCATCAGTGCAGTCTCCATTCACTACAATTTGATTTATGTTCTCTGTAAAGAGAGACTCAGAGTATTTTAACAGGAACTTTCAGTGTTAAAAATTAGGGGCATGACTAAGTCAAGTCTGAACACAAACGCATATTTTTAGAAATGAAGTGAAAGAATGGTTAGAAAGGAAAGATGAGATTCTTTGGAACTTGCTGGGGAATCAGCAGCTTTTTAGGTTTTCTTCAGTCTTGAGGTAATCCTTTGAGAATTACCAGTAAATGCAGTGATAAATAAACTTTCCAAAATGTAAAGGAACACGTGTATGACGTCTGAGTCTAGGTCATCAGCATAGACTAACCCTTTATTTTGGGTGATGGCCCAAAAATGTGAACGTGTCAGTTAGAGTAAATTTCTTTTTCACTTTATTGCCAATAATTGGGAGAATAAAGTAATAAAGGCAAAAATGACACATTCTGGTAGTCTGATGTTAGTGTTGGGCTCATCACCAGTGATGAATTAGACTGCAGAGGTACCAGAATTAACGGCCTGAATCTTTCGCCAATTTTACTTTCTCTTCTTAAGAAAGACTTAAAAATAGTGGCACTAATGTCCCCCACTGTGACGAACCAAAAAAGAAAATTGCTGTATTTAGGTAGGACTGTAAAACCCCGATAACTAAACCTCATAATTAAGAGATATTTTTTCTAATATCCAGAAGGAGGGCTACTGCAGCCTCTTTTTGGTTATATTTTGATGTTAACACTGTAGCAGCGTCCTTGGGAAGACTCAAATAGGAAAAGAGCTATCATCTAAGATAAGTGAATGTTGATGGGAGTTTAAAGGTGCATAAAAAATGAATAAAATCTGCTTGAAACTTTTTGTCGAAATCTGAATGAATGAGAACAAAAATGAAACCACGTGGGCCCGACAAGCATTTTAAGCTTCCTCTCTTGCATAACCATTCTGTTAATGGATTAACAAAAGGAGGATCCGAATGAAGGACAATGCAAACCGGATACCAAACAAAAGGGCAAGCTTTCAGCAGCTTACTTAAACTTACAGCAGAGAACAATGAGGGGGAAGAAAACTCCAAGGTTGGGTTAATCGAGAAACGGGAATCCAGGAGAGTAAACAGATGGAAAAACTGAAAGAGTGACAAAAAGACTGAAGGTGAGACGGGATAAATAAACAGGGATCTAATTGGGAACAGGTGGGACAATGAGGGCAGGGCTGATGATTACAAAGGAGGGGAGACAAAAAGGAAGTAAAATAACAAAAGGTGTGCAAGGAAAGATAATTACCAAAGTAAGACAACATGTAGATGCAGGCAGAGTAGCACATAAAACACAGGACAAATGCTTCAAAAACCCCACAAGAAATGAAACATGGCGAGCCATGACAGCTTCTGCTGCTGGAGAACATGAACTCACTCCTTTGTGTTGATGCGTCTTTGTCTGTAGGCTCGCGGTGGAAAGCCATGTCTAACCAGGAGAAGCAGCCTTACTACGAAGAGCAGGCGAGGCTGAGCAGGCAGCATCTGGAGCGCTACCCCGATTACAAATACAAACCCCGACCCAAACGGACCTGCATAGTGGAGGGACGGCGGCTGCGGGTGGGCGAGTACAAGGCCATGATGAAGAGCCGCCGGCAGGAACAGAGAGGGACCTACGGGCACAGGTAGAGTCTGAGCAGCTTTGAGAAACAACTTGCGAAAGAATTTGTCCCTGGCAGAAAAACACTGACAATTCAATCCCCTGACAAGAGTTTGTGCTGCACCTCCACACACTGGAGACAATGCTTGCAGCTCTCAAAGCCCCCCCTTTTTATCCTCCTTTATTCTTGAAGACACAAACAAAAGTGGAGTACTGCAACTGCAGCTGGGCTGTTCACTGTGTCCTCGACAATGAATAGAATCCCTCTCTATTGGTCCCTCTAACTCCTTCTAGTTAAGCTGGAGGAGTTGGAGGCTGGAAATGTTAACAGTGGTTGTTTTGGAGTGCTTTTCTGTTTCACTCTTGTTTGTCTTTGCTTTAGCACATGTAGCCTCTATTAGGCTCTTTATAGAAACAAAACATCAATATCAGGGTGTCACACTGGCCTAAAGCTTCAATCCTGTTTCTTTCATATTGAAGACACTGGTAGACTGACTGGCTCGTATACTTATGAAGGAGAACAATACCGGCCTAATGTGCCATTGGGTTTTACCATTTTAGCGTTAAAACAGCTCTAACCTGTTGAGGCCTGGGCTCCAACAGGACCTTTAAAGGTGCTCTGTGGTGTCACGCACCAAGATACCAGCAACAGAACCCTTAACTCCTGTAAACGGAGAGGTGGAGTTGCTGCGGATCAGACTTGTTCGAGCACTTACCCTTAGACTCGGTTGCTGGTTTAGGATCTGTTGACAAGTATTCGGCATGGCCGAACGGGAGCGCTCCGGGAGCCTTGCCCGCTCGGAGATGATCCAAAACAACGATCTGATATTTGTCAAAATTTTTTAAACCATTAAAGGTGGTTTATTAAAACATAGATTACAAAAAACAACTTACTGCCATGAAGCGTGACTACAGACGCTTCACCCAATCAGCGCTTGTGATGTTGAAACAGATCGGCTGCCATGGCAGCAAAACATACACACACGCATACAAACAACACAGACGTGAAAATGTAACGTCCAGTTTTAAAATATATGCATTTTACACTCTGGTGTTACAGCTCTCATGATATTGTAATCTGTGTTTATATATACTGCCTGCTTAGCACTACCTAAAAAACCAAAGCTAAGCTAACTCTTAGCTAAACAACACTAAACATATTTGGTTTGGAGGGGGATTAGCACAAATATCTAGCTTTAGCTAATAAATTAAACACTCTACTTTTTGATGTTTAGCTGGTTGGTGAATGGTTGCTGCCAATCACTATCTAACTGATTGCCAAGCCCCATTCACACAGGACTAGAGACCTGCCACTAACACCAGTAACCACCGTTTCCTAAGGGATACTGTGTCAATCCGGTTGTTCAGTGATGACGCGACGAATCCTACTTCCGGGTCTAAAGTAGTCTGCGTTTAATATGGCTTTTGTGTTGTTAACATGTTTAATGTTATGTATTTTCTTCTATTTGATCTCAAAAAGCTCCTAAAACAGTCAGTGATCCCTGTTGACCTCCCTTGGCTTTTATTACCACTAATCATTTATTTAAGCTCAGTTTTTAAAACCTTAGGATGTAACTACAGCCCAGCCCATGCAGCAGTATATGAATGACTAACCTCGTATTGTGGATGGATTATCTAAGTTGTTCTCCTGGCTGAAGTTTGGTCCTTTTACAGCATCCTGCCATGCAATTACATTTGTTCCTGATCACCGAGAACACTCACGTTAACTTTTATCGAGTGGAAAAAAAGTTAGCTTGTTTATATTATGCTAACATAGCTGTGTCGCTAGCGGTCACGTAGCACATCATTATATACCAGCTAGCCCAACTTCAGTAACCCTACAAACGTCACTGCTGTTTAGTTTTCTGTCTTCATTTATGCTGAAAGTGATATCAGAGCTGTACGTTTTAATTTGTTTCCAAAACCCCGCAGTCAGGACATGCTATATTGTATTTAGATAGAAGCTAGCGAGCTAACTCCCTGCTAACTTCTAACTCCGTTAAATGTCATAAATTCTGTTTTCATGGATGCCTGGATGTTAAACTCAATTGTTACACCTGGTAGAGCAGAACGCTGATCATTTTATTAAAGATGAAAGACTTTAGACAGTTTTTCAACTCTCAGTAATGCCATAGTGATCGTTTGATATATGGACCTGCAGCGGAGTTTAGGTCCAGACACGGCTAGTGACGTCAGACTGAACAACCGGATATCAGCATTTTAAAGCCCTTGATTAACTTTTTCATTGACAATAAATGCCTCAGAATATCTGAATATACGTGTCACTTCCTGTCTTTGCAGTCAAACGGAGCCACAGCAGATCCATTACCCCCACAGTGATGGCCAGTACCCGGGGGGTAGCAGCTCGGTCTCTGTCGCTACCATGCCTTTTCACCCCGCGCTACTGGAGCATTACCTGCCGCAAGTCCCGCCCATCCCTCGCAGAGCTGAGGGACAGACCACACCCACCTCTCTGCCTAGGGAGAGAGAGCGGGAACGCAAGAGGGAGCGACCGCCATACAGCGAAGGAGAGGAAAGTGATGGGGGAGAGAGGAGTGAGGGGGAACTGGTGCTCCTAACGGACTAAAGAAAGGCAACTGGTAGAGGAGCCAGGAAAAGGAAAATTAAAGATGAGGGATAGGATGAGAGGGGAGGGTAGCTGAGGTGGGCGTGTTGCTCTTTGATGAATGACAGTCAGAGAGGAGGAATGGAGGATGAACTAAAGAAATGGTGAGGGAGTGTGTGAATGGGGGAATAAAAAAGTAAATGTCATACTCACCCCGTTGTAAATTAGCCTATTCTCCAGTAAAACCTCGCCTACACAAACGCATAAAGGCAAGCTTTTATCATTTCCCGTTACACGTATCATGTCATCACATGCTTTGTGTCAAAACTTTGGAGTTATATTTATGAAGGTTTAACATTTAATCCCTTCTGCTTCTTGTTTTCTCCCCATGTTGACTTATGGCAAACAAAATGCCCCCACAGGGACTGGAATTAAAGCAGATTGATTAAAAGTTCAGCAGAGTACCTGTTTCCTCCTGTCAGACAGCTGAGGATCAGCCACTCTGGGGTTCAGTATGTCAGCTTTGCCACCTGCTGGAGAAGAGTGGTTATTACTACTGTTGCCACACATCCTATTTAAGTTACACCACAAATCAAACTGGAGGGATAAAATAATTTGGTGATTAAAGGTGCATTTCAGCAGTTTTAGTACTGTGTGCTTAACGAGATTAAAAAAATAATGGTCATATTCAGTAACAGTTGCCTCGGGCCATAGGATGGTTCAAGACGGAAAAAAATATATCCTATATGCACACTGCCACTTAAATGTGTGTGCGTTTGTAACTCAGGCTTTATGTTAGAAATGTTCAGTCTTTAAGCTCATCACTGCACACAAATGTGAGGCACTAAAAGTAAAGGGTAAACAGCCTGCAGGGGGCTGAAACAGCAGGTAGGGCAGCAGCAGTATTAACATGTCAGGGGGAGAGATTCAGTCATCTGGCCAGCAGACGCTGCTGCGACCTTCCCTGAGTCTGTGCAGTGAGCGTTGAGAGTGCTAACTCTCTCTCTCTGACTTAGTCTAGCTAACGACAAAAAGCACAGATTGTGTTTGGCACACTCTTATTCTGCATTTGCACCAGTTGGAGAGTTAGCATTAAAGGTTTATCTCAACAATCCTTCTCCCCAAATTTGCATGATCCATGTTTGATCTGAGCTATCAGCCTTTCTACACATCCAATTGGCAGTTGTTGCCGATCTACAAGTCACTTTGCAACTCACCTTTCCACAGGATTCTCCTTATATACTGAATCTGAACTAATCCATTGTCATGTCTGCCGCTCTGTTGTGCACAGGGCCCTCCCATCTCTGGCTTTCTATGTATGGAGTGGAAGGGCATCCCAGAATAGTGACATGCCATATATAAATATATATACGACAATCTTTTCTGTGTATAGATTTATATAGCACCAGCCAAAAGCAAAGCTAGCTTTGAGCTGATAAAGCAGGACTTCATTCAGGGTAGTTCAGGACGTGCTTTTTTTCAAAAGTCTTTTTCTGGTCGGACAGGCCTTGTTGCCCAAAAGTAACGTACAATTAATCAACACTGCAACCTCACCATCATCCTCCCACATCTCACTGTTAGTTTGAGCCATGCTGCTGTCATCGTGTGTCCATCAGTGCCCTCTCCACAGCATGGTGGGTTAACTTCAGCCTATCCTATTTTTTTATACCTCTGTTTGCTTCTTTGCATGTTTACTGGATGTCGTGTTGAACACCTCGTATCTGTGTATCCAAATGTCTGCTGTGTTTTTCTTCTGAGATGCAGCCTCTCGCAGCATTATTATTATTATTATCATTATTATCACTATGCTTTTTTTTAATCTTTAAAAATGTTTGTCAATTTCATCTAAAAAGGCTAAAGTATTCCTTTCATCATCTTTTACGTTCCTGTTCCTGTAACAGAGAGGCAGATCATCCCTAAAACTGTGAGGCTGTGTCCCTAATCACTGCTTCTCTCCTGCCTTAGATCTGTTATACACAGCAGTCAGCAGCAGGTTTTTGGACAACTGACCTTCATTTTGCATTGTTGAGTAGTGCAATGCCATTTAACACACACTCATACACATATGTGTGTGTGTGTGTGTGATGTAAACTGAGAATGCAGTATAGAGTAATTAGGGAGTGGTTTTGGACACAGCCTGTGCCTCAGATTGGAGAGAGAGCTGTTGTTTATTGGTACAAAACCCCCATTTCCTTATGATGGGAACAAATGTTTATCTATAAAAATTTATATATAATATTACCCAAAGCAAAAGGAAGGTAGATTTAGCAATGAGAACTCCAGACACCATAATCATCCCTGCGTCCTTAGTATCATTTACTCCTCGTAAGCACTTACTAGTGTGTATTCTTTAGCAAGTTTAACATGCTGAAAAAGCAAAACTAGGTTTTTTGCAGTTAGTCTGCATGTAAAAGATGGACTGGGACTTTACCCATTTGTTTTGCACTTGTGACTGATGCCATGTTATTTCTTTTAAATTAGTAATTAGCTAATGCTGGCAAGCTTGGCTAGCAAGTTACAAATATGGACAGGTGTAACTGACTGCTTAACACTGCCAATTAGGTTTTTTTAGGCAACCCCCCCCCCCCCCCCCCCCAAAAAAAAAACAACAAACAAACAAAAAACAATGCCAATTCGTGCAGAAGACAAAAAAATACTAGGAACACTCACCAAAATGGAAGGACAGACTTCCACATGTCAGGCTGTACCATAGATCACATCTATGGTATACCATTTGTTATATACTTAAGTTAAAAGGATAAAAGAAACAAACATGGTTTAGTGAGGGAGTGTGTGAATGGGGGAATAAAAAAGTAAATGTCATACTCACCCCGTTGTAAATTAGCCTATTCTCCAGTAAAACCTCGCCTACACAAACGCATAAAGGCAAGCTTTTATCATTTCCCGTTACGCGTATCATGTCATCACATGCTTTGTGTCAAAACTTTGAATTAAGTGGCTTCATGTCAATCAGTGTGGCCATACCCCAAACTTATTTCCTTTGTAATGCTAGTAATTTGGGTCTTTTAATGTGAAAGCATGTGGACTGACTTGCTTTTGGAGAAATGCTAACAGTAGCAGCTTTGCATACCCCCTCTATTCCTAAATCAACAGACTGAAGACAAATCTGTCTTTTTTTTTTTTTTTAATACCTTAAACCAGCGGTCTCCAACCTTTTTTGCGCCACGGACCGGTTTATGCCCGACAATATTTTCATGGACCGGCCTTTAAGGTGTCGCGGATAAATACAACAAAATAAAACTAGTACCGGTACCGAAAAAAAGAAGATTTATTCATAACACACGTGAAAAGACCCAGGAAAACTGAGCTAACGATAAAAACGATGACAAAATAACGCTGTAAACCGATTAAAAACCCTGAAAACCATACATTTCACACCTGAGCCTCAACTCTCGCGGCCCGGTACCAAACGACTCACGGACCGGTACCGGTCCGAGGCCCGGGGGTTGGGGACCGCTGCCTTAAACCCTTAACTTTTTAAGTAGCAGTAGTAAAGGTTAGTAAAGATTTTTTAACAGATGAGTAGAATAGAATGCGTTATAAATGTAGCAGCTCTATTCTTTGATCCACTGAATAAACTAAAGCTCGAAATAGTCTTGCTACTTCCTGGAAACATGCCAGGAAGTAGCAAGACCCAAGGATAATTTAACTTTTAGACCCAAGGATAATTTTGGTGCCTTTGTTCTCATCATTCAGTGACCTTGTTGACTGAACATAAAGTTTGTGCGACTGGCTCAATCCTTCATTGGCTGACTGCAAAGTTGACAAATCAAAGTGGCAGACCTCCTTGGGGTTGGGGCTCGTTGTAAGGATGCTGGCTTTTGTGTACAGAGATGGATATCAATGACATGTTTAAAATGTTTATCCTATTTTAGTGAGACGTGATGAGGAGTCACCTGTCGTTAACCCCTGCTGATGTAAATATAGAAAGAGACTTTATTTTGTTTATAAGAGCTTGTGTAATTTAAAGGTGTACATTTCTCTATGTTTTCACAGTTTTGTGCTTTTTTTGTTGTTGTTTTTTCAAAAGATATTAAAATTGCTTGTGTTAATTGTGTCTGGTGTGACTTTTTTTAAACATTTATTTATATATATATATATATATATATATATATATATATATGTATATATATATATATATATATATATGTATATATATATATATATATATATATGTATATGTATATATATGTATATGTATATGTATATATATATATATATATATATATGTATATGTATATGTATATATATATATGTATATATATATATATATATGTATATATATATATATATATGTATATGTATATATATGTATATATATATATGTATATGTGTATATATATATATACATATATATATATATATAACCGAAGGTCGGACAGTCCTGATCCCCAAGGACCCCAAGAAGGGACCGGTCCCCTCCAACTACCGACCAATAACCTGCCTCAGTACTACATGGAAGCTCCTGTCAGGCATCATATCGGCTAAGATGAACAGGCACATGCATGGGTCAATACATGAGCAGGACACAGAAAGGAATTGGCAAGAATACCAGAGGCGCAAAACACCAGCTACTGGTAGACAGAGCAGTCAGCCGAGATTGCAAGACCAGACTGACCAACCTGTGCACTGCCTGGATTGATTACAAGAAGGCCTATGACTCAATGCCCCACAGCTGGATACTGGAATGCCTAGAATTGTACAAGATCAATGGGACCCTAAGAGCCTTCATCAGGAACTCAATGGGGATGTGGCGTACAACACTAGAGGCCAACTCCAAGCCCATAGCACAAGTCACCATCAAGTGCGGGATCTACCAAGGAGATGCTCTGTCCCCACTGCTGTTCTGCATAGGCCTGAACCCCCTCAGTGAGATCATTAACAAGACTGGCTACGGATACCGACTACGGAACGGAGCAGTTGTCAGCCACCTCCTGTACATGGATGACATCAAGCTGTATGCCAAGAGTGAACGAGACATCGATTCACTGATCCATACTACCAGGCTATACAGCAATGACATTGGAATGTCGTTCGGACTGGAGAAGTGTAGTCGGATGGTAACAAAGAGAGGGAAGGTAGTCAGAACTGAGGGGATTGAACTACCAGAAGGCAACATTGCAGACATAGAGGACAGTTACAAGTACCTGGGGATCCCGCAGGTGAATGGGAACCATGAAGAGGCCGCTAGAAAGGCTGCAACCACCAAGTACCTGCAGAGGGTCAGGCAAGTCCTGAGGAGTCAGCTGAATGGTAAGAACAAGATCCGGGCCATCAACACGTACGCCCTGCCTGTGATCAGGTACCCTGCTGGGGTAATAGGCTGGCCAAAGGAGGAGATAGAAGCCACTGACATAAAGACAAGAAAGCTCCTTACCATGCATGGAGGGTTTCACCCCAAGTCCAGCACCCTGAGGCTGTACGCTAAGCGGAAGGAAGGGGGCCGGGGACTGGTGAGTGTCAGCACCACAGTCCAGGATGAGACAAGGAACATCCAAGAATACATTGGGAAGATGGCCCCAACTGACCGAGTGCTCAGTGAATACCTCAGGCAGCAGAAACCCAAGAAAGAGGAGGGAGACGAGGAACCATCATGGAAGGACAGGCCCCTGCACGGTATGTACCACCGGCAGATAGAGGAGGTGGCTGATATCCAGAAATCCTACCAGTGGCTGGACAAAGCTGGACTGAAAGACAGCACAGAGGCACTAATCATGGCAGCACAAGAACAAGCTCTGAGCACAAGATCCATAGAGGCTGGGGTCTATCACACCAGGCAAGACCCCAGGTGCAGGCTGTGTAAAGATGCCCCAGAGACAATCCAGCACATAACAGCAGGGTGCAAGATGCTAGCAGGCAAGGCATACATGGAACGCCATAACCAAGTGGCCGGCATAGTGTACAGGAACATCTGTGCCGAGTATAACCTGGAAGTCCCGAGGTCAAAATGGGAGATGCCCCCAAGGGTGGTGGAGAATGACCGAGCTAAGATCCTGTGGGACTTCCAGATACAGACGGACAAAATGGTGGTGGCTAACCAACCGGACATAGTGGTGGTAGACAAACAGAAGAAGACGGTCGTAGTGATCGATGTAGCGGTTCCGAATGACAGCAATATCAGGAAGAAGGAACACGAGAAGCTGGAGAAATACCAAGGGCTCAGAGAAGAGCTCGAGAGGATGTGGAGGGTGAAGGTAATGGTGGTCCCCGTGGTAATCGGAGCACTAGGTGCGGTGACTCCCAAGCTAGGCGAGTGGCTCCAGCAGATCCCGGGAATAACATCGGAGATCTCTGTCCAGAAGAGCGCAGTCCTGGGAACAGCTAAGATACTACGCAGGACCCTCAAGCTCCCAGGCCTCTGGTAGAGGACCCGAGCTTGAAGGATAAACCGCCCGCAGGGGCGTGCTGGGTGTTGTTATATATATATATATATATATATATATATATATATATATATATATATATATATATATATATATATATATATATATATATTATATTATATATTGAAGAGAAAATCTCCGTCCCGGTTTCCCTCCAAGGCGTGAGCACCGATAAGCAGAGTTTTGTCCTTTCCTTATAAGATTCCTAATTATTCAAAGTAACACTCAGGTATGCCGCTCAGCTGGGTTAGTTACGACGTCGGGAGCAGCTTGGGAGAACAAGGAAACACAGACTGCTTCAGGTTGCCTTCCCAAATCGACTCAAAGGTTTATTTATCATACAACAGCTTATATAGAGGAAAAAGGTTCGTGTGTCAGCAGATTCTCAGTTCAAACCGGTACAGACCAAATAAGGAAACGTCTTCCTTCCTTGTGAGCAAAGAAGTATCCTTTGTGTAGTTTATCAGTTCAGCTACAATTTATGATCATCCCAGCAAAATACACTCCTAGACATAGAATACAGAGTTCTTTCATTAGTGAATTCTGAAACGAACCACCTGGCTTTTTAACAAGCTCTTTTATAAAAGATAAGGAAGGGAGGATGGGAGTAAGGAAGTGGTCTCGTCTCTGTGGTATTTTCGACCTTGGGGTACCAGCCTGTGAGTCTTACACATCAATACATGGGTCAGAGAGAAAGAAAAACAACTAGTAAATGGGCCTTATTGAGTAACAGTTTTCCTGTATAATATCACTATAAAACAATATCCTGTAAATGCTACCATGGTATCAAAATATCACAACATATATTATATTATATATTATATTATATATAATATATATGTACCGGTCCGAGGCCCGGGGGGTTGGGGACCGCTGGTCTAAATGACTCGGGTAAAGTTTGTAGCATGCGTGCTTGTTGTTTTTGTCTGCTTCCACTTGTCTTTGCACTAGGATGATGTCGGCATAAATGTTAAGTCATATTTGTTGTGTTCCCACTAGTGCTGTCAGCGTTAATCTGAAATGACGTTAACGCCACAACACGGCAAATCTCCGTTAACGAGCTACCGCGGATCGCCCCGTGCGTGGGGCTGGACGACGTCAACACGTTAACGAGCTAACTGCGCTAACGCACTAGTTCCCACCCATGTAATTGAGCATTGCGTGGCACATCCGACATACTGTTTTACTTTTGTCCATGACGCGCTTACCTTCAGGGTCATACTTCACATGAAGACCAAAATACAGTGGGGCAAAAAAGTATTTAGTCAGCCACCGATTGTGCAAGTTCCCCCACTTAAAATGATGACAGAGGTCAGTAATGTGCACCAGAGGTACACTTCAACTGTGAGAGACAGAATGTGAAAAAAAATCCATGAATTCACATGGTAGGATTTGTAAAGAATTTATTCGTAAATCAGGAGAGAGAGCGACAGATTTTCTGCTATAACCTTCATTTTATGGAGGCACATTTGAGCACTCGGGTCGCATCAGAGCATCGGGTGGTATAGTGTGAGACCCTGCATCGTGACCTATGAACTTCTAACCCCTGCGAGTCAATCGTACAGTTTGAGCAGGAGCTGAATCGCGCGACTGAAAAAATCGCACAGTGTCTGCCCAGCTTTAGGTGTACTGTCGTCCGAGACTTGCACCGCAGTGTCGGTGTTTGTTTCCCTGTTGGCCATGCTTCTTGTTGTGGTCATCTGTTGTCTTCCGGTATTTTCTCCGTAAGCGACCTTTCCTCGACCAATGAGATGAGCGGTAATCTGAATTGTCATACTCGAATTGTCATAAGTGTGCTGTCAGCACATTGGTCACAAAGCAGGAGAGGGGCTGGGAATTATGTTTTCAAACAAAGCGTTAATTCCATTAAAAGTTATAGACTACTTTTGATTCTGCCTGTATTACGGGACAAAGTGCGTCCCTTATTAGCTCAATGCGGGACGTGTACTTTTGTTTCTAAATACGGGACGATTCCGTTTTTTAAGGGACGGTTGGCAACCCTAGCCAGATCTGAATGAGGGTGGGGGAGGTTCAATTTGCCATGTTGCAACGAGCTTAGCTTCTGTCTTGCTAGCTTGCGCTGCGCTCAGTGGATCTGCGCTCGACAGTGCAGCCTAGGCGGAGTAGTCGAGCGCAGATCCACTGAGCTCTCAACACAGACAGCATCGTCAGAAGAAAAGTTGATAAAATAAATTAAAAATTTGTATTGTTCGATACATATGCGTACCGAACCGAAAGCACTGTATCGAATGGTTCAATATCGATACGAGTATCGTTGCACCCCTAATATATGTATATATGTATAGATAGAAAGATAGATAGATAGGTCGTCTGGTTGGTTGTTCTGGATTTACATTGCTTCTCATCATCATCACATCTGTTAGTGAATTCCCGGCCTGCAGTGGTCCGTATCTATCAAAAGTACTCCAAAGAAGGAACAGTGGTCAACCAGTGACAGGGTCATGGCTATATCACACTTCTTCAGAAACATTTTGCTCTTAGTCTGTCTGAAAGAAATTTCAACCAATCAAAAGTTATCACATGTATTTCTGGGGTTCTGAGTAAGCGAAGGTCAGGATGAGTGGCTGTCATATTTTAGTGGACTCCTGCTTGCTCCAGTCTGTGTGTAGGTGGACATAAACACACACACAAACATGGCATGTTTTTTTTGTTTGTTTGTTTTTATTATCTTTGAGAGGACATTTATTGAATTAATACAAATTCCTTTAACCAGCTCCACCATATTCTGATAGATAGATGCCAATTTATAGAAAATTATAACATTTGAAGCCATTATATATCATTCAAACTGCATCAGCCTACAATTGAGTCTGCAGTGTGTTCGGTAGTGACTGCTCCTTTAGTGTGCCAGTGTCGCCATCTGCTGGACAGGACCAGTGTGGCTGCCAGCTACATACAGTTGCAGCTTGTTACCAACTGCAGTTGCTGAGAACACAAGAAAGCCCCTTCTGGGCTCTCACATTGTTTCCTCTGATTTTCTTGTTGCTGTGTCTGTCTCTTTCTTGCCAGTGTCAATGCTCACTCATGAGTTCCAGCCTCCCAGCCTCAGTGTTCAGTCAGCCTGCATGCCTGACATTCATCCAGACACCAACAGCTATGAAATCACTGTCTACTGTTCAGTATGTTGGAAAACGGCATCAGTGTTCCTGCAAGATCCTTCAGACATCTCAAGTCTTCAATTCAATTCAGTTTTATTTATACAGCACCAAATCCCAACATCCGTTGCCTCAAGGCGCTTTATATTTTCAAAAAAGATTTTCCTTTCACAATGTCACAAATGGAAATCAGATTATTATTCTCCTTTCTCAAAAAAACCCAAAAATTAAAAAAAAAAACAGTTAAATTGTTACTTAAAAAGTATACGTTTTATATAAAAGCCAATCTGGGGGGATTTCTTTGTACACAAGTAAATTTGCAGGTTTAAACTGTAACTTTTCCTCTTTTTTGTGGAAGTGGGCCAAAATTCCTTCGTAAGGACTTGAGAGACTGAGACAAAAAAAACATTTACATCAAGTCGTTGCTGCTTTGACAAGCTGTTGAATCGTGGGAGCATTTTTTTATTCTTTAATTAATTAATTAATTTTTTTACATGCTATTTCTGCATTTCTGCTTTATTTTTGCTAAATAACTAAAGACAGGGCATAATATATAAGGAGTTGCTGTTGTTCACCTCAGACTGTTTTTTCTGACTTTTATGACCTGGTACAGACTAGATCTTTTTTATTATGTCCTGATGATAAGCAAAACCTTTTTTGGTGGTACAGGGTGTGCGCTCTTTTTACTCTGGCTGTATTTTAATGACGAAACTTGTGGACCTACTGTTGTTAAGCACGACTAGACTAAGCATCGTATATCATTTTCTATTTATATACAATCTTTTCGGTTAAATTAGGCCTGTGTGTCATCATACTATACTATTCAAAGTGTATCTATGTTCTTCATTTGGCCTGGATGAGCGGATGAAACTTTGCATAAACATCGTGTAGAGTAGCGGTCCCAAACCTTTTTTGCCCCACGGACTGGTTTATGTCTGACAATAATTTCACGGACCGGCCTTTAATAAAACCAGTACCGGTACCAAAAAAACCAGAAGATTTATTCATAACACACGGAAAAAGACCCAGGAAAACCGAGTTAACACTAAAAACCGATAAAACCATACATTTCACACCTGAGCCGGCGTGGCCCGGGGACCGATGATCTGAAGGACACGTGAAGTTTGGAGATCTGTAGCGATTAACTCTGCAGAAACTTAGTGACCTCTGCACTTTTACACCTCAACATCTGGTGACCCCGCTCTGTGATTTCACATGGCCTACTACTTTTTGGCTGAGTTGTTGAGTTTCATCCCCAGTGGCTTCCACTTTGTTTACAACAGTTGTCTGTGGAATATTTAGTAACGAGGAAATTTCACAATTGGAATCGTTGCACAGGTGGCATCCTATCACGGTACCACGCTGGAATTCACTGAGCTTCTGAGCGACCCGTTCTTTCACAAATGTTTGTTGAAGCAGTCCCAATGCAGAGCTGCTTGGTTTTATCCTGCGGCCACAGAAATGACTGGAACGCCTGAATTCAGTGGTTTGGATGGCTGAGTGAATACTTTTGGCAGTTCCTCGGAGAATGGCACAGTCTGAATTTGGAGTTAAATTGTTGGGATGTCCAATTTTTGAGAAAATTGTGGTTTTTATTTGGCACAAAAACTGCCCACAGTTAAGGTTTTACTAAGGTGATCACAGCAGGCTACTTCTTGGCCTCTTCATTCCCACAGAAGCAGTAAGGTTGAACTTTTCTCAAACACTACTCCTGGATTTTGGCTTGTTTTTTCTTAAATCACTAATAACACAGTGTTACATGTCATGTATTATTCATCCAAAGTTGTTTACACTTATTTTTCAGACCCGCTAAGGACCATAAGATTTTTAATATGTCCTGATACATAAAACCTTAGGAGGATGCATTTTCTTTCTCATGTGGGTAAAACAAAAAAGGTGTGAAAGGTTCCACTCCTAGGGAAGTTAGGGATCATTAAAATAGTCTGTGTGTTTTGGCAGGATGTCCCCCAGCACAAGTTTTGTAGTTGCTTCCTCCCATCAGGGCCAAATTCACAGAGTCAGCTGAGGCAACCGACAAATCAACAAGTCACATGCTAGTACATAACAGGACAAATCAAAAGCCAAACAAGGTCTTTTAATGGAAATATTTACTAACAACAGTTAAATAATCTTGCCACTCCTACAGAGGTGTGAAGGATCACTGTACAGTAAGCTTTTCACAGTATTTCTTACAATATTTACATCCCCCATCATCATCTCCTTTAGCAGTGGATGAGTACATTTACAAAGTCACATCTGCAAACCAAGCGCTGTGTCCTTTTACACAGCACTCTACCTTTCAAATCAAAGCACTTACAAAAAGTATATGTCAGCATACAAAGAAAAAGAAGTCAGTTTTCTGAACAGTATTTTGTATAATTAAGTTAGTACATTCACGCACACAAACATAGTTAATCTCAAATTAAATGCAATGCAAACTGAAGCTAACTGTTTTGGTATGACTGGACTGCAACAAACTAAGTGTGGAGTGCAGATTTAGAATCAATAATAAACAAACTGATTTTAAAACAACCGTATAAAGTGACGACATTATGACAGTGAACCGTTTCAATGGCCAGCGTGGAACAGCAAATTCAGACAGCCGGTCTCAGCAGTCGACACAAAAACACATGAAATGGATGCATTTGTCTGGAAATGGGGATCAGAGTCAAGTTCATTTTCTGTTTGCTGTCACCTTACCCAGCACCCAGTCTAAAGAGAAAAAGTTGTTGCAGCATTGTGAATACGGATGCAATATTGTGTCAATATCGTGGATCAAATATCAGGTTTCGCTTTCTTGTCACGTTCGTTTTAACACTGGTTGGATGGATTTATCACAGTTGAGATGTGTTGACAGCTCAGTTAACGGTGTCTTATCTCACATTAGCCATCTCTGTCTCCACTCCCTGTTTGAGGAAGTGCACTCACAGACAGAGCAGTGAAAGACTTGTGCAAATAAATAAAGCCAAACATTTTTTATTTGGTATATTTGTCCGGGCTAGTTGTTTTTTTTTTAAATTTGTTCTATTTGGCCACATGAAATCTGATCACTGCATCTTTAATGGGTGATACTACAGCAGTGGGTAAGGTGACCAAAGATCCAAACAGCTGCTAAATAAATGCAAAGATTAGTTGGAATGTGTCTTCAATTCATCTCCCACACACTCAGCGTATAAGATACAATGTTACAGGAACCTAAAATGCCTTCCCTTCAAAAAGCTGTCAGCAGCCTGTATAAGTGTCCTCTGAAGGGAATGGAGATATTCACCCAGTGCTCATGGAGTGCGAATGCCCTCTTTATCCCGGCTGATGTCCTACCTGGGTATTAGAATTGTGTGTTCAAGCAGCAAATTCACCAATTTGGCCTTTGCAAATGCACCAAGCTGATTACTTCACTGTTAGTGGCATAAAATAAGTCTCTTGATAACATTTAAATAATAAAATTCACTAAGTGAAGTAAAAGACTCCTGAATATGTGCCAGTGTATGCATCAATAACTTTTAAACCCAGTGAGTTTTGTACTGTTGCAATCAGTTCTTATTCACACTGAGGAGAAGAGAATTATTTTACCTAAAGTTAAGAACGATTAAAGACTTCAGATATTAACAGCACTCCTCAGAAAATCCCTCTCGGGTTAAATGTTCTGAATGAAAGCCATTAACATGCTTTAGTCCCTCTCTCCTGCAGCTCAGCTGGTGAATTATTAAGCCTTCCAGTTACACGACACCAGCAGTAGAGGACAAAGGTCAGAGCTCCCTCTTTGGTGCCAAGGAGGAGTAATACCCCATGACTTCTTTAGAAAGCTGCCAGTTCTGCTCTGCTTTTAGCCAAGTTTGGCCAACGGTGATGGAAACGAAAGGTTCCACCCCACCAGCTCTACCCTCTAGTTTTGCACTGGGATGCCCTGCAGTGACTGGGATGCCCTGCAGTGACTGGGATGCCCTGCAGTGACTGGGATGCCCTGCAGTGACTGGGATGCCCTGCAGTGACTGGGATGCCCTGCAGTGACTGGGATGCCCTGCAGTGACTGGGATGCCCTGCAGTGACTGGGATGTCCAGCGGGGAGGTCACAAAAAGACATCCAACTGCTTAGAAGCCTCTGGAAAAACTTAGTTTTTGAACTCTGTAAACATATCATTGATGACTTTATTGTCTGAATAGTTACTAGTTTCAAGTCTTACACTTTCCAATATGTAATTTTTGTACGTTATTATTCTTATTCTTATTATATTAATTATTAACTTATTACTAGTTATTATTGAGTCAGAAGTTAACTACAGTACTGTACGATTTTGCATATGACTGACAAAATCTGTGAGCCACATCTCAGAAAGAACTCGAGGCTTCAAAATGAGACTCTGCTCACCAATGGCTGACATCACAGTGCATTACATCACATTACATCCATCTTTTCTATACAGTCTATGTTTCACATTACACTCAATCTGTCTGGCCTTTTGAAAAAGGTGACAGGCTTGAACAGATACATTTCTGCTTAGTTAGGTGTTCAGTCAAAAGTTAAGCTGAAAAAAAATTATTTAATAACAAACAGACAAGCTAGATTTCAAAGAAGCCTGCTTTCTAAGCTGTGAGTACTTTTGTGCATTAATGATTTCTTCGTCTTTCAGAGTCAGATCTTTTTCCCAGGAAAACAGTAGCTGATCTCGTGACAGACACCCCCCCCCCAGCTAACCCACGCCAGATTCTTTTTGAAAGCTCCACTTGATTTGACCCCAGATAAAACTTATGCAATATGTAATTATGTAAGAAGTTTTGACACTAAATCTGAGATGAATAGAGTGGATTACAGCATGGGACTGAGACTGGGCTATGATTTCAGGACGGTTTGAAAAACAGATGCATAAACCTCCGCAGAGTAAAGGGAGAAGCAACCAAAGACCAAAACTGGGAACTGGTGACCGATCAAAGATGAAAGGGTATAAAGGGAGAGGAGGACATGGCACAGGGAGGATGACAGAGGTGGTGACTTTCCAAAATGTCTGGAAACCTTAAATGGAAAATTTAACAGAGCGATGCGCTGTAACCATAAAAGTCAAAAAGGTGGAAATAATGCTCAAGGACAGGAACACACACAGAGGTCTCGTCTTTGTAGCCATCCCCTCCACCTCCTTCAGTACCACTTTCCAAAGAGTTGTTAACCTGAGATGTTAAATACAAATAAATAAATGCACATTTAGCTTTCCATTTGCTGTTCCAAACACGTGGCGTTTGGCATGAAACACCAACTAACACGCAGACAAGTCTTACAATTCTAGCAGCATAAGCAGCAGCAGTTTGCTGTGAATAAGTGGAAGATGTGGTGAAAGAAGCTGAAAGTGCTTCAACAGGAAAAACAGGGGGCACAGGAAAGGACACCCCGAGGAAAGCTCAGTGCAGAAAGCTACGGGCACTTAGCACCAAAGGTGATGGAAAAAAAAACGAGAAAAGGTCACAATGTGTTAAAATATGTAGAGACAGAGGAAGGAACACACACAAGACACAAACATACAATGGGACTAACACCAGGCTGCACCTGTAGTCAGTTTCAGAAAACAAACCATCGTCCTGACACTCTTCAACCCTCTCCTTCCTCTTGTGACATCATTACCAGCGTTGTGGAACATTTTGGTGTCCTATCCCAAACACAGACCTCTCTACGCCTGGTTCAGCTGCTCTAAGAGGAAAAGCATGACGCTTTTTCAACATATATTACAAACGCAGACGAATGCACTTGCACACATACACACATGAAAGTTTTGTCATTCTCGGGCTACAGCGGTGACGTACGTGGAGCTAAAGTTTGGGGGAATCAAAGAGTAATTGCGCTTGTTGCAGGAAAAGGATGCCAGGCTGACCGAGGAGTGGTCCATCAACAGCTGGCTCACAGAAGCGTCTTCATGGGAGAGGAAGTCCCAGCATTTAACCTTCAAACACACCTCCTTCTGGGCTCCTCTCCTCGTCCTTCTGGCTTCCGTCGCCTCCTCTCACTCTGGGATCTGCAGGGCCATCACTGCAGGTTTAGTCTTGAAGTACTGGTTGAAACGTAGCACGGCGTACCTGCAGACGGAGAGACAGAAAAGACTGATTTTTGACTTTGTCGCTTGCACAGAGATGTCTCTTCTCTAAGATTTCTTCTTGGAATGTTACAAATGTGTTCTTTAGATAAGATAAAAAAAGTTTGTGGACACAATTTTTGGCAGATTGGTGAACCTTTGCCACATTCCCAAACACATTCAACCATGACTTGCTTAACTCATCTGCACGGATGTGGTGGTGTGTGCGTCTCTGTGTATGTGTGCGTGTACAGTCATGATGCTTAGTGCTAACCTCTTCACACACGCACACTTACCCCAGGAAGTCAAAATCGATGGAGGAGTATTTGGCTTGGATGAGAGCCCAGAAACCCCAAAAGAAGTGAGAAGCCTTGAGAGAAAACAAATGAGATATCAGATGTGTACCATGAAACAGCAGGGTTGAGCTTGCAAGAGATACTGTGTGCATCTGTCAACATCTGTCTCACCAGAGCAAACTTGTTGACCTGAACGTAGAGCGTCTCTAGCTCTCGCTGGCTGACCTCCTCTGTGTTCTTGGTGAAGAGTTTGTAAGCCTGCAGATACACCTTGAGCCACTCCATTTGCATCTCCCGACTAGGATAGAGTCCATAGTTCGGCTCAGTCATGCCTGAACAAACACATGGACGTGCAGTTGAAGGATAAGCTGTGCACCACCAACACATAACTAACTCATGTAAATCACACTGTGCTTTTGCTGACCTGCAAATTCATTGAAGTGGTTGCCAATGTCAAAGGCCTGGTAGTTGTAGCTGGAGTACTCATAGTCGATGAAGCGCACATGACCTTAAGGAGACCAGAGAAAGGAAAACACGTATGTTACATTATTATGCACGTGGTCATTTACAGCAAAGCTGAAGGGAAGCAATATGAAGCACTCTTCAGGTACTGCTGCCACATGCAGTGCACGGTCACATGACAGACAAAGTCAGAGACAGTTAAAAAGCCTGCTAGCTGTGCTGCCTCTTCACTCAAGTGCTACTGACTGAACCTGAAGAGCATCTTTACATGGAACCGCTGTGTGCTTCAGTTAATCTTCCTTTGTTGGGGCAGGGATTGTTTTTGATGGTCATCTTGAGACAGCAGGAAGTAGAGGGATTATGTGACTATTAGACGCACTGGAGGGACTTGTTGGTCAAACTGTACACCAGTCATCTACACCTGGATGACCGGAACAAGAGCCAGTGAACAACGCCTTTGCAACATTCATGGAAATTTACATGAATGCACTGAAACTGCAAATCTTTGATCTTTGTCTATAGTAACAACAGTCTGTCGTTACTATAGACAAGGAGCAGATATACAAAGACCAGATAGACAGACTTAGCTGGGCAAATTAACATGAATCCACAAAAACTGAATAATGCTTGTGGCTAGGGCAGGGCGATATGGCCAAAAATATTTATCACGATATATATTTGAAAATTTGCGATAACGATATAACTGACGATATAATTGATGCGAGACAAAATACAACTCCACAACATTACTAGCGCAAAAAGACAACCTTCCATTTATTTTCACTTAAACAAGAAGCTGGTTTTTATGTACATTAAAGCTTTATAAAAATGTAACAGTGCAAATGCAAATTCCTTGCTGAAAGTTTAACCAAAAGGCATTTCCAGTAGAAATGGGCTGACATATCCTGAGCATAACCATGTATAATATCCACTGAAGTTAAAAAGAGGTGCTTTGCAACATTAAACTGCAGTGTGCAGTACGCATTTTTCGGACCATAAGGTGCACGGGATTATAAGGCACATTAAGCGAAAAAAAGCAGTCAGATAAATCAAACTTTATTAAACTCATTCTTCTTGCTTCCTCCACTTCCCTATCATTGATTCATTAATGTTGAATTCTCTGGCAGCTGCTCTATTCCCATGTTGTTGCAGTATATTAATGACTAACCTCGTATTGTGGATGGATTATCTCAGTTGTTCTCCTGACTGAAGTTTGGTCCGTTTACAGCATCCTGCCATGCGATTGCATTTGTCTCTAACCATGAGGAACCTTCACGTTAACTTTTATAAGTGGAAAAGTGTTAGTGTTCGTCCTCCAGCTTCACTGTTTATGTTATGCTAACATAGCTGTGTCGCTAGCAATCACGTAGCACATCATTATATACCAGCTAGCCCAACTTCAGTAAATCTCTCAGTCAAAACATGCAATATCATGCTTAGGTAACTAGCGAAACTAGCGAGCTAACTTCCGCTAGCTTGCTGCTAACTTCTAACTCTGTTAAATGTAATACATTTTGTTTTCATGGATGCCTGGAAGTTAAACTTCATAGTTACACCTGGTAAAGCAGCAATGCTGATCGTTTTATTAAAGATGAAAGAATTTAGACAGTTTTTAACTCTCAGTGCAGTGTTCGTTTGACCTGAAGAATACGGATACCAGATACCCAGCCCTACTTGTGGCTCCAGAGGTGATTTAGTAACAATATGTATGACAGTAAATGCTGCCACCAATAACTTACTAACAACATATGCACAGCTTGTTGCTTATAATCTAAGCAAAGGTTTTTTATTTCTCGAACTGATGGGGACGGAGCAGGGAGTAGTCCTTTATATGAATCCTGAGCTGAGTCTTTACATAAAGTCTGTTTTATTACAAGCAGTTGCACTATATAAACCCAAAATATATATCAGCAGACCTGACCAAGCAGCATTTTGGAAGATCCTGATGAATGCAGTGTTAATGAAACCACTGCAACTGGTGCACAAGCATAACTACACACATCACGCTCATTCATTTTTTTCCTGTTTTGCTTCTTGTTTCACGCTGCATGTGTTTCTTGATCCTACAATAGAGAACTTTTTGAATTGTAGTACAAGAGGTGCTGTTGCAAATAGGGCTGGGCCATATTATACCGTTCACGGTAATACCGGTATAATGTTAGGCAACGAAAGGAAAATGAAATATCGCGGTAGAATATGAGTAAAACGCGCATGCGCAGTGCCTTTGTTTTCATACGCACATGGCCGATTGTTGAGTGAAACAGATGAACCAGAATTGGTTTGTAAAAATGGTGCAACCTCAGTGATGTGGAACTGGTTTGGTGTTTGTCCGTCAGATACACGACGAAGCACATTTTTTTGCAGAACATGCAAGCGGCCGTCGTTATTGTCGTATTTGTCGGGCTAAGATGCTCTTAAATCTGGGAGTAATCTGGGTCCTAAACTCCATAATTCTTCAGGTCAAACAAACACTGCAGCATCACTGAGAGTTAAAAACTGTCTCAATTCTTTCATCTTTAATAAAACGATCAGCATTGCTGCTTTACCAGGTGTAACTATGAAGTTTAACTTCCAGGCATCCATGAAAACAAAATTTATTACATTTAACGGAGTTAGAAGTTAGCAGGAAGCTAGCGGAAGTTAGCTCGCTAGTTTCGCTAGTTACCTAAGCATGATATTGCATGTTCTGACTGAGATTTCTAGAAAAATTCAAACGTACAGCTCTGCTATCACGTCCAACATAAATGAAGACAGGAAACTAAACAGCAGTGACGTTTGTAGGGTTACTGAAGTTGGGCTAGCTGGTATATAATGATGTGCTACGTGATTGCTAGCGACACAGCTATGTTAGCATAACATAAACAGTGAAGCTGGAGGACCAACACTAACACTTTTCCACTTATAAAAGTTAACGTGAAGGTTCTTCATGGTTAGAGACAAATGCAATCGCATGGCAGGATGCTGTAAACGGACCAAACTTCAGTCAGGAGAACAACTGAGATAATCCATCCACAATACGAGGTTAGTCATTAATATACTGCAACAACATGGGAATAGAGCAGCTGCCAGAGAATTCAACATTAATGAATCAATGGTACAGAAGTGGAGGAAGCAAGAAGAAGGAGTTTAATAAAGTTTGATTTATCTGACTGCTTTGTTTCGCTTAATGTGCCTTATAATCCCGTGCACCTTACGGTCCGAAAAATGCGTACTGCACACTGCAGTTTAATGTTGCAAAGCACCTCTTTTTAACTTCAGTGGATATTATACATGGTTATGCTCAGGATATGTAAGCCCATTTCTACTGGAAATGCCTTTTGGTTAAACTTTCAGCAAGGAATTTGCATTTGCACTGTTACATTTTTATAAAGCTTTAATGTACATAAAAACCAGCTTCTTGTTTAAGTGAAAATAAATGGAAGGTTGTCTTTTTGCGCTAGTAATGTTGTGGAGTTGTATTTTGTCTCGCATCAATTATATCGTCAGTTATATCGTTATCGCAAATTTTCAAATATATATCGTGATAAATATTTTTGGCCATATCGCCCTGCTCTAGTTGCAAAGATCATGTTTCTGTTTTCCTTAAAACCTAGTAACCGCCAGATAAATCCTAGTTATTGGGAATGCTAACATTACGGCTGAATTAATTTGCTAACAGGCAAATGCTTTTCCCCCCAGAAACCAAACTAACATATAATATTTGTTTATGGGTGTTTCTTCTTCATTTGTAGAGCACACAAATCCTTTTTTCCGGTCATTGATGGTTATCAGCATGCTGCACTGTGCATCATGGCTAATGCTAACGTAGTCAGCTATTGTGGATTCAAGCTAATTTGTCCAGCTGTTTGCATTAGCCAAGCTGTGGTACAAAATATTAGAATTCTTAGTATTTTGTACCACAGCTTGGCGAACACATGTGACAACTATCTGTCTGTTTTGAAACTCCTCAAAGCCCAAGGCCATTTCTATAAATGTTAGCACAGACTGCCTAAAGAATAAAAGGAAACAACTGTAAAATTCAGCATATGATATTAGAGAGCTGTATGTGTGCATGCTGGTTGTTATAGATGCACAAACAGAAAGTTATACTAAAAGGGAAATATTATGCAAATAAAGCATTACTTTAGTAACTCCCAACCTTTACATGTTAACACCAAAAGATGTTTTTGTGCTGGTGCAGGCAGTTAGTATAACATGCCTCACTTCTAGTGACCCAGCTGTCAATGATCCACTGGAATGGGGGCAGTGTGGGGAGTGAAGTTAGAAGTGCTGCTGCTCATTCTGGTTGTAAAATAGAATCACAGCCGTGAGACGAGAAGCTCAGATTAAGGCTCAGACACTTACCCTCTTTGCTGTTGTGGATGATGTTCTTGCAGAGCAGGTCATTGTGACAGAGCACCACAGGTGAGCCCAGTGTGGAAAGATGTTCCTTCATCCAAACCATCTCCTGCTCCAGCACCACCTTGCTGGGAACTTCCTGCTGTATTCTGGACAGGGAAGGAAATGGAGAGAAGGTCAGTGTAGTCGCGCACATTGTTGTGACAACCATTCAGAATAGCTGCACGCACAACACTGTGTCCACCTGTTAAGTAAGTATCACAGGAATACTTTCACTGGCCGTTTTTCACCTAAATAAAACACCTTTCATTATTTTGGTATCATGCCACGTGGGAACATATGTGAAATGAAAACAACTGAGTGCGACATGCACAGGCAGCACACACAAGCTCAGTGGGGCTCTGGCCTGCTGACTCCTGGGAACACAGTTGCAGAGAAACAAGTTCTCAGTGGACCCTTCTGTTGCTGGAGTCACTGTTATTACGGCTACATTACACCTCATTTCCTGAGTTTTCAGACCTGACTACCAACATCTGATCTGCGATTTATTCCACACTGTACTTGAAATAATAACCTGGAGACCGCTGGAAGCACTGTGAGAATCATGTTCTTTGATTTCTCCAGTGCCTTCAACACCATTCTTCCCTCGGTTCTAAAGGACAAGCTGGTGAACTCTGGAGTGGACCATCACCTCACTACCTGGATCCTGGACTACCTCACCGACCGACCACAGTATGTGAGGACTCAGGGCTTTGTGTCGGACAGGGTCGTCTGCAGTACGGGGGCCCCACAGGGAACAGTTCTGGCTCCGTTCCTCTTCACCATCTACACTGCAGACTTCTCCCACAATTCCACCCAGTGCTTCCTGCAGAAGTTCTCTGATGACTCTGCAATAGTCGGCCTCATCACTGATGGGGACGACAAGGAGTACAGAGGTCTGACCCAAGACTTTGTGGACTGGTGCCAGCTGAACTACCTCCAGATCAATGCCAGTAAAACCAAGGAACTGGTGGTAGACTTCCGCAGGCACAAGCATTCTCCACTGCAACCACTGAACATCCAGGGTATGGACATTGAGGCTGTGGACAGCTACAGGTACCTTGGTGTTCATCTGAACAATAGACTGGACTGGACTCATAACTCAGACGCCCTCTACAGGAAAGGGCAGAGCAGGCTGTACCTGCTGCGGAGACTCAGGTCGTTTGGAGTGGAGGGCCCACTCCTGAAGACCTTCTATGACTCTGTTGTGGCTTCTGCTATCTTTTATGGCGTGGTCTGCTGGGGCGGCAGCATCTCTGCTGGGGACAGGAAGAGACTGAACAGGGTGATCCGAAGGGCCAGCTCTGTTCTAGGATGCCCTCTGGACCCAGTGGAGGTGGTGAGTGACAGGAGAACGGCGGCTAAGCTGTCATCCCTGTTGGACAACGTCTCCCACCCCATGCAGCAGACTGTGACAGCACTGAGCAGCTCCTTCAGTGGGAGACTGCGGCACCCACGGTGTGGGACGGAGAGATTTCGCAGGTCTTTCCTCCCCACTGCTGTCAGACTCCATAATAAAGACTTTAACTGATCAAGCACACACATCCATACATATGCAATAATACTAAGTGCAATAATCCTTTCTGTCATCGTTGTATTTTTACTCAGTTGTATATAGTATTTGTATTTGTATTCTATTTTTATCTTATTGTATATTTATTTTATTTTATTCTACTGTATATAGTATTTTATTTTATTCTATTCTGTACAGCTGTGTACTGTATTTATTCTTATTGTATTCTAATTTTTGCCTCATAACTTTTGCACTGTCCACTTCCTGCTGTGACAAAACAAATTTCCCACGTGTGGGACTAATAAAGGTTATCTTATCTTATCTTATCTTATTAACATTCATGCATATCCTGCACCAGTATTTATATAAATCTTTGCTCTTCTCATCTGTGTGCACATGACACAAACCTACTGAGGCTTCACGCATCACGAAGGGTTCAGCCCAGCTAAGATTGTGTAGTCTGATCTGATGGTAGTCCAAAGGTGGTCTTACTAGATAGCAGAGAAAGAGCTAAGGTAGTCTCATCCAAGCAAAAGCTAAGAGTGCTGAGTAGAAACCCCTTTGTTAAATGTAATGGGCTTATGTGGATTACTCCAGTATCAATCTGAAGACAGTCTGAGCTCAGAGAAAACCAGTGTGCACACAGGATGCACCCTCTCCTCTCAGATTTCCATCTAGCTAGCTCTCTCTCTGACACTCACTCAAACTTAACTCATCTAACATGTCATCCACAAAGGAAATGTTACTGAAATGATTCTGATTTAGACTAAATGCTACAAATAACACCGGCCTATTAAAATGAAGCGCAACATGAGGGCTTCTCAGATAGCAGTGTGCAACAAGTGTCTGCTGTCCAGGACCAGGGACTCTAGCTGTCTGTGTTACCAAGGACGGGATAAAGTGATCTGATAGACCGGGCTAAGCAAACATCTGCTGGCCCACTGAATGCCAAACACTCCCTAATCCAGTCTGCTATTATTGTTACAGTTATATAAGCCACATGCTGGACTTAATCTAACAGGGAAGAGAACAAAGATATTAGCTGGGACTGGGCAGCTGGCCAGGTTATAAAATGGTATACTTTATCTGCTCCACATGTCTCTGCCATGCTATCCTCCTTATTATATAGAGATGAATTTACATTTTCATTAAACACACTTCTAGGTAAGGCTGGGAAATTACATCTCTATTACATCTCATCTTTTGGCTGACAAATATCTTGGTGTTTTCTATGCTGCAAGCCAAGTGTTCAGTTTTATGCTAAAGCTACAAGTCAACGATATTTTACTCATATAAAACACAAAGATAAGATTAAAAAGTTTACTGTCTCCATGCTGCTTTGACATATTTCAGTAGAAATATAAAGCTTGCTCCATTGTTGTAATGAGCTAATTAGCATAGCAATAACATTATTGTGTCATTGGTTAATTCTGCCCGGCGTCTGACCTTAGCACATGTTTACTTCTCTCTACAGACTTGATTTGGGCTATATCCCATATGCTGTCAAATCATGCGACTTTGCAGTATGTGTGCTTGCAATGGAACAGGAGACCTTGTATTTGCAGCAGAGCACCTAACTCTCTTCTACTGAGACTAGCTAAGGTGTATTGCTTATTTAGTCCTACGTGCTTTTTAAACAAACCTGGAAAAAAAAAAAAAAAAAAGAGAACTTGAGTCAGTGCCGAGTATTTCAGCTGCGTGACAGTCTTAATTGCTAACGCATTCTCAAATGGACAGTGCTGTGCCAACAGGAACATTTGTTAGCCTTCAAACCCAGAAATAATGTTAAAGTTTATATTTGGACATCAATACATGAACCGCACAGGATACAGTCGTACGCTTTTTGCAGTTATCTCTGTCATTTTTTATGCAAAGAAAGCCCAACTACCCCACTGCTTCATCACGGAGAACTTGCAGAATATTTCAGGCTCTATGCAAACAGCTTATGTTTTCATTTAACAGGAAACTCATGCTGGGCTTTATGGACTATTTGCATCATTATCACGGTGATAATGATAACCTTAACTTTGAGCTTTGAAAGTAGATAAGCAGGAGCTCACCTGATGTTGGAGGCTTGCTCTGTGAATTCTGTGGCTACAAGTGAGAAATATTTCCGCATCTTGATCCAGAGGTTGGGTTTGGGGATGCAGCCGTTGTGTGCATGGATGGCGTGGATACGAGCCATTTCCCTGGCTATCAGCCTAAGCGGAGACAGACAGAACAAGGTTACAGTCGTGGCAAGATTTCAACTACAGACCATTAGTATCTAGTTGTAAAGAATCCCCACAGTACAGTGGCAGAGTGTCCTACTTCATTTATCTACAAGGACAAATTTTGGTTACAGAGTTCCTGGAGATAGTTGAATTAAAACAAGAAAATACATAATGTCCACTACACAGAGCTGACGTCCACAATGGGAAGACTGTTTCACAGTCAAAACATTGTGTTACCAGATAAAGCATTCCCTCTAAATGTTGCGTTTCAGCTCAGAACCTTGTGGAATTGTCCGTTTTCTTCATTATACAGTTCTTTTTTTGTGTGTCCTGTGCATTTCTCCATGTGTCTAATCTTTGTTGTATGAGGCAGAAAAGCACTGATGTTAAAATTTTCACCATCTTTGAGTAAACTCAAAAAACCCATTCAAACATTGCTGTGACAAATTCACACCTGAGCAGAGTAGGATCTCTGACATCCTGCGTTCCAAGTGCATCTCCCTGCATGAACTCATAGCAGATGCCATTTAGAAAGGTGCAGTAGAGGCGAGGAGCACAACCATTAGCATGCAGCACCTAGGAGACACAAAAAGATGACAATGAGGTAGGAGCAAACAACTGCTTACGTTAATTAATTTAGGACTCTGCAACGCGGCAACACTACCTGAAAGCTCTTAAGCTCATTGTCTCGGTCCACAATCAGCTCTGTTTTGTTTCCATATACTCGGACCAGGACTACGTCATTTGGACTGTCGTCCACGTAGCAGCCCACTAGCTTGTTGGTGGTTCCATCGGTGAAGAGCTGGAAAAAGATGAAACCACATCTAGTCTCAAACAGAGCCTCTGATTGTACAGCGCCATGGTGCTTCAGGACTGTTTTCCTGAAAGCTATTAGTTACCTCTAAGTCAACATCAACCCTGAAGACACCATACAGCTTTGACCTACATGAGATGAATATGTCAGAACGCCTCCGCAGGGTTCACAGAAGACTTGAGCTAAATGTTGAAGTGGTTTTTAAGTCATCTTACTAAGATTTTGTTTGAATAATAGTTGTACAAGAACATGAGAACAGGGCATGGTCAGTCTGTGTTAGCAAGAGCAGTGTATGGACAGTGACATGGAGAGGGATATTACAGTAGGGCATAAAACTCATCAAAAATGAATGCACACTACAGAGTGTAGTGGTTCAACAGCCCTCTGCAGCGGTCTACACAGATACAGTCCTCAGATAGAGTCATCTGCCACCATGTTCTCGACAAGTGGTTGAGTGTTTGTGTGGCATCCACCAAGCCCACTTGTCCCCTTACGCTGATGACGATGATGACATACCAACATTATACTGAGTTACTCCCTTTAGCCTAAGAGGAAACATTTTTATCTTGATCATATCATCCTGGACGGTACGGTGGTGCAGTAGTTACAACTGTCACGTCACAGCAAGAAGGTCCAGGGTTCAAATCCATCAACTGTGTGGACCTTGCATATTCTGCTAGTGCCTGCGTGGGTGCTCCCCATGTATTCTGATTTCCTCCCACAGTCCAAAGGTTAACTGGTGATGTTCTCTATCTGGCTACAGGATGTTTTTTAAGCTTGTAATGTACACCCAGTATTTGTTTCATATCGGCTCACGTTCACATTGTAAACGAACTGTAAATGAACCTCTCTGGAGTTCGTTTGGACTTTGGACTGTTGGTTCTTGGTGTGGTTGTTTTGGTCCACATGTGAGTGCAGTTACTATGTTCACATCCACACAAACAAACCGCACCAGTTGGGAAAACGAACCAGAGTAAAAACACCCTGAGTGTTCCTTCATATCACTGGTGAAGACTTCTTGCACGTCGCCTGATCAGTCTTAAAGAGTGATGCTGTCAACAAGCTGAGTCAAATGCTTTTTCTAAAATGAAAAGTTAGCAAAAAGCCTTGTGTGTTTGAAACTTGGCCTTAAAAAACAAAAAAATCGGAGTGACAGCGTGGCTCCAGTGGACAGTGGTGGGCCGGTCCGTCCCGCTGCAGCGGACACAATAACAACATACACACTGCCTGCATCTCCCCCCAAGGACCAGACGCTCACTCACGCATATCTGGCATTCCACACGTGGCTCACCACAAAGATGGGCGACAGACATCCCTGTTATGACTATTCATACACAAGCATACACGCCTTTGCCAAAACGTGACTGATCCCTTCTGCCCGCCACACAATACGCTGCTAAGACCTACGATCAATACATCGACAGACAGCGATAAGCTTGGACCCAGACAGAGGTAAACATTCTGCCATATACTGCTTGCATGGGACATTGATGGTGGCATCCCCCCCCTCAACCACCCCACTACCAATAACCAGCTCCCTGTAGGGTGACCTCACTGTACAGGCTGGAACAGGTTTCCTTTGATTGACGTGAATCTTTGAGTCTTCGTTATGTGAAACTTGTAAGAGGAGACCATTTCTCTGTCGCTGCAGGCACTCTGCCATTTTCAGGAAGTGTGTGGATGTTTGGCAATAGACAATAAAAATCTCCCTGTCCAGGTGGCAGGGCCGGTCAGGTCTTCCTGTTAGCAGTGCAGGTGTATAAATCTACTGTCAGAGTGGTAGTCGTTGAGAGAAGTTTTGCCAGTCTGGCCTGGAAAAGTTGAGATAAACACGGTCACATCCTCAGCTGCAGGTGGCTGTTGTGCAAGGCCCAGGGAGAGGAGTAACCAGGATGTAAATACAGGGCTGAAGCAGCTGGGCTTAGACTGTGCCACTGAGGACATTTAACAGTTCTGTAGCGCTCACTGCTCCAAAAACTTTGACCCAGCTACGACACAACAGTTACTAGATCCTTTTACCTGGAATCAATTATGCATTTTTCTTTCCCTGATGAGTCAAGTCTCTGTGGATTACCTAACACCACCACACTTCTAGGGAAATCTTTTAAAGAAAGACTTCTTGGAACCACATCTGCCACCAACTGTTATTATATTACAATGAATAAAGGTGCTGATACGCACCATTGTCTACATACCCAATGGTACAATATGTCATGACGTTGTTATAGGGGTGGATGTTTAGCTCATGGCCTATATTATTAAAGCACATTGTTATTATCGTCCCACATCAAAGTATAAGCAAAAGCACAAACCTGAGGTAGGCCTATGACGATGAATTGCATATAAGAGTTTCCTTCAACTTTGTAAATCAACATCAAGGCTTTACTTCCAACCTTTTAACTTTGCATTAAACAGGGGATTAATTTGCAAATATTAGATATAGATTTTAATCCCACAGTAGGGAAATTCACTTGTTACAGGAGCATGAGGGTCCGAAAAAAAGGGAATTATAGATGTATTCAAAAACAATAAAAATAAACAAATAAGGTACTAAAAAAAAAAAAAAAAAAGTTAAACCTGCTAAAAATTAAGATCAATACAATTCATACAATTTTTCTCCTGTTGACTCTCAGGCCTGATCACTCCATCAAGACAAAATGATTTCCACTGTTTAAAAATTCATGACAACTACTCAATAAAAGTTCAGCTCTAACATAACGAATGAATAAATCGTCCAGTATCTGATAATGGGATGCAGGGGCACCAGGCTAAGCAGGGAGCCCAGATCTCCCTCTCACCAACCAGCGAGCCCTCCAGTTTATCCGGGGACTTATTGGGGTGTTTCCAGGCCAGCCGAGAGACAGAATCTCTCCAGCGTGTCCTTGGTCTGCCCCATGCCTCCTCCAGGTAGGACGTACCCAACTGAAACACCTTACCCAGAAGGCAATACCTCAACTGACTCCTTTCGATGTGGAGGAACAGCGGCTCTGCTCTGAACCCCTCCCAAATGACTCAATTCCTCTTCCTATGCTAATGGAGAGCTTATCTACAGTTCGGAGAAAGCTCATTTGCAAAGCATGCATCTGCGATCTCATTCTGCCTGGTTCTGCCGGAGGTTTCTTCCTGTTAAAAGGGAGTTTTTCCTTCCCACTGTTGCCAAAGTGCTTCCTCATAGGGGGTCATATGATTGTTGGGTTTTTCTCTGTATCTATGAAGCGCCTTGAGGCGACTTATGTTGTGATTTGGCGCTATATAAATAAAATTGAATTGAATTGAATTCTTTCCCCTTTAAAAGAACCAACAATGTCCTGTCTGCCTGCATCTGAATTTGTATTCTCAGATGGCTGGCATCACCATCAGCCCACATACCATAACAGTAGATGGCTTTTGTATGGATAAAAGGATAAAAGTTTTCAAACTACCACATGTAAATCTTACGGTTTGCTGACTTAGACTTTTACAGTGCAGGGTCACTAAAATTCCAGTAGTAATAATTTGTGACATTAATGTTATGACATAACAGTAAAGTATTTTTCCATTGTCAGGTAAATCATTTTTACAGTTTAAATGAGCTGCCACTAACAGCCTGGGCTGCTGGTGAGAAGCAATGATTGGTGGGATTTGACCTGTAAGGCAGGGTTGGCAGAGGTGTGCTCACGTGTTGGTGCCCAATCTACAGCAGCTATAAATAAATGCTGATTAGCACATCTAGTAGCACAGTAACTATTACGCTAAATTAAACTCAAAGTTCAAATGATTGCTGGAGGGCAAGCAGTACTGTTTTTGCCATTCAGGTGGGCGTGTCCCAGTAATCTGACATCACCTGAAAGCTAGAGAGACATGTTGGCTTGCTAATGCCCATCAGTGATAAGATACATATGACTGGGGCTGATGTTTAATCTCTGCTTTTGTAGCTGAGGAAATGTTCAAAGAGACGAAAGACTTTAAAACACTTGGAAAAAAAAGTTTTTTATTTTACTTGTATAAAATGGGAACAACAACAATATTATCCGGAGACTCAGCCTATTTGCTATATCCTCTGTAGTGGACATAGTAAGACTGGAAGATGTTTTTTCCCAACGGTTCTTTGTTTATTAAAAAAAAAAAAAAAAACACACACACACACACACACACACACACACTTACACTTCTTTAGTACTATTTTTTAAGAAAACATTTAAACGGTTTAAAAGAAGAGACCGTATATCTTGGCCTCCAACATGTACACTCCATTGAAGTCCAAAATCTAGTGTGTCTAATATCACTAGGATTCACACACATGTATTTGGGAAGAAACGAGACACAACAATCAGCTGCAGGCTATAATGAACACAAAGCTCAGGGACCTGCTGTAACACAGTCTGTCCCTTTGAACTAGTAATTATTACCAATCACCGTGTTCCTCTATCAAACTGACCATCGCGCCACCATCAGCTGTCCTCCAACACCAAGATGACAGCGCGACTTATACCAGCTTTCACACCGTCTTTAAGTGCCCTACGCGATGTGCACTTTGGGCATACACTACAGATAAGAAGCGTACCAAGCTTTGGGACATCCTGGTGCAAGTTTGCTAATTAGAACACCTTGATAGCTACGGTAACCTATAAATGTAAATTTTCTCTAAAGCAAAACCAATTTAAACTTCTTAGTTGGTAAAGAAAATAGAAATAGTCAACTATAGGCGGTGCAATAAAATTAATTCAGCTAGGCGACATGTCAGGTTGCCACGACCCTCCTACTAGCTTGCCGGTGATGCTGCAAAGCTGTCAATCCTTTCCTAGCCTAGCATAATCAGTACAGCTAGCTTTGCGGCTAACGTTACCTTGGTCTTGACGTCGCTCGAGTCCCACGCCGGTCTCAGCTCTTTAATGAGCTTCATCGCTCCCTCCGTTACGTTGCGCTCGTCCACGAAAACTGGGATTTTTCTAATTACCGGCGAGCCCACGGGTACATGTATTTGCGTCTCCATCCTGCAGCAATTTCTCTGAAACGTTAATTTCCAAGCCCTTGGCGTAAATTTCTAAAAAAAAATTGCACCATACGAGTGCCGCTTGGTTTAGAAGTAAGTGTTGGTGTGGTTTTTGTGAGTGACCTAAGACTGGCTCAAGAGATTTAACACGCTGCTGTAACGTTGAGTTGAAAGCGGTACAGATGTACGATGAAACTGCCGGGTACTGATGGTCGTCGCCGGTTTTCTTAGGAGGAGTCAGCCAACTGTACCATTTCCTCCTAACTGGCTCCGCCCGCCCGGGATCATCCGATTGTACCGCCGGTTGAGACGCACTGCATTCGAGCACGCCCATTACTTCCGAAGATGCCCGAGCAGTGCCGGGTTCAGCCGAATGATAGCTGATAAAATGGAAAAATTAATTTTGAAAGTGAAGCCTGGAATTAGTGATGGGACGCGCTGCGCCGTCGAGAAATCCAGGAAGGCTTTTATCAAGCGCGTGCCGAGGCTTGCTTCTTTAAGGGCGAGTGACGTCACTAATGACGTCTGAAGCCTCGCTGTTTTAGCAGGTGGTTCGAGAGTTGGTGTGATTTATGATTTATAGATATTTAGTCTTCCTTTTGGAGTTTCACATCTGACATAGACGCGCTTGTTATCATGGAGCATGCTAAAAGGAGAAGGGCTGACATTGTCCTTGCAACATTGGAATTTCATAAATGCACGAATGGCTTGGCGCGCAAAAGAATAATGTCACAACAATGTGATTGGTCACTTGCAATGCTGAACCTGGAACAACATTTTCATGATGGTCTGGGAACAACACCAACACGAGGATATCAGATCATCCAAATAATGATATGAAAATATCATTATTTTGTCATTATTTTAAATGTCTTACACTGTAGGCTATTTTCTTTGCCATCAGAATCAGAATGAGAATACTGAAACATGCAACCACACCTGAATTAAAAATGCACAATTAATTACCCAAACACTTGTAATATAATCTTAGTAATGAAAATAATAATACAATGCACCTTTGGGTCATATAGTCTGGAAAGGAAAGTGATGCTAACCCATTTCTACAGTTTGTACATAACTTTAAAGAGAACTTTAATTCAAAAACACCTCACTTACATTCAGATATTTGATGTAGGGATTATGTCAGTCTTGGCCTGTTTGCATTAGCAATGTTACAGAGTTGTTGCCAACTAATCTAATTAGTTGCCAAATGTTTCTCGACCTGTTTCTTTTTAGCACCACTTGCTTTTTAGCCAATGATCTTTTTTTCCCTTCCTGACAAAAAACAAGATAATAACAAAATAAAAACAAAGGCATGTGTCTGTCATGATTAGGCTGTGTGGCAGGCAGGAGAGGACCCAAACGCAAACTCACGGGGACACGGGGAATAAACTCAGAAAGCACAGCTTTATTGCTGGAAAGACAGATCACGAGTAATACAACTGGGGAAAAACTAAAGATAAAGCTCACCAGGAAACACAGGGAGAATCACACACAGCACGAGGGAGAACGCAACACTGAACTGAGGGAGACGTGGACATAAATGCACAGAGGGTAAACGAGGGAAGTGGGAGCACATGGGGAACACAGCTGACACAGATAATTGTAACAAGGCAGGGCAGGAGTGAACACAACATGACACATACTGACGAGAGACTGTCAAAGTAAAACAGGAAGTACACAGAGGTTCAGACAGGAGGAGAGAGAGCACGGACATAACGGACTGGGGAAAACGTGGAATAAAACACAAGGAGGGGAAACAAGGGTTCACAGATACACAGAGGGGCACACAGGGGGAAAAGAAAGAAAATCAGAATACACTGACATAAGGCAAGGACTATCAAAATAAAACAGGAAGAATGACATCACGACTTGAAATGGAAACACGACAGACTCTGGAACAGAAGAAATACAAAAGCACTAGATGTGGCACACAGGGATATAAAGAACAGGGAAAACACGGGAACAGAGACTAACTGCAGGCTGAGATAAACGTTAAGGGAGAGAGAACTAAATAAAAAACTCAAAAACACGAAGATCAGTAATCAAAGAATATAATTCCAGATGTTGAAACACAAATACTGGGTCACAGCATGAAGACAAATGAAATGGACCGACACTTTCATCAAAATATAAAAATGGCTTGAAAAATTTCTGGAGAGATGAGCTCCAGTTAGCATGTGTGATGGACCACTGTGCGGTAGGCAGAGAGTCGACCCAAATGCAGAAGTCAGGAGGCAGAAATAAATGAAAAAAAAAGCTTTATCTGCAGTCATGGCGTACGGGAGGAGTAAACAGACTGAAACCTTGACTCCCGGAGACACACAGCATCAGAATGAGTAAGATGTCCTAACTTAATTATTGTAAGCAAGCTTTACTTTGTTTTTTGAGCCAATGAGTCTGTATAATTTTTTAAAGTTTTATCAGCTAATTCGATTTTACAGTGCATAAACGAGGATCGGACAAGGAACACACGCAAACTGAGAGTTTAACGTGATACACAGACACACAAATGAAGCTAATGCAGGTGACTAAACATGATGATAAACACTGAGTGAGGAATTAACTCTAAAGCAGAGAGGAACAAGGAATAGAACCAAATATGCCAAAATGTGAACCCTATAAACCAGAAACCAAATCAATAATTCAAAACACTGGGTCCAACACCAAGAACCATGGCAGTAAGACATGCCCAGGAAACTGTATCATTTTAGATTTAGTCAAAAAGAATCTTATGATATTTAGTAATCACATGAATTCAGATGTCTAAATTCTGACAATAACTAAATGACGCTTCAGTCAAAAGATATGGCTAAAACTAAATTAAAAGTTGCTCTCAAAACTAACCCTTTTTACTGTCAGCCATAAAAGACAGATGGGGTATTGTCAGGACCCTGCCGGACGGGTAGGCTAGCGACACCTGAGTTTCAAACTCTATCTACTAAAATCTTGGATGACATCACATCTCAGTGACCTCGGCCTTAAGATCAAGGTCAGAGGTGAAGTGTTTTTAAAAATCTTGTGAATGCAATAAGTTGAAGAACAAGGTGATGTAGGTATGAATTTTGAAATTCATACCATTGCAGCATCCATATGTTTTTAAAGATATCTTTCTGCATTCACATTCAAAATGAACTCAAAGTTTTTAATGAAATAATAAAATGACTCTCTTTAAACATTTAATATATTTTCTGTATCATACTGTGAATAAAATACAGGTTTATGATACTTTGGTTTTGATGTGATTATTCTGCAGCTAAATTCAAAATACCACAACCACACCGAGAGCATTATTTTTATTATCATTATATTAGGAGTAATAATTTGTACTAAATGTAAGACTAAAGAATGCATGTTAGACTGACATATCAAAAACAGAACAGGGTGAACAACACAGTAAAAAATACATTAAATAAGTTCTATAAAGTGTATCTACATAAATGTGAAATATAAAAGCAGCCATGTATGAAAATCACACAAAAATTTAATTTTGTTGGTGTAAAAATATGATATTCTTGTTAAATGTCCAGATAAGTCCAACAAAGTTGTTTAAAATGTACCGGTATGCATAATAATTTTTAAGTGACAAATCATTATCACTCAGTTGCGTTTTCAAATCTACTTGTGCCTTACAAAACATGCAGCACTCTCAGATCAGCAGTGACAGGTGTTCTCTGTGTGCCCAGAATTAGAACAAAGCAAAGTGAAGGTACTTTTATTTTACCATATAAACATGGACATCTGTGAGTGTGGTAAGACCTGACTTAAGAGGCCAACGAAGTGCAGGAGACTGATGCTGTCCAGTGTTTGTGACCAAAAAATAAATACTCAACTCAACTCAACTCAACTCAACTCAACTCAACTCAACTCAACTCAACTCAACTCAACTCAACTCAACTCAACTCAACTCAACTCAGCTACACTGACCTGGTCCTTTCTCCCCAAACACCTGAATTCTTCTGCTTAAATAGTCCACTTAACCAAACAATTTCTCCTCTGGCCTATTCCATTCAGTAGGTAAGATGAACATTATCATACTCAAACCTCTACTGCTACTCTTTACTGGCAACATAACTGGTTACTGGTGTAATCAATACATATTACAACAATAAATCAATTTCTCCATAAACACTCTAAAATCAACTTTATTAAATTACAAGAATTCTTCCCCTTCTGCACTTGGTCTCTTCCTGTGACCTCGGATTAACCAAGAAACTATAAAGCAGGAAGTAAAACTACATTTCCTCCTTTTGTTTCTGGAAGACAGGTAGGTAAGGTAAGTTTAAACAAATTAACAGTTGAAATAAAGAACATGTTAACTTAACAAACTTGTAGGAATTGATTTAAACCAAGATGTTATATTATATAATCTGTAAAAGTGCAAAACATAAACAAACCCGGGATAGTAGATGTTTGCCTATTGCAGATTACATGTGAAATATGGTTAAATCAAATCAAGAATGTTAACTAAGAATATGGATAAGTAGTGTTCTCACCCACTTTGTCACTTTGAAACAGCTCGTCACTTCTTATGTCTGTTTATATTTCTATTATCGGTTTTAAATCGCTCCTTCTATCTCTCTGTAAAACACTGTGAATTTACTTGTCTGAGTTGTACTGTACAGTTTGACTGAATAAATGCACAAACGTCCCACCAAAATGAAGAGAGCACAAAGCCTCCACTCTGACACTGCCATTTCTCAGCCACATGGTGGCAGTATAGTGATAAATATAAGCAGGGGAAACCGTAACCAAAGAACGAAAACTTTGATCTCCTGGGTACACTGCTGCTTCTGAAGAGTTTCCAAAGCCCTTCATAAGGAGTGCAGATCCACTTCAGACCAAAGATCCTCTTACTTGATGCATTATAGGTCTCAGTCTCCTTCTGTTACAAGCCTCGCTGTCAGGTAACATTGATCTTACGGTGAGACTTCTAATCTAAACAACTGGCTTAGCCATTCCTGTGTGCTTAGAGCAAAATAAAAAGAACTAAAAAAAAGCTTCCCCAGTGAAGACCGCCACTTGTAATTTTGGAATTACAGAATTTCATCATTCTTTTTCTAGTATGTAGTTAGTATGTCAAGTCTTTAGTATTCAGTATACCCCAGACTTACTGTATGCAGGTCTCATTAACATCCATATGCATCCAGTTTCATAAAGTGCCAACAAAAGCCACAGCACAGTGAGCTAAACAGCCAAGATTAAATTTGCCCAGACTTGTTACATGTATAGCTGAAGTTTTTTTTTAACCAGAAAGTAGAAACAAGTCCACAGGAAGTTTGGGGATTCTCATTTGTATTATTTGCTGTTTCGAGGCAGAATATGGACCAACACAAAACATTTTTTAAAGCTTTTATTTACTTCACTAACCTTAAAGGGATTCATCAAGTTTTTTTGTGTGTCTGAGACAAAGATGCAAATGTATGTTCTGTTTATTTTATGTTGATATTTACTATGTAAAACTGTCCTGCCTACAGAACTATTTAATGTGCGTTTTCCCCTTATAATAATGGATTGCATTTATATAGCACTTTTTGAGACCCTCAAAGTGCTTTACAATTCCACTATTCACTCACTGTTGTAGCCACAGCTACCCTGGGTCAGACTGACAGAAGTGAGGCTGCCATATCGCATCATCAGCCCCTCTGACCAACACCAGTAGGCTGGCAGTAGGTGAAGTGTCTTGCCCAAGGACACAATGACTGAGATTGTCCGAGCTGGGGCTCGAACCAGCAACCTTCCGATTACAAGATGAACTGCCAACTCTTGAGCCACGATCTACTAGTGTCTGCTATTGTTTTTATCCAGCTCTTTAGTGTCAAAGGTTCCTTAATAAAGATGCTGTTATGGGTTGTTTGAGATGTTTAAAGTTAACGTTACATCATAGAAGTATTAGGTATTAACAGATATAGTGCAGCGATGGGGACCTTAACAGAGAGTCTCCCTCTATTTGTAATCCAGCAGCAACCTCTGAATGAAGCTAATACTGAAGTGCCAATGCAGTGCACTTCCTCTTTGCCACAATCCCATCAAATGGACCGAATCCAACGTGTATGAAACTTTTAATCCTTTTTGCTCCTACTTTGTGTTTCTGCCTGATAGAAACACCATTCAAACTCCCCAGTAACTGACTCAGTTGTTGTTGTTTTTGCTGGTCATAACAAAACTGAATTTTATAAATCATTGTGGAAACTTTTATCATTTCAACCAGTCTCATAAAGCTTTCAGTACTTTAAACATTTTACAGTAAGAAACTGTAAACTGGATGATTCTATTCAAGCATTCAAGGAAGCTTTATTGTCATTCGCATCACGTTTACATGAGGTGGAACAAAATATGTACACACGGTCCGCGAGCGAAAAGAACCAGAATAAAAAACTAAAACACCAAACAAAAATAACCAGAAACACAGAATAACAAGTAATAAAATAATACAAATAAACCTGAGTACCAGTATGGAGTGTAGATATAGAAATGCAAGTATAAATACTTTAGCAGCAAAAGGGCATGATGACCAGCACTGATAAAGTGACGTGTCAGTAAGTGTCAGTAGTGATTAAGGTGCTACAACAACAGTTCATGCCCATTATGCATTGAGAAGTCTCACAGCTTCTGGGATGAAGCTGTTTCTCAGCTGGGGTGAGATATTGGGGTGACTGGTGATTAAATAGGAACACATCTGACTGTAGTATACTATAAATCTTTTATTTTCTGGAGTACAGCCTTTTTTGCACAGTCAAACACTAGTTTGAAGAAGGATTATGGTGATCAGTTTGATGGCTGGTTCTGATGAAAACTGTGAAGTGAATGGGGTGGACGAGGATTACACTGAAGTGACAGCTAACAGCCACACAGGAAACAACACTTCTATTATTTGGTTTGCTCACAGTGGTAATTTTGATTTTGACAAGATTAAATTCTCAAGTTAAGGACTGACCTAGCTGACATCTCTGTCAAAAGCACTTTCTTAAATTTCATATACCTAAATAATGGTGAGTAAACCTGACTTAATTGGGAACGTCAGATCAAGCAAGAATGTGCAATCGAAAAGGAACGCATGTAAAAATGTGTTAACACCCACAATTATGAGCAAACTTTATGTTTACAAATGACTAAGCCTTGGAGTTGTACAAGACAGTGGGATGATTTGCAGTCACACCCAGACACTGTCCTTTCAGTGGGAATGTAGAAGCTCAGAGCAGCAGCTCTACCTGTAGCCACATGCCTTATCTGCTCCCTCTAAACTTCTCATCACGGGCACTTAGGAATGTGGTTGGTAAATTGTGTGCCTGAGTGTGTATGTGTGTGTTCTATATCTGCCATGACCTTGCACACAGGTGGGACAGCTTAAAGGTATAGACCGCCACTCCTTTGATATCTCAAGAATGGGGAAATGTTTGCACACTGCTGTTTACAAAGTAACACAGAGACACAAGATAAATCCCATCACCGCTGAGAGAGCAATCTCCAGGCCTGCTTCTTGTCGAACCCAATTTCTCATGTTGAGGCTCTTGTTGACATTGTCCTCATCTATCACGGACTGCATGGTCGCAATGAAAGGGGGCTGTTTGGGAAGAGGGGCTAGTCCACATGAGGGGTGTTTTAAAGCTAATCCACATCCTTCTACAATCAACTTCATAACCTTTGTTCACACCCACAAAGGAAGTGGATTGGCTTCAAAACTGACCGTCTTTGAATGGAGGAAAAATGCCAGCACTTTATGATCTGTAACAAATTATGTGCAAAGTCGTTCAAGGATGTCCGACCATCTGGACAGTTTGACAGTTACTGGACTGAAAAAAAAGGATTTTTTTTTGTATCTCTCGATGTTCACTATAAATGTTTATATGAACAGTGACACTTTGGTGAGTATTGTGCCCATTTAACCTGTTAAAATAGCTGGTTTGCTTAAGGTTTAAAAACACTGTACACATATAAACACAACCGACTGCATTTAAACATGAATTTTATTAATAACTATTAATAACTGTTGACTATATTCTACAAATGATGCTTGCTAGCTCAAAGGCAGAAAAATGACAACAATTCCAGGACACGTTACAACATTTAAAGTTGCTACGTGTTAGGTGTAACACATTCCAGCATAACATGTTACTGTAATCACATTCCGTTTTTAGTGATGCAGTAATGTAACAGCATACTTGACTAAATTCAGTAATTACATTACAGTTACAATAATGTCATTACTTGCATTACAAATGGTCTTCAGTTATTTGTATGCTGGGTGAAGAAGAAAGAGGGACAAAAACATCAAACACGTGCTTTTTTCCTTCCTGTTCCACTTGTGCTGCAACCAGCTGATTTCACTTTGTGTGATGTTGGAGAAAAGGTGGTGTGGTCTGCAGCTTTTGAGGACACAAAATTTATTGTAATTACACAAAAGCACAAGTGCACGATGATAAACTGCAGACTGCTGCCAGGACAGAAAGAACTGCACTATCCCGCTAACACAACTTTAGCTCTTTGCAAGCATCTGCACAGACAGTATGCTAACACAAAGCTAGCCAAGAACCCAGAGTGACATTAAAATCAAATGGACACCAACCCTAGCCTGATCTTCAGCAGAGTCAGTGATGAGTAGTCAGGATTGCATCCTCCACTTGTACCTGTTGATGTTTCCACAGCAGAGTCACTGTAGTGATCTCTTTGGTCTCTTTGGGCTGCTTTTTAAGTTTGTTTTCACGTGCAAACACTAAGAAAGATCATGTGTGTCCTCATTAGGATGGGGATTTGTGTTAGTGTGTGTGGCAGCCTCAGGTTTTTATTGTTAACTGGTAATTATGTGAAAATGTGTTTCAGGCCTTTTATGGAGTAATGCAAAAGTAATGAATAGTGTAACAAATTACTTTTCTTAGTAATTTTCTCTTTCTTGTATTTGTTGCTGTATAGATAGTATAGAGTATGTTCCATGTGCTTTAATACAAAACCAGCTAGCTTAAATAAGATAGGAAGCTCACATGTTTGTCTCTGTGAAAGACACTTCTTGCATTATTCCCACCTATTTATTTTAGTAAAAATCTGAAACTATTTTAAAACTTAGTTAAAAAAAACAACTTTTGTTGTCAGAGCTGTACAGCTGTTTGAATCAGTTCTTTGTGCGTCTCTTGTATTGATACACTGTAAACTTTTCGCCCGTTCTTTCTTTAGCCATTTTGTGCTTTTCTGTCTATACTTTTACCCATTTTGCTCATTCCTCCCTTTTTATCTCTCTGCTCTCTAAAAGTCATGTCAGCTGCCTCATATAAAGTCTCCTTGACTCTCTAGAGTTGATTATTTTGTCAGATTTAGGTCAACAATTGTCCCACTCTGCATCCTTTAGATGGCCACACCTGAGCACACACAGTCGAGATCATCAAAGCGTTCTGAGCTGACAAAAGCTCATTTGTTCTGTCATAAATTAAAGTTACCTGTTATGTCTCACACAATATGGCTGTTCAAGTGCACATGTACAAAGATTCAAATCCAGTGTAGTCATCAGTGATAGAAGATCCTTGATCATATACAAGCACACTGCATAGGCCGTATTTTTTTAATAGCATTTGGCTATCAAATTAACACCCACAGAGACATCGTGTGACTTTGCATACTGCATAGAAACGTAAAAACTGTGCTGACAAATCAAGCAGCTCATTTGTCAAAGTGAGCTGAGTGAGTTCTGATCCTTCAGCTCGACTCAACATTTGGTCGTTTTCCATTACGGTCAGTGTTGGGAAGGTTACTTTTAAAATGTATTCCATTACAGAATACAGAATACATGCCCCAAAATGTATTCTGTAACGTATTCCGTTACGTTACTCAATGACAGTAACGTATTCTGAATACTTTGGATTACTTAATATATTATCATGCTTTTTACGACTACGTGAATGTACTATTGCTGTGTGATTTATTACTATTACTGAAAGTCCACGACTCCGAACTGTAGTAAAGGGACCTCTGACTAATACGGCGGGGTCCCTGTCAGCTCGTAGCCGAAAAATAGCTTTACTTTGTTGTGTGGGTCAACTTTTCTTGCGAGAGACAGAGAGAGGCGTTGAAAGGCTGCTCCAACGGAACTTATTGTTTTCGGAGGAAAACACGAACATGGTGTACAGTCGAGTCTTAATAGCTTACTTACAACTGGGCTCGTCAGGCACTCTTCTTGGCTGCAGTGGTTATTATTATATTTACATGCTTCCAGCTCCCGTTTTTCCTCGATGACAACTCGTACCTTTCCACTTCCCTTTTTCTCCCTCCTCGCGCTCACAGACACATAACGTGTATGGCAGTCCATTCTCCCTGCAACACGGACTACACTGCCCATGATGCTACATTCTTTAGAGCAGGGCTGCCCAATCCCAGTCCTCGAGAGCTACTATCCTGCAGCTTTTAGATGCATCCCTACTCCAACACAGCTGAATCAAATGAATGGCTTGTTATCAGGCCTTTGCCAAACACGATGGCATGCTGAAGAGGTAATCAAACCATTTGATTTGCATCTAAAAGCTGCAGGACGGTAGCTCTCGAGGACCGGGATTGGGCACCCCTGCTTTAGAGCTATGCTTGTAGCATTCTGCCTGTTAGCTTAGCACAACAACAACAACAACGAAAAGGCGCTCTCTCACCCAGGAAACACACAGTCGCAGAGAGAGAGAGAGCGTCGCCCTGTAACCATGGCAACCGTAACGCTGCCGCCTGGAACAAAGAACGTAGCTGTCAAACAAAACCCAAACAGTCCTGACCCGCGACAAAGTGAAACAGGGAAGTACCGCCGTGTAATCCATTTATTTCAACAAAGTAACTGTATTCTGAATACCACCCTTTTAAACGGTAACTGTAACGGAATACAGTTACTCATGTTTTGTATTTTAAATATGTAACGGCGGTACATGTATTCCGTTACTCCCCAAACACAACACAACACAACAATGGAGGACGACGAGGCGACGGTACACCTGCTGCTCGGTCTTGGTTTGGCAGATTTGGGTGGCAGTTTTGAATTTTCTGGAGTCATTCTCACGACTCATCGACTGACATCTCTATTTGGTCAACTTGTGTCATGTAGTCAGCTGACATCACATTTTTGGATTGACTCAGCTCCTTTGGAACCCTGGATGAGTATGTACTAAAAAGTACTCCAGGTAATACCACCTAGTGAAAACTGCAAAAAGCTGAGCTGAGAAGGTACTAGTGGAAAAGAGGCAGATGTTATACGCCTGCGAAGCTAAGTCGTGGACATGAAGTGAATAAGAGTGCGGTGTTTTGTTGGGTAAATTCAGGTCCTTGGTTTTACACCTTAACATTGCCGGAGACCAAACACCCACCTTCCAGGAAAAATGTTGCAGAATGGTTAAATTCTAATGAAGAACTCAAAATGGTTACATAATCCATTTGAGCATCCACATGACAACCCTGATTCAGGATCGAAACTCAGCTTCATGATGTCAGAACAGAGGGGAATGCCAACACATGCATCTGTCAGGTTGCTATTCTTTTATTATAAAAATGCCTGACAATGGAATCAGGAAGTTCAAACAAAAGGAAAGCTAAATCACAGATTCTTTTCAAAGGTTTTTTTTGTTGTTGTATTTTTCACTTACAAACTGCGAAAGGGATTTTCCCTTTAGTGTAGAGGTTTTGCTACAGGAGGTTAGGGTTTAGTCAGTTTTACAGCTGAAGTCTTTACTTGCTTTGCCACATTATCTATTTCCTTTATCCAGCATCTGAACCTGCACTTTTTACAGCCACAGGTGACACTGTGGTAACATTGTGCGACCCACATTTTAGTCCCTGACATGTGTCACAGTCCTGAAACACAGAAGCTGTGCATCATCAGTGAAAAAGTGAGTGGACAAACAATAGCTCCCCCCGCATTCAGAGACCTCAGCACAACTGCAGGGTAAACCAGTTCGAGTCCCTCAGTGAATCTGGCATAAAATATCTGTCAGTGTCACTACTTTAAAAAAAGGTGGTGAGTGTGTGTGTGTGTGTGTGTGAGTGTTAGGAGTCTGTGGTTCTATTTGGCTTTTAGTTGACCCTTGGAAGAACATATGGGAGTGCAACGCTAAGCCTTAACCCAACTGCAATCAATACTGATAGTGCCTCACTCCTCCTCTCCAAGGTGAACAACAGGACACTTGGGTTTGCATGCATGAGCGCACGAACACACGCACGCACGCACGCACACACACACACACACGCACACACACACACACACACACACACACGATTTTAGATCTCCACCTCCCCTTTATTTATAGCCTCTTGTTGTTTCTTCCCATCCTTTCATTTTCAGATCAGGTCCTTTCACCCCGAGCAGGCAGCAGCTGGAGGACTGTCTGTCAGAGGGGGGCAGGATGACAGCAGGACTCAAGGGGGGGTCCTGCTGTCTCATATTAACTACTAATTACCCCACACAAACACACACATGCGGCATTTAGCTCTATCAAAACACCTATTATGCAATTTATTTAAGCTCCTTCTCATATTTTTTTTTGAAGCATCTTTGATGGAGAAACACGAGATTTAATTAAACAAAAACAATGCGTGAGTTTCTCACACAACGCAACTTGAGTTGTCTCTGTGAAAATCCTCATGACAAGTTGTCTGTTTTTTTCTCGTTGGATGCGTGGCCACAGGTTTGAGCTGACAGCTAACAATTAAATGTAATACTAGCACCAAAGGACACTTTCACACTGTGTGGGCTTTTTGTTTGTAGCATAGTGCAATATGAGCTCACTTTAACATATACTTTTCATGAGAGAAGAGCATTCATGCATTTACATTTAAATAGTGTTTACTCAGGGTTAAGGCCCACCCTTAAAACCCCCCTTTTATGGTCCCCTTTAAGCTGATTATTAAACACACATAAAAAGTCATTTCTGCATATAGTGTTCTTTTTTCCTTTCAGTTGAACTAAGTAGTGTAACTAGTGTAACTAGTGTAGCTAATAACCAGAATGGGTTATTAGCAACCAGGTTACTAATAACCAATTCATTTATTTCTATAAATAAAATCGGTGCTGTTTAACGTTTGCCTCAGTTTGTTACCATCATGCATCACACGTGCATCACTGTGCAAAATGAATTATAATGTGTTTCAAGTTTCAAGATCCACAAAGTTTGTTTAAGTCACTGAAAACTTTAAAAACTTCCATCAACGAGGTTTTTTGGCCCACAGATCTGGCACTTGGCGGATATTCTTTTCTTTTTTATACAATTTGCAGCAAGCCCTAGAAAAGCACGTGTGGATAAAATGCCAGCCTGGCATCAACAACCACTTCATGTTTAAAGTCCCTTTCTTACCCATCCTTAACTTAATTCCAGCAAGTTATCTTGACTATATCTACATCACTAAATGCAGTGAGCTGCCATGTGATTAGCTGACATTTGTCTTAATGAGCACTTGAAGACATGTTCCTAATAAAGTATCCTCTAAATCTGTGACAGCTGATTTGAATGCAACATTGTCTAGTTTCTGAAAATCTGCTTATTTAGAGTTATTATAACCGTAGACAGTTAGGTAATCAGAAAACAACAACTTTAGTTGTATTATTATTTATTGTTTATAGCTTTTGATTAAATGTATGACAAACTGTTACTATTTAGCAACAGCAATAAAATACATTATTTACAGTTTAATACATTTAACTCTGTGATGGAGGTCTGCCAGCCAACAAAGAGATTATAGCTGCCGGTCTGCTAAACCAGCTAAGGGCCTTTAGCTTGTTGTGAAGATTTCATAAACTTCACATTTTAGGTTTATAGATATAAAACTAGTGAAAAATAAGAAGATGAAGTTGGGTTTTTTTTGTTGGTTTTTTTTTAAATTATTATTATTCTTTGACTCAATAGGTATCTTGCTCCAGTGCTAACTTTAGTGACTAGTTTTTCTTTATCTGAAACTGTGCTGTTAGTTAGTATCTACAGCAAAGCTTTGCATCTATAGTTCAGGCTTGGAGTTCAAATTTGGGGTTTACCTAACGAGATATGGTATATAGTACCTTTACTGACTTTGCTTTTTCCACTGTAAAAGTACATGTGTGGTGTGTAAAAGTAATGTGCATTAAACTTGACATTCTTCTTTCAGCTGCTTTAGGGGTCACCACAGCAGATTAACCCTCTTCATGTTGTCCTTCAGTCGTCTTACCCTTCAGTTTCTGCCTGGCAGTTCCATGTTCAGCATCCTTTGTCTAATATCACTATCCGTCATCTGTACGTGCCCAAACCATCTCAGCCTTGTTTCTCCAACATTGTCTCCCAAATAAAAGTAATATGTGCCTGTTTCCATATCAGTAGTGCATGCCCCAACCTTGACTGCCTTGGAAGGAAAAACAATGTTTCTGAGACACAATCAAAGGACTTAAATTGGCTTCTATTATCCTGCATGCCTCCACATGTTTGTGCCTGTGGCCTCAGGGGATAATTGTCTTTTATATTTTCTGGACACTTTTTATTTTTGCCTTTAAATAGCACTGACTGAAACAGAACACCTTTCCAGGGTAAAAGCCTCCGATGAGTCACTGTCGAGCACTGTCAGTCAAGCATTTTCAGATTACAGCTGGAAACCAAAACAGACTAAACAATATCTGGGATTTTCTTGTGTGAGCTTTTATAAGTTCTATTAACACACCAACTAGCCCGTACGTTAGTGTGTGATTTGCAAATGAGAAAAAGTACTGGTCTTTATCTTAAATGGTCTAGGCGTGATGATTCATTTAGAAATATCCTTCTTTAAGTATCCGAGTATTCTTCGTTCCTGTTATGCATAAAAGGTATTTGCGTTCACGAGTCTCAATCCTCTCCTGCAATGTCAACAAAACTCATTTCTGTTGACTTTCACTTTAACAGTATACTTATTTACTGTCTTGTTGAGAGTTAGAGAATAGATTAAAATCACTGTTATGTCTGAAAGCCAAAGGTAGAGATGAGGTGATAGCCAAAATGCAGGATGCATTTGCATTGCTTTGCTAAGCGGCTGAAAAAGGTTTCAGTTAAAAGCGGCTCATAATGTTCTCGTTTGGTCACATTGCCAGATTGTGTGTGAAACATGAAATGCACTCTAGTACAGCCCAACCTTTAGTGGTAAACCATAAGCAAAAATATCTGTTATAAAAGTACCACAACTTGGCATTATGAGTTTCCTAATGACAGATGCTATGGCAGGCCTGTTATGTTAGATTGCATAATGGCAAATGTGTCTCTACACCAGTGACTCCTGAATATCTATGTAAGGATTAAATGTACTGAGAACATGACAACAGCTTCCATCCTGAATGGATCATATTGTAGTTTGAAGAGGTAAAAGGGGAAGGGCTTCTGTTGAGTCAATAAAATGTTCACAAACACAAAGTCGGCTCCATCAGAAGTCTTTTAACACAGCTTTATCTGTGTCTGTGTTGAGCAGCAAAGAGTACTGAGTACAACGTATGTTGAAATAATGTCTGTCTGACTGTGCTTGCATGGAAACGCACTGCTTTTGTCTTTGCTTTAATTGCTGCGTTTGTGTAAACAAAGGGCAACATTTATTGGGAAAAGCCTTCGGAGCCAAACAGGACATCTTTAGATGAGTCTTTGTGAGTAACTAACCAAACACAGAACTCAGTGACCACAGCTGAGAAGCTTTTTTGCTTTTCTGACTGATAAACTTCCTAAATGTCAAACGCATTAATGTTGGTTTACAAATTGTTTTGGCACTAGTTCTGAAGAACTGATTTCTTTTCTGTGTGCCATGTAAGTGCAGCAGAGGAGTGTGATTAATGTGGAATCTGCGCTTTGTGGTGCAGTCATGCCCAGGTAAGTAAACTCAAGAAGCCCTCTTTGTTTTGGCTGTCAGGTGGGTGATAAGTGGTGAGGTCAGGGTGTGGGAAGGTATTTCCGGTTGACGTTGCTCAGCTTCCCAGAAACAAATTCACATTTGACTTCTAAAGGAAGGTATGTTTGTGAGATCAGTGGACAGAAGATCCAAAAGGAGTCAGGTTACTCGTCTTTAACAGGCAGCCCAGTGAGACCGATGCAGAAGAGAAACCCGCCATGACTCATTCTGGACGCGTTGTTGTCACAAAATACCCTGCAGATCACAATTTAACTGAAAAACGTGCAACAGATTCATATATGGAAATCTTTTGCTCTTTGTTGAGATTTCTTCTACCTGACATTTGATCCACTTTCATGACAGGCATCAAACACCCGGAATGCTTCGCAGTAAGCGGTTAAAAACACGTATTAACGCACTCACACGCACGCTCATGCGGTCACTGTATGCACACAGAAGGGTGGAGCCCTCCCTTAGTACTTTTTTCCCCTTACCGGCGGGGATCAGATCTTGACTTGATGCGTCGCTGTGAGGAATGTAAAGTGAGGGTTTTCAGGGAAATGCTCAGGGGCACACCAACCCGTAAATCGTCTTAGCCTCACACGTTTTTAGATCTCATCCAGTGCTAATTTCTCCAGTCTGCTTCCGTTTGATAATATCTTTTAATTTATGTGCACTTCACCGGCCATGCAGCGCGTACAGCCCTCACCGCGCGCAGCGCGTAAAAGCGAGTGGCTCCGGAGCGCCCTGGCACATCACCACTGCTCCGATCCTGGAGTGGAGAACGAAATCGTTGTTTTGGCCACTGGAATAGACCAATATCTGCAAGAAGTCTTCCACCACCTGGCCTTCCCCAGCCGGGACGATACTGTGTCGGCGAAAGATTTCACTGCGCTCTGTGCCGTTCTGGGACTGAACAGAGCTGAGGTAGGAAAGAAAACTGCGACCGTAAAGGAAACAGCGGGAGCTGGAGAACGAGAAGAGGAAGATGAAGAGTTTAGAGATATATGCTCTGGGCTTCCCAGCCAGCTCTCTTTCAAAGAATTTCACTCACGGCTCTGTGGGTATTTCCGTGTGCGCAGTGCGCGTAGAGGTACCGGGGAGTGTGCCTTGCGTCTGCCCGTTAGCGAGGATACAGAGCTGGTAGAGAAACAGATCCGGCTTCGGTGGCCACGAGTTAGGCGGAGAAAGTGTGTCAGTTTTGATCTGACAAAGGACCAGAATGGATCAGTCAACACATCTGTGAAAGATCGGACCTCAGAGCACCGTGAACCAGGTACTGGAGAAGGAGGTCTGTCTTATATGTGCATTTTAATAGCTCGATGATGGAAGCCAGAACATTTCAAATCCCTGTTTAGAATGTGCTCTGCTGTCTCACCTTTATTAAATTGTGCAGGATGACCTTATAATTATATACAACCAAACACTATAATATCACTACTTCATATACCAATTGTTAGTGCAGCATAATCCCAGGCTAATACAAAATGTATTATTACACTATCAAAGACCCGGTAACAGCTGTCATGGCGGCGGGCAAACTGGGCTTTTGGGCACAAGCGTTTTAAAATTGTTATCTTTTTATATGTTTTACTAAAGAAAGTTTAATTTGCAGCTTCATTCAGGGTTTCCTCCACTGATCTTAATTGTCACCTTGCACACAAAAACTCTGTAACATTATTACAATGTTCATATTATAAATCAGGCTTTAGTTAGCGTAGGAGACATGGTTTATGTTCTGTAATCTGTTCTTAATCTGAGGTACTGGCTCCACAAGACAGAAGATGTCATCACTGTTGTAGATAAGAAGAAAGCATTTATCCATTGGGATGTTTTTTTCATTCTTCTCTTTATGTTTTTGATAAAGTTTTGGAACATTCAGCTTCTTTGTGTCTCAAACTGTTATAAAAATGAAATTATGAGAGAAGTTTAGATTAGATTAGATGAAACTTTATTAATCCCTCGGGTGGGTTTCTCCGGGAAATTCAGTAGTAGTTTAGTAGAACTGTCATCCACTTATCGGCATATAAAACATGACAAGCAGCTCAAACTAGATGCTGAGTATCTAAAAGGATGAAGAGAATCTGTCTTAATAGTTATCATGTTTATATCTTCATTTAAAATCTTCTACATATTTAGCGTTTTTGCCAGACAGGTATAGTGGAGTAAAAAGTAAAATCACTGAAATCTAATGAAAAGAAATATGCAGCAGAATAAATGGTAAATGGCCTGTATTTATATAACGCTTTACTCGTCCCTAAGGACCCCAAAGCACTTTACATATCCAGTCATCCACCCATTCACACACAAACATTCACACACTGGTGATGGCAGCTACATTGTAGCCACAGCCACCCTGGGGTGCACTGACAGAGGCGAGGCTGCCGGACACTGGCGCCACTGGGCCCTCTGACCACCACCAGTAGGCAACAGGTGAAGTGTCTTGCCCAAGGACACAACAACCGAGACTGTCCAAGCCGGGCTCAAACCGGCAACCTTCCGATTGCAAGGCGAACTCCCAACTCTTGAGCCACGATCGCCCAAAATGAAATAAAATAAATAAAATAATAAAATAAAATAAAATGAAATAAAATGAAAATAAAATGAAATAAAATGAAATAAAATGAAAATAAAATGAAAATACACGCACTTTTAAAGTTCACCTATAAAGGTTATTAATGTAAAACTATGGATATATTATTATGCACATGATCTGGTTTCACTTCACTTGTTCCTCTTTCTTCTTCTCCAGATGAGGTGGCAGTTCTAAGGGAGCTGGTGGAGGACCTCCGCTCAGCGCTGCAGGGGAGCGATGCCCGCTGCCTGGCCCTGGAGGTGGCGCTCCGACAGGAGAGGAGCAGCACCCTCCCTTCTGCATCCTGCTACAACCCTACGGTTTCAAAGCCTAAGACTTCCATCACATTTATCCAGGGAAAACTAGTTCCAACTCAAAGAATTAAAGGACAGTTAAGCAGTGCTGCAGGAGACTCAGCAAGGAGAGTGGCAAGGAAACGAGATATCAGAGACCCACTTCTAAGGGAGCTGAAGCTGATCCGCTCCTCACGTGATGGGCAGCTGGAGGAGGCCATCAGATTCAATAAGCATCTGGAGGAGGAGCTGCAGTGGGCGTACCAGGAGGTGCGCAAGTTGCAGGGGGTGGAGGCTGCACTGAGGAAGGAGAACACTCAGATCAGGTTGGAGTTACTATTCATCAGTGGAAGGTTTTTAAAAGCTTGCTGGATGATATTTGAGTGGATGTAGGAGACTAGTGAGATGATCTTTGGTGATCTCCATCAGGAAGCGGGCAGAGGAGGCCAGGGAGGCTCTGAGCTCGGGGCTGCAGCAGGTTCGGCTGATCCAGGAGCAGGCCCGGTCTGTGCCCCAACTCCAGTCCAGGATCACCCAGCTTGAGACTGAGCTGCACAGATACAGGTACCATGTGTGGTCATGAGCAGGTGAAGGAATTCAGTACATGGGTGTGTTTGTGCATCTATTTACACATCATTTGCTTGTGTACTCTGCTGATTTGAAACTTGATGCCACAGGGTGCCCAGGTTAAGCTGCACACAAGTTTGTGTCTAGGAGACCTTACGCAACCCCTAGAAAATAACATTTAATAAGCAACTTAACTTAGTTATGCAAAACCTGAGCATAGCAATAAAATGGACAGTTCTGATTATTATGGTACATGCATCACTTAGTTATTGCTATGCTATTAAATTTGAAATGTAATTGGTAAAAACAAAACAAAAAAACATTTACCTTAAAAAGGCATTTAAGGTATGGCCTCTGCCTTTTACCACCCTCAGAACCAGCTGCACGTGTGTCCTCAGCCCTGGAAGTCAACAGAACCACCCCAAAGACACTTGCAGCAAAACAGGTGAGTAACTGAAAAAACACAGATCAGTATGAGAGTGTTAGTGTGGTCTTATTGAGGCTCCACTTAAACAGGCCTAGAGACTGCTCAGTAACTCTATGGACATCACTGGTCGCTATGGAAAAGTATGTATTCTGTAATTGTGGGAGGTTGTTTGCTGTCGCTATGTGAAACCGGTCACAAAGAAACCAAAACCTTATTTCTTTAACAGTTGCCACAGAAGAGAAATCCTCAGTATTCTGCAGTCTTGGGCCCTAAGCTGTCTTTGATGACTGAACTATGCAGTTGCTCTGTCTGCAGATGCTGAGTGTCTACAGAGGGCAGTGGAGGGAAGAGCTGCATCTGATGAAGAGGAGGAGGACAGTAGGATGAGAGAGGAAGAACAGCGCTGCCTGATGGAGGTGAAGAGGCACATTGGACGAATGCACGGCTGTAGCAAAGGGTTAGCTAACATCTTGTGTTCATACTTGGCATTTTCTCTAATGTTAATCTGACAAATTGATAGCAAAAACAAAATACAGCTGGCTTTCTCACATCTGTTCTACTGTTGAAGAATTCAAAAAACAGTTTTCACGACACAAAAATGATTGGTTTATGTTTAGGGTTAGGCAACCGAAGTCACCAAAGATGTGTACTTTTTACTTTGCACCAATAAGCTCAAACACATATCTTAACATTCACTCTCTACACAGACAACACTAATGGTAAATGGACTGGTTCACACAAGCACTTTTTCCTATGCAAGTGCTTTTTATCAAACATTCACACACATTCATGCTCTGATGGATGCATCGGAGAGCAGCTTGGGGGTAGTAACTTGCCAAAAGATAGTTAACATGCAGACTGGAGCAGATAGGGATTGAACCACAAACATTCCCATAAGTAGGTGAGCTGCTCCTCCACAGCCTGTTTCTTTGGCTGGATTAAACTTTGGATATCTCAGTGTGGTGTGCATTGGGTCCTTAAAAAACTGAGAAAACTGGAGAAGTAGAGGGCAAACGAAGAGGTGGGAAGCCTACAAACCTAGAGCAGATGAACAGTCTCTGAACATATTCTTGAGGAATAGGAAAAAATCCATCCATGTATGCATCTGGTCCTTCAGCTCATCCATCTGCTTTTTGCTGAAGCATCTCCAGTGGTCTAAGTGGTAGGGTGGGTTTCAAGAAGCCTTTCTTAAGGAAGAGAAAGAGGGAGAAAAGGCTGAAGTATGCCAGGTTACACAAGAACTGGACTGAAAATTATTGTAAACAACTTTTTTTAAATGATGAATCAAAACTGAAAATTTGAAATTTTCAGTTTCAGCAGCACTTCTAAAGACAACAGGGGGCACTTCTGTCAGAAAGGACCAAACCAAGAGCGGCCGCAGGGAGGCTTTAAACAAGCGGTGAGGAAAAGATGCTCTTGCTTTTTGTCAGTTTGACATATAAAGTGTCAGAAATGTATTAACAAAAGATTTTTTCTTATAAATCATAATTTTTGACATTTGCGTTTCTAGATTTTTTGTTGTTGTTGCTATAAATACACTTTAATGTTGGAGAATATCTTCTTATCAATATAAGTCTTGAATGTCCTGACACATCCTTTTCAGCTGGCTCATACTCATCTAGCTCCTTGAGCCTGGATGTCTCTTCCTCTTAAAAGGGACTTTTTAATTCTCACTGTCGCCAAGTGCTGCTCATAGAGGATCCTCTGACTTTGAGGTCTTTAGCTTATAAAAAAATGCACCTGGAAGCACTGAGCTTTTTTTGTTTTTAAACCCACCCAGTTTGAACAGGATTGTAATGGGCGCATGCATTTCGTGTTCACTAGAGTCCTGAGGAAGAGGAGGAGAGGACACAAGAGGAAAATGCGAAAACACGTCTGTCTTTGTTGGAGGGCAAACTCACTGATTCGCTCGCGTTGCTGCTGCAGCTACGTAACAAGGTATTCGTGCATTGTTACACCTCATCAGCGCCATCTAGTGGTTCCTCCATTTCATTTTCTGTTGCTTACATTTTATATGTGTATTTGTGATGCGTTAAAAAGCCTCTGCTGACAGAGGTGCTGCTCATAAAAATGTATATAATAGTTTATATATAAATATTATATTCACTGTGTAATTAAGTTCATTTGAAGTAGGATTTTGGACCTCATATATAACATTACTACGCTTCCACCCCAACAAAACGAGCCTGTCATTAACTCGTGTTTATTCTGTTTAAAATTACACACAAAAAAATCAGGAATCTGTGATTACTTAACATTTAAGTGATTCAGACCAGGGTGTAATCAATGTGCCAGTATACTGTGCTAAGCACTGGTATGACATCATGCTGTTTTGGCTTAGCAGTAGTCTTACAATGAGTGAAAACGTTTGTTTTTTCTTCTAGAACATGTCCAGCAGGGGGCTGGGGAAGATGGTGATGGATACTTTGGATGTGTGCAGCAGGGGTGGAGCTGGTGCGTCTGCTCTGAGCTATCCAGTTTTATCCAAATGCTCTTATTTCTTCATTTTTGTTACTTTTTCAATAGCTTTTATTCCCCTTTCTCCGGGACCGTCCCAGATCCTGCAGGTCGCTGATTCTCTCTCCGTCCACTGATCCACAACTGCTCAAAGATGGAGGAGAAAGGATGACGGAGGAGGAGGAGAGACAGAGAGAAACTCCTGCTTCTACCCTCAGGATATCAAACTAGCAGTGTCAACCCACTGCTCATCTCCTGCTGAGTCAGCTGTAACACATGTGCTGTATTGCATGATTAGCTTGTTTGCACCATGTAATTTTTAAAGTATTTAATAATGAAATAATTTATGTAATTTAGTCTGCTAGTGTTTTATTCCGCATCTGTTTAGGTTGAATGATTATTTGTTTTTACTGGACTTTTCTTCCATTTCTGTGAAGACAGAAATTCCAAGGCCATCTGATCTGAAACACACTCAAGCTGAAAAGAAAAGCACATCCAAGAGACTCTTCAAAGAGACCAGTTCATCCAGCTTTCATTTACTAGTATAGCAAACGTCTACTAGACACGTTTGGTGGAATATATTGTACTTCAGTGATTCTTGTGTAATTATTGTCTCATTAAGTTGTGTTAAAATATATCCAAATACCTTTATTTTTTGAAAAGCTAATGTTTTCCAGGTTTCATTCTAATCAGATAACACTGAAAACCCCCATTAAACTGCACTGCTATCCTTGTGTCTCTTCTAATGTATCCGCTTTGAGTCTAAGCTTTATTTGGATGATTTGAGGATAGTCGGAGAATATCAGGTCATATCTCAGGTTGTGTCAGCACACACGAGGTGTTATTCAAAGAACATCCCTCTATTTGGCAGCCTTCATTCACCGTTTACGTCTGATCAGCCTCCTCATATGTGCTGCTAGGAAGTACCATCATCACGTGATGCCGTGTGTCATTGTTCAGATGTTTTAGGTAGCAGCTGGACAGAAATAATGCTTGAAGTTATGGCTAAAGAGTTTATGCACCAACAGACTTCCAGATGTTTTAAATGCTGCTTGCCAAACTACCAGAGAGCTGTCAGGCAGCCTCTTACCTCAAGGTAAAGCTCAAAGCAATGTAGTGCAGCTGAGATGGCATGTTCTCCGGACACTGCAGAGAACTTCTAAATGTCTGTTAGAGTCATCTTAACTCTCTGTGGTCGCTTCCCTACTTGCTTAGTTACGTTTCAGGCAAAGCGCGAGTACTGTTGGTTTAAACACAATTACTGTTCACAATTATTGATGAACTGTGCTTCCTGGTACGCTGAAAGCTTTAGAAACATTTGAGAGCCTGATCTGATGTGTGATTTGTCACAGTTTTATGGATAGCACCTGCAGACATCATTGGTCTTTATGGCTTAGGTTTTGTAAATTCTTCTTCTTCTATATGAAAGAGCTTCATTCTACACTGTCCAATCAGTCCAGTTCTAATAACAGATCAAGAGTAAATATAGCACCACAATTTACTGCAGCAAAGAGTCTAAATGTTTTTGTTAAGGAGAACTGTGTAACATTATCATTGTAGGCAGTGTAGTTTGGATTAATGTGGAAAAATGTCAGTTTTAGCCGTTTCAAAACAAATGTCTGCAAAAATTGGAGAGATGTAGGAGGTCTGAATACCTCCTGAAGCAAGTATAAAATAAATGCATGTTCCTTGATGGCTAATTAACTGTACTAAATGATATGCAGCAATATTAATAACTGCTAAAAATATAAAGATACACATCAGTGTGTAAAATAAAATTATGCAATTTAAATAGATCTTTGGCCAAGTTTAGCAACCATTATATTGACAATGAATTGGGCAAAAACGCGCGCACACACACACACACACACACACACACACACACACACAGGGATGGTATGAAATAATATAGTTTATTTATTTCCAGCAATTTACAAAGACCTGCAGGAAGAAAGCCTTCCTCCTGCCTCACAGAGGGAGGCTTTTACAAAAGGAACACACAGAGAACACAAAGACCTCAGACCCAGTAAGACTGTCCATGTGTTTAAAATAATTTTGACATTAAGAGTCAAAAGCTGATATTTAAAGTCAGCGATGGCAGTCTGGGGGTCAGCGTGGTTCCCTGTGAGTTCAGGGGTTCAACAATTCGAAGCACTGAGGTTAACAAGGCAGCAGGTGGGTGGGGGGTTTTAAAGGCTGGATATGTAAGATAGAGGGAAGGATACATCTGGATTCATAAGAAGACAAAGAACCAGAGAACTCTGTGTTTTCTTTAGGTGTGTTGGACTCTTTATTTCTAATCCCAGACTTCCCAGATGCCGTGTAAAGCAACTTGCTGGGGGGTCTACCAGCTTCCGAACTGAACAAGAACTGATCTCCACTGCAGCGTCATATAAAATCATTATTACATTACACATAATCAACATATTGTACAGTTGTTTTTTTGTTTTTCAAAATCAGAGCTAAATAAACAGACACTACTCTGTGGTGAACCTAGTTCCTGATTAGTTATTCTGAATAGAGCTTGGCTCTGATAGGTTAAGGCCATTCTATGTCTCATAAGTATGCTTTCCCTGCGCGAGATAGGGCGCGTGAGCGTGTGTGTGAGGTGTGTAAGGACAGATATTAGGCACTGTGCTAGTCATTAGCCTCACTGCAATTCTATCGCAGAGAGTGCAAAAAAGCTCTACTGGCCTTCAGCAAAGAATAGAACGAAGACATGGTGACCGTGATACTGAGCCAAAATTAAAAATAAACAACCTTATATATAGAATAAATATAGTATGTACAATTTGCTTTGTGTGTTTCTAAAAATAAATAAAGCATTACATGCCCCATTTTTGAAGTATTCACAACTTTCCATTGACGTCGAGGCAGAATGCTGGCACCTGGTCAGTAAGAGAGTGGAGGGTACAGACTGAGTGGAGGGGTGCAACTCTTACAAGTTAAATACTGTAGAAAAGCAGACAAAACCAATGATGTCACTCCAGCTGAGGATGTGAATCCAGAGGACACACACAGGAGATGTACAGTTAGGAGAATCCCTGCAGTGCCCTCTGGAGGCGGTTTTGCAGATTACAGTACAATGTTGCATTTGACCAGCTTGGAGACAGTGTTTACAGTGGTTGTTTGATCAAATTCATGACAAAAAACTATAATGATGAAGCGTTAAGAAGAAAGGAGGCAAAGAATTAAAGGAAAACAAAGAAAAAAAATCACAATTTTAACATAATTGACACTTTAAAAAACATCATGAGATCAAAGATTTTAAACAGATACAATAATCAAGTTTTGCACATTCACACCATGTTCCCTGCACATGCATTCTGCTGGCCCCCTTTGGAAACAGTTAAGTCAAGCATCACATGCAGGTTTCTCCTGGACTGACACCGGCACTCGATACAGTCTGTCAACATGGCTCACCACTTCCCGTTTCATTCTCCTCCTCACCTGCGAGCCCTTGAATACAGAGTTAGCTGATGGCAGATCAGTTGTGTGGATATGGGGCACATGCTAAAGTTATCTCATTATGTCAATGATGATTAAAATGTGGTTAAATAGTATTCAGTTACTCCTATGAAACACTTTCCTCCCTTATTATCAGACATCATTTCAAAAACAAAAGGGAAAATACACACTTTGGCATAACTGGGGAAAAGTAACAACTAATAATGAATTCTGCCTCGGTGCTCAATCACACCAAGCAGTAGAATGGTAACATTAGTCTGTACTCGAGAAAAAAAAGGTGGAAGAGTTTGGCATTTTGCAAACCAATGCAGTCAAATCAAAAGAAACAGAGCTACTATGTTACAAAGGAGTTAGTCAGTGCAAATATACTGTTTACAAGACCGGAGAAACCTGCAGTCAGCTGAGGCTGAAGAAGTCGCCGTTGATCTGAAAACACTACGTCCAGATCAACAGAATCAACGTTCTGGGATTTGTTAAAAAGCAGTTTCCTATTGGCAATGTGATTTCACACCCAAATCCTATATTTGTAGGAAAGCTACAAGCTATACTTTCATAAAACAGCTATCTGCTTTGTGACTCTGTCCTATATACTAATAACTAATAGTAATAAACATAATTCCTGACAGTAAGTAAACAGGTTCTTGGAAAGGGGTAAAAGTTCCCAGAGATGGGGTTAAGGTTAGTGTACATACATGCAGCCTTATGACCTCACATGTCATCCACGGTCTCTTTCCATCATTTCCTGTCACTTATTACTGACATAGGAAGCTTTTGAGAGTCTGAAAGAATCTGAACTTTCTTTCTTTTAAACTAAGCTAACAATTGCTAACTGACAGCTTAGATGGCTTAGTGAACTTTTAGCATCATGACAATAAGTTAATTAATTAACTTATTGTAGTGTTAAACTCTTTTTTTTTTGTCTTGAATTACTCTTTTTTTTTTTTCTCGGGGGGTATTAACCTAACTGTATGCATGTATTTCAATGGAAGGACAAAACCAGGTCTCCTGGTGAAATTTGCCCAAGAACAAGGAGCACAGGAAACTCCACAATGGCCGTATCAGTGTACAAAACCAGTTCTACTGTTACTATTCTATACTACAGAAATCTCCAAACCACATTTTTATTCAGTAATTTATAGTAGCAGAGGGTTATTGCTGGTTAGTGAGCTATGACTCTATCTGGGTCAAGGGTTAGAACTCAAATTTGCTGCACCTGATTATTGCAATTCTGCAGGAGATTTAACTGCTACATGTGGGACTTCATTGTGTAGTCTCACCGGGTTTTCAGGCAGACGAATTTAGAATTACAAAGAATTTGGAAAATTATGTTGACATTTGCATGAATCTGAATTGACTAAAATTCTTCCCCATATCCTCCTATGACCTGACGCAGTTCCTTGAGCTGTCTCTTAATTCACTACCCTAACGTGGCCTAATTGCTCTGTGGGAACCAAACATTTAGTACGGCCAAATATTCACACAAAATATCTGCCATCATTACCTTTCATCTGGTGCCAGACTGAACACGAGTCAGCATAACCTGGCGGCCTGGCTAAGACAACTTAACACACTTTCAGACTCTGTCCCAACTCTGCAGGCTTGTTCCAGTGCACTACAGCGTGTTGAGCCTCTTGTCACTTACTGAAAGCCTGGCTTGGGATACACAGCAACAACCGTTTTGTTTGTTCAGTAGAAAGTTGGCAGAAGCTTACATACAGGGGCACTGGTGCTGTTCTCACCTGGAACCGCTCAGGGTACAGTTCGACCTTTGCTGACTTCTTGGCACCACAAGTGGAGCTCAAGCTCAGAGGGAGTCGAGTTTTGATACACTCCTGACTGACAGTCACACAGCCATTACACACATATTTATTTTTTCTTAAGTGTATTTGCTTGTTTTTTCTGTGAATAAGGATGTTTTATGAGCACAGTTGGCCAACAATGGAAGCAGTGTAACCTGTGAGGACAGCACGGCTAAATAAACTAATTATGTGATTTCCAACACATCATGTTAAAACTAAGAGACGAGTCCATTGCTATAGTGACTGTCTGAAGTGCTGGACTCCCCTCAGGTCTGGTAGTCCTTATTTTAAATGCCAGAAATGGGCGTGAGCAGCTACGGAAAACAAAGCCTCACGTCTTCATTTTCATACCCTGACTCAAATGAAGCCATCCACCCATGGAAACAATGTTAAAAAGGGATTTAGCTAGTTGGTGGTCCAGTCTCCTATAGTGAAACCCCCTAAAAGAGCTCCCTACTAGGAGGACAGTCCTATAGGTTCTAGTAAATCAGATTTTCCATTAGATCTCATATAATTATCATTCTATATACGTGAAGTAGCACTTGGTGATTATGCATTCTAGGCTTGTTTGGATGTTTTTTCTTTTTGCTGTCTTTTTTCTGTCAAGGTTTCAAGTGTTAAATGTTTTTAAAAACAAGACGGCGAATGTTCCCATTGAAAATAATGAGGACTGGCCGTGCACATAGAACAAATATCCATTCATATATCAGCTATCAAATGCATCTTTTTGAACAATAACAATCATTGTCAATGGTATGATAACAAAAGTGGCAGGACTCATTAAGTAAAATAACGGTGGAGTAATGAATCCATCACTGGTGGGGTTTTGTTGCGTAGTTGAGGTGAAGACATTCCATTTTCTCTAAGGTGGATTTGTGGGCTGCTGCTGAGCAACAGTGTCCTGATATCCTGAAGATGAAATGCTACGTGCACTATATGCACCGTCAGTCAGAGCCTGACAGGAGTTTAGCCCTTTCGTTGTAGATGTCCAGTTTCAGTGTTCAGACAATGCGAGTGATGTTCGTCACTGCTCGAGCGTGCAAGGATACAGTAAGGATTTAAGTTGTTTTTATGTGTGTGTGTGTGTGTGTGTGTGTGTGTGTGTGTGTGTGTGTGTGTGTGTGTGTGTGTGTATCTGTGCATGCATTCAGTTGCCCACGTTAGTGTCTCTGTCCCCGATGAACCAGCGCAAGTGGAAGCACAGGGCTAGGAAGCCAGTCCCCAGCAGGTCACCCAGGGCGGTCAGGTACGGGATGGAAAAGTTGTCAGGGTCCATGCCCCGACCCCACATCCAGTGGACCATCCAGTCTGCCAGGTAGAGGAGGATCATGACCTGAAGAAAGCATAGCCAGATTTAGTGAACAATGATTTTTACATAATATTTGTATGTCATAACCAAGACGCAAGTATCAATATTTCGGAATTCCTCAACGACACCCTTACAATGTTGTAAAATGATGTACAAACATATCTGTACCTGCAGTAGTGCAGCAAACAGGTAGAAGGTAATGAAGATGGGTGTGAGGGTGGTGTGTCCCCCCCTCAGGGAGTTGATGGTGTAGAGGAAGACGAGGTGCCCTGGGGCAACCAGCAGGAAAAGTACACGGGCTGAACGGGAGTTCACAGCTGGAATGGAGAGAGACGAACATGAGTTACATACGAGGCGATAGCATGATGGAAAACGCTGGACAACACTGGAAAAGACTCTCCTGTGAAGCAGAACAGGACATGCCAACAAGGCTGTGTCATTAAGGTTATTTTTGTACTTGTTTTCTTTGAAATTCTTTAAAATAGTTTTGTTTTTCATAGTTGGTTTGTCTTTTAATGGTTCTTTGACACACTGTTGTGGTTGTTTTGTCTCTGTTGTTGTTTTCTGTCTCTGTTGTCAATTTGTGACTTCGTGGTTGTTTTCCCTTTGTTGAGGCTTTGCCGTTTTCTTTGTTTGTTAAATGTTTGTAGTTATTTTGTCTCGCTGTTCGTGCTTTCTCACTTTGTCTGTTGTTGCTTTGTGGGTTTTTTCGACCTTTCCTCTGTTTTGCCTCTTTGTTGTCATTATTTTGACTTTAAGTTGCTTAAAATTTTTTGGTGGTCATTTTATGTCTGTAGTATTTTTAAACTCATTGTTGTTTAATTGCAGTCATGATGCACCTCATTATAATTATTTAATGGATTTCCTGATATCAAATAGTAACATCAAACTGGGCCCTGCACGAGCTGGCTTGAAGGATAAACTATGAAGAAGTCCAACACAGTTAGGATTTCTTTGTATTTGCTGGCTTGATAAAACCTCGAGCCCAAGTTGTAGATGACGGGTATCACAACAGTGGTAATCAGCTGTCTCTGTTAAGCCGGGTTTTCTGCTTCAAGCTCCGTGTGTGTCCATATGAAAACATGCATTTTACAGGTTTTACTCTTGTTTTGCACAAATATCCCCATGAGTGCCACCTACATGAGTAAGATCTAGTAAAATCTATGAAGTCATTGCTGCAGATAAATGTTAAACTGATGATTAACAATTGTTTTATGGCTGACTGCACTGTCTGTGCTGCTGGTTATTTCTGAGCGGATAGACCTGTGAAACTTTAAACTGGACCCATTTAAAGATTAAAGATTACTTTAGTGTGTGAGCAGATGAAAGTGAAATAACGTTATTGATTGATTGATTCCTGGTGTGTGTTTTCTATTTTAGTAGCTGCAATCTCAGCGGTGTAAATAAGACTTAACCGCACATTAGAATAAAATCTAAAATCATTTTATATATTTTCTCTATAACCAAATGAATACATGCACATTCCTGTGACAATGCAACACACGGTTTGCACTTCATTCAGTGATTTTTACTAAGGTAGGGCTTAACAACTTCTACACTTCCCCAACAAAGAATCAGTATTGCTTTTAAAATACGCTGCAAATAAAAGAATCAGTAAAATCGCAGCACCTCCACCTGACTTTAAACTAAACTCTGCGTATAGCCTGCTCCCGCCCAGGTTACATTGTCAGCATAATGTAAAAAAGAGTGGCTCTTATCACACAGAAAACACTTTAAGCTCAATATAGCCAGTAGTCTCACTTGTAATACACCCTCCGTATGGAAAAAACTGTTTGTATGAGATAAAGAGTGGGCGGGGACAGTGGAACATTTATTCCACTGCTGCCTGATAACTTACTGGAACCAAAGAAGGAAGTGCAGGGTGTGGGACACTTCCTGGGGGCTGGGTTGGGATCCCCCATGGGTATACCGTTCATGTGTAGATAGGTGGAGATTCGACTTGCCTGAACTGCTACCAGGTTACCTCCCACACCTGGCACATGAAAACATGACAAATCAACCTCAGTACTAACAAAAACATTTCTCCAGTCGAGTATTGTGGAGCTGGCCTTTAGCCGTGCAAGAGCACGGCGCCATGCCAGCTCCATCGGTTAGTATTACCGCAGTGCACATATGCTTCCTCTGGCAGGCATTAGTCAGTGTGTCACTGTTACATGACACAGATGGGTGAGCACAGCAACAGCTCTAAATACACAATTTAATTGGTTCCAACAGATTTCTCTGCATTTGTTGTTTTACTAGTTGGCATATTGAGGGTTGTTATTTCCACCTCTTTTGTACACTTTTGTTCTCTGACTGCTCACCATTGATGACTGGAGTGAAGACAGCCATGCCAGCAAAGTTTGGGTTGGTGACAGTTTTGTCGAGGATCAGACCACCGACACTGAAAGACACACACAAGCAAAAAAGTGAACAAAAAGTGAACATACTGCTATTTACCATACAAAAACATGGGTAAGAGAGAGAACTACAATCAGACATTTAAAACACTTAAGGACCCATCTGTAATCTCGTATACATTATAATCCGTTATCCCGTGGAACACATTGGAGGAATCTTGAGGAAACCCTCGTTGTGATTTAGCACTGTATAAATAAAACTGACTGTAAATGTACTCAAAAACATATTTAAAGTTTTATTTATTAATTTAATATATTCTGATGGATTCAGCCCTGAGCCTGAAAAGAAAACCTAAGCACCCTAACTAGAGGCTTCCTCATGGCCAGCAGGGGGAGACTCCTGCGTGTGCAAAAAGATGCCTCATTGGGTTTTCTCCTGTTCTGAGGATCGGGGTCTAGGATGGTGTGGAGCCTAGGTTGTTGGTAGGCTCTGTGACATCATCAGTGAATACAGCAATAGTAACTGAGAAAAACAAAGGCAGCACTGTGAGTTAAAAATCCACATAAGCAAGCACATCCTACCTGCTGATGGCCATGGCGATGATGACTGGCTCCCAGCCGCAGTAAAGGACCTCTCTGGTGGATGGGATCTTCCTGGCTATCAGCACCCATAGTGGGCACATCGCCACAAAAACTGCACACACTAGAGGGTTGGCATAATCATTGTACTCTGAATGGGGGGAAAAAAAGATATTGATGCTTTAGCAGGAACATCTTTGTCATATTTTGACATAACAAATTTTTCATTTTTTCATTTTCTGAGAATTCTATAAAAAAACCACCTTGGACGTGACTGAAACGCAACATAAATCACACACTGGCAAATTTTGACTGTTTTCATTTGGATTGCCGTTAAATCATGGCCTTTCCTGCAGAAGGCAGTACTGCAGCTTGACTAACAAATGCAGGAGATTACAAAGCACCACAAACAGCACATTAAGTACACGGGCTGGTTACAACACCCAGACACCAGCCGTGTTTGTGAGTGTCTAAGCCAAAATATCCCAAATAAGCTCAACAAGCAGCAGTGAGTAAGACTATAAAGTCTGTAGATTCTCTGACAGACTAAAGAGCTACAGGATTACTCCACACTCTGCGTGTCAGTGTTTGTCACTGTCTGTGGTGTGCAAATGATGGAACAGCAGGGAGCTCGATGGAGCTGGGTGTGCTGCCGGTGAAGATGCTATCACAGCGCTAACAATACAGCCACACAGCTGTGGAGTTTCTTGCCCCGGAACACAGCGAGAGTAGGTGTGGGCGGCTTTCATCCTTATTTACCAAAAGCAGAGCAACATTTCATACATTCTACTCATGCCGCTCCCTTTTCTTTAATAACTTCAAAGGTAAAGAAGACTCTGGAAGCTGTTTGATGGATCTACCAACTATCAAAATAATGTTGAAATGATTCTGTCGGAATTTGGGAGTTACCTTCAGTTGCGAATCAGAGGCTCAGTTTAAGACATGCGAGAATTTGAGACGGCAAGTATCCACTATTCAAACCACCTAATTGAGCACATCCAGGTAAAATAATGGATCGCACACCTGTTTTCAAATGGAAAAAGCAAAAAGATCTGTGGGTATGCTCGTCATTTCCGTTACCTAGCTCTTTGTAGAGTCCTGTTGAGATGCCTGCCAGCAGGGACAGGGTGATCAGATCTCCTAGGCTAGCAGCGATTGGCGTGGCCACATTGTCAGGGTTGATGCCGACTTTTCTGGATGCAACAATCACGCCGATCATGATGAGACCTGTGAGATTTTAGATCAGAGGCATCACAACACAGAAGGCAACAATGCTCTTAACTGTCCAACAGTACTCACTTAAAAAAACAAAAAGAGTTATTTTGATGCTTGATTGCTCAATTGGGATTCTTTTATTTCCCTTAAAGGAACTGACTTTGGCAAATACAAAGCCTGGTTACAAACAGCATGTGGGAGTAAGAGCCAGCACAATGTTTCCGCATATCTAAAATGTTTAAGGTTCTTTCCTACAGCAACCACAGACAGCTCATGTTGGTTTATAGCAAAAACAAAACAGCAACAAAAAATGGTTTTGTCTGAAAAACAGTTTCGAAAACAGCTTCACTCAAACGTAGTTGTTGAGCTGATGAAAGCCAGTAAAAACATGACGACTGCACCTATAAAGCAATCTGATGTTGTCAGCGTGGTTCCAGGAATGTGTGATCAGTCCACCACTGTGGTTCAGACTGAAAGTTCTCAACAACAACTGACATCCGCTGTCCCCAGAGTAAGAAACCTACCGAAACCTATCACCCAACTTTTCAGCTGGTGCTACTTTAAAGTTTGTGGGTTTTACTGAAATGCTCTTATATTTGCTAGATGGAGATTTGTGGTGCACACAGAATGAACCCTGGTGACCTATGAGGTTGGACATATTAAAGGTTTTTGTTCAGATATAACAAATATGGATACGACTTCCATGTACCTGGGTATAGATACCTCAGGATGAACTGTCATGTTTGTCACTTAAATGTTGATCTCACCAAAATTTTCAAATGTTTTCCATTTCACACTTTGTGTTTAGTACTAATCTGCATATAGCATGCTAACACACTGAGCCATGATAGCATGTTGGGACTATTATAGCAGCTACATCCAAATATTACACATTTAATCCTACATACTACAAAGGCCAGCAAAACATTGACCAGTTCAATCTATTAGAATTATCCAGATAACTAATACTTTAGTTTTATTTTAGTTTAAGGCATTTCATTGATTAGAGATAAGAGATTCTTATTTCTTCTGTGGATGCTTATTTACACACAATTTATTTGCAAAGCATGTTTTCATTGCACTTTACTAATGCATGTACCATATTATACACCTTAGCCAAAGGCAATATTTTTTGTGAACTTTTGGCACATCATATTAAAGAAAATAACATAAAAAAGTACCATAAACTACTACTAAAGGGGCTAACACTAAAGACATCTTATCTAACTGATAGCAAAATGAGGTTAACTTATTTATCAACTCCTTTTTGTGTAGATAACTATGGTATATGGACTGATTCTCATATAGTGCTTTTCTACTCTCCCGGAGTACTCAAAGCGCTGTATACAACATGCCACATTCACACCAGCATTGTCTTCTAAGTTTCTTAGTGCTTCCTAACTACCATTCATACTCCGATGAACACATCGGAGAGCAATTTGGGGTTAGCATCTTGCCCAAAGATACTTGGCATGCAGACTGGAGGAGCCACAGATCGAACCGCCAACCTTCTGATCAGTAGATGACAAGCTGAGCTACTGTATAGCCACCCTATAGAGTGGTTCACACGTTTGCCTATCAAATAAAGAGCTGAGGTTCAAGAAGGAGGCACATGTGCCTTACGGTGGTGCCACGAAGGGCATCAGGTACTAAAGAAATCTGTCAAATCAAACTCGTGGAGCTACCTGCTGTGGTGACCACTTGTGAACAAAGAGGCCGCTAAATGTAGCTTCTTCTTCTTCTAGTTGTAACTATCAAGAGCTTAAACAGCACTTGAGTGAAAAAGACTTGCTAATGATGGCAAATTAGCACTGAGAGTTACATAAAATCCCGACGTGACTGATGAGTAGCACTGTGAACACCCCTCACTTCCCAACTGGTGACCATACCTAGCAGCAGAGAAGCGATGAAGGCGGTGGCCACACTAGAGGCACACAACAGCACTGCATGGCCCAGCTTGAAGTGTCCCTCTGGGATCCAGCCAAAGATCACAGCAGCTATGGAGGCCAGGAACCCCACTACTGTGGCTTGGACCTGGGTGAAAACACACATATACAGATTTACCATAAGATAGTTCTTGTTGCTATGACTCACAGCTAACATGTAAACTCCTGATGAATGATATTATTATGGCCCATATAAGCATATTTCAGTCAGTCCATATACAATTTTTGACCTCATCTTCTTGATACATACAGTAACATTACAGGCTGCTTCTCAAAGTCAAGGAGGGATTCTTATCATCATCACCATCATCAAATACTGTTGAAGGGCTGGTCCATTATCTACCATCTTTCTAATTCAACCAAGGACTGCGTGGGAAGGAAGGTGTGTATTATTACTATTCTTACAGAACAATAAGTACAGTTATCAAAAAAAGAAAGTTTTCACAGACTACACAGGACTATGTAGTCTGTGAAAATCTAAGATCACTCTTCCATAGGAATTAAGAGAATAACTAGCAGCCAAATACTGCCAACAGAATGGACTTGATTAACTGACCATCAGCAAATGTGAAATGTACCTCCATATAAACAGAATCTCTGGCTGTTTGCTGGTTTGGGGCATTCACATGTATGTTAACACAAAGTTATAACCTTCCCAGGAGTGGACGTTCCTGCAAATTCATCCCAAGGTCAGACCGTGCAGGGCTCGAAGAAACAGCAAGAAGCTCTAGAAGGCCTCAGTTTGCATGTTAAATGTTACAGCTCGTGACGGTACAATTGAAAAAAGACTAAATAAGTATGGCTTGTCTGGGAAAGTTGCCAGGACAAAGCATCTTCTCTCTAAAAAGAAAATGGCAGCGTGGCTTAGAGTTGCAAACCTGCATCCAAACAAACCACACAACGCAATGTGCTTTGGACAGAGCAGACAAAAGCGGACATGTTTAGCAACAATACACATTGCTATATCTGGGAAATCTATCTGTCCGTCCACCAGATAAAACTTGGTCAAAAACCGGGTCTTGCAACAGGAAAATCATCCCAAGCAAGCCAACATATCTTCAAGAGAACGGCTGAAAAGAACCCAGTCAGAGCTCAACCTGACTGGATGCTGTGGTGGGACCTTAAGAGAAACGTGACAAAGACTGTAAGGAAGAATGGTTCGTGACAGACTGTTAAATTTACACAGAAAACAGTTACCTGAAGTTTTTGCTGCTAAAGGTGGTATCTTCACAATGCTAGTATTATTGTTAGCGTAGCATGCCTCCCTCTTGTCTAAATATGGTCACTTCTGGCTCCAAAAAAAAAAAAAAAAAGATAGTGACTGCCATAAAGGTAAAGTGGAGGCTTGAGTGTGGAGTTCACAAATCAATGAGTAATGTCACGGCGGCTATGGTGCACACTCGCTATCTGTTTCAGTGTGAGTTCTCAGAATCATATGAAGCAGTTTCCAGTGTAACCGCCTTCAGAGAGCACCACTGTGACCCAGTGTGAGTGCAAGATAACCCTAGATAGAAAGTATTGACAGCATCGGCCAACACTGGCTTAGTGTTCCAGGAACAAGGACTCACCAGGTATTATATAACTATAAGCTCACATCACTGCAAACTACTAGGGTCGGGGTCTGTGTCAAGAGAGACCAAACAAAGACTTTAAGCAATAAAGAGATTTTCATGCCTTTGTTTGTGTACAATAAATAAAACACACTGCAAACTAATATAAAGAGCCGAGTACATGCAGCTTGGCTGCAGTGAGAGCAAGTAAATCAAGCACAAAATAGACCATACTCGACTGACATGTCTGTTCTGTCTCGATCCTTTTGAACGTGAGGTCAGCCCCTATCTCTTTTACAAATGTTACTGTGCTCTGTAGTGACTGGTCAGTGTGTTTACTGTGTGCAATAACTCGTGCAACAAGCTTTTCCAGACAGGCTGGTAACTGGCTTCCTGAAATGCGACATAAATGTGAAACACTGTACATTTGGGCTAACCCTCTCACGGCAGACGATGCAGATTGGCAACAAGTAAAAGCTAACAACCTGATTACCCCACATACATATTTTATGAGGTTTTTTTTACTCAGACGTACCACTGCAGGTATTCTTTTGTGCATTAGCAACAAAAACTTAATTTGAGCCTGAGAGGGTTAAAGGACAGACTGTATTATGGGGACCACAATTTACAAAACGATCATCTTGCTTTATACAGTAAGGCTTTAAATCAGTGATAGGGACCATAAACACATCAGAAAAGGGTTTACTGAGGTAGCAGAGCAAAGTACCTAGGAGCCTTTTTCCTCTGAACTCCCAAATAATTTGACTTTCAAACTTGACGGTGACAGTAATAAAATTTGGAATACTTGCTGAGAATGCAGATTTTGACTTGTTGATTAGGACGTTTTTGTTAATGGGAAAATTTTTTATTCACAAATGCAGATACTTTAAAGCTAAACCATGTATAAACAGATGGCTGAATGACTTTAAACTCTGGGCTAAATCGCTGAAACTTGTGAATAACAAGAAAGCTCATAAACTTGTTGTTTTATTTAACGAGTTTAATCTATGTTAAAAAAGAAACCTCCCTATTTTATAATCATGACTGCCCTTTTTTGTTCATGTTATTTTTTGCCTTTGGTTCAAATTCTTCAATGACTGTTCTTTCTTTTTGTGCTAACTCTTTTGGCTTTGTGTTTATTGGTTTTTGTTTGTTTGTTTTTTTCTTACTATAATGCTCAACCGAGGATATTACATATTCAGATTAATGATGGTGCCTTGTATGTTATACTGTTGTTTGTAAATAAAGTTCTTAAAAATAAATAAATAATAATAATAAAAAAATAAATAAAATTTTTTTTGACCTTCAAGCAGAGAAATCTACCCCCTGGTGGCCATCAGAAACACTGCAAGCTTAACCTGTTAACATCTACCAGTCACCTGTGACCTGTTCTCATCTAGATGCTTATATAGATTTTTTTTTCCTGCATGGCATTAGTCAGTGGTAATCCTACAACTTAGTTTAGGTGCATGCAAAAGGGTTGATTTTAAAAGTTACAGCTAGTTTTGGTGCTTGTTTAGCATGTAGCTAAAATGCAAGCTAATCCTAGTCCTACCGCGAAGTGGTTCAGCAGGGACCTGATGAATGTTAAGCTGTTAAGGCAGTGCACTGACCTAATTTTAAACCCATCTTTTATATTCTGTTTCAAAATATTTTGATTTCAGTTTGAGATTTTTTAAAACTTTGCTGCTGCTTTGAGTATTACGACATGATTCCACTAGTACTATAATGCATTTCAGTGGTCTCGTTATGAGACTGGTCTGTTTAATGGATGTAAACATGGTTGAAGATGCTCCGTGACAGCAGTCTTCATTGTGTTTCCTGTACCTGGATGAGGGCCAAGTTCCCCATGATCATCTTCCACATGTCCTTGGCTGTGTCCATGTGCCCAATATTAGCCTGAAAAACACATAAGAACGAAAACGTTATCATGACCATGTGTAAGTAGCTGTGTGTGTTTGTGGGTGCGTGGGGGGATACAGAGTGTTCACAGTCTGTTGCCTCTTGGTCCCATCAGAACAATAGGGCGTCAGTTCTCTGGACAAAGACACTCTGATCTGATCCCCCACCCTGCGGCCGACTCCACTTATCTCATCTCTGCTCTTTCACATACACACCCTTAAAAACACACACACACGCACACACTGATGGTCTTGTGTATCAAGTGGCTACAGTGGGCTACTGTGAACCCAGATCAATGATCCTAATGCCCATCCACAGTGAGAGGACACAAACAGACAATCTCCTCTTCCTCTTTGTCCTCGCTCGTTTGCATATGCAGAAGGAAGGGAGACAGCTGGATACATGAAAATCGCCCGTGAGGATATCACTTCATCCTTGGTTCTTCATTGAAAAGTGTATGAACTGCATGATCCCACTGCATGACTCAAGACAGCTTCCAGAGCTTTAAATATTTTGTGTTACCTAATCTGTGAATTTAGTGTAATGCCACGTGAGATACGGCTTTCACCTTTAATTTTGTCTCTAACGTTTATCCTCTGCTAGAGTGTTTGTTAATCACTCGTTAAAGTGATTTTCCCTGAACTTGTACTAACGTTTCTACATGAATATAGTTAAATGATTGGTGAAGATCCACAGCCGAACCCATAGAGATGCTTTCACCAGTAGGCGTGTGTGTGGTTGGTATTGTGGTGGTTTGATTCAGACAACATAGCTTCACAAAGCGCCTGTGTATGCTCTTCTAACTGACTGATTAACTTTTAGGGTTGTTAGTAGGGGTGGGGGAAAAAAATCGATACTGTGTAGTATCGTGATATTTTGTTTGCTAATAATGTATCGATACAGGGACAGCAGAAATCGATATTTTGTTACAAAAGTTTTTGTGGACTGGAACTCTGACTTCAGAGCATGTTGATCCTTTTTCTGAGCAAGAATCCTGACATTCCTTCACTGTCCAAACTGCATAGTTTTCATAAATTGCATAGTTCAGAATAACTATAATTGTACCAGATGGTTGCATTCAGTTAAGTTGGACTAGACTGTAATACAAACCGTTCAGTTTGTCAACAATAAAACTGAAATGAGAGAAAGACTGAGTGCGAGACTTTGATATTAGATAAAATGAATATTGATAAAGTTTACCTTTATGTACAGAATTTGAATATAGCAAAATATTTTAAAAAATTGCAATAATATCGTATCGTGGGATGTATGGTGATTCCCACCTCTAGTTGTTAGAGTTGTCAGGTATTTCCTTTATAAGTGCAATCTGTTCTACTTTCTTTGTGTCCCGAGTGCGAACTTGTGAGAACAAATCAGAGCTCGGAGATTTAAATAGATGCTAGCTGTAATAAATCTAAAAAAAGAACATTTTCGAAGAGCTACTCAAAATTTTTTTTAACAGAAAATAGCATTGTCCAGTGGCTGGTGGTGTTATTCTGGTGTTGCAGACAACAAAGCACTGTTTTATCAAAAGCATTTGCGCGATTGGTGTCTGTCTTTGGCTAATGATCCACAAAACACCTCACAACTTTTGGTTGAGATCAGGCAACTAAAAGTTCCAAACACCGGAACAACTCTCGTGTTTGTGGCTGCTAGATTATTTGACCTAACAAAACACAGACTGGAATTCACCCGCTCTGCCTATCAAAGGCAAACCCACATACCAAAGTATTTAAATGAAAAAACAAAACAAAACAGCATTGAGAAACAGCAGGATGGTCTCTATGCCTCAGTGCGTACGTGTGAAGCATTACTCATCCTCTTACATTTCACGTAGTCTAGCAGCATCCAGTTAATCTGGCACTAAAACAACTAGTCTTACATGATATATAGTTATATTCAATATAACTCGTGCATCTGCCAGATACAAAGCATTAGAGTCACGCCACGCCCATCAGTAAGTATGTGCGTGCACGCCTGCTGCTACGACAGCCGTGCTGTCACTCAGAGTGGGAAGATTGCCACGAATGCTGATAAGAAGGTTTAAGGGAAACGGATAATACTGAGCCAAACAGCTGTGCAACTCCACATATGACTTTCTTTAAAACCTTGGAGCGTAATATAAGAGCCTCAGTTTCAAAGAATATATCTTGATGCAATAAAAAGGCTTTTGAATTTCCTAACCACATTTCCCTTTAGAACAACATGTAAACTGACAGAGTACACAGGCGACACACAGAAATTCTCAGAAACATAGCCTGGCGTTATGTGATGATGTGTGATAATGATGCCAAATCCTTAGCTCTGTGTGTCTGTGTGTGTGTGTGTGTGTGTGTGTGTGTGTGTGTGTGTGTGTGTGTGTAGGAGGCTGGATTAATGGCGTTGGGATCATCAGAGAGATGTTGTTAAAGTGATTCATAGATGACATAACATGGATATCTTAAAATTCAAAAGCAGCACCATGTTTTTCAGCTGCTGGCATTCACTCTTATTTAATAAATACAGAGCAAGTCTGCAGTTTCCAGCTCTGAATCCTGAACATACATGAGTTGAGTATACAGGGAAACAGCGACTGTTGTTGCCATTGTAATCTCTGATAACACTTTGCTATTTTTCCCAACTTTCTTTGCAATGCAGGTGGTGCTGGCAATCCATCAACAATCATACATAATCAATTAGGCCCAATTATATTCAACAGAACTGAGAAAACAGCTGCTTATTTCCTCATTCCTTAAACGCCTCAGTAAATAGGTTAAAAAAGTCCAAGGGGAAAAAAATCAAAAAGGAACCACAGTCATGTGAACTGAAAACTCCGACAGCCAGCCAGTACTGGGGATTACATGATTTTTTTCAGTTATAAGCGCATTAGGAAACTTACAGTGGTCTTAATCTGCTCATAATTAGCGGCGGCGTGGAAAGAAACGTGGTCCTGCTGAGGCCAGCCAGCAGAGAGCTAACAGTAATGTCTCAGGACAAGCACCAGGGTCGGGCCTACTTTGTGAAGATGGTTGTGAGAAAAGTGAAAACTTTGCAGACTAAAGAAAGAATTGATGCAAAAGTCTGTTTTATTTATTTCCATATTTCCACGTAGATGCATGTAACGTTATTATGACTAATGCATTTTGTGTTTTCATTCCTTTGAATACAGCCAATCGAACTACACAACGTTGGTTCAATCAGTGCTGAAGCTCTGACAAATCATTACTACTTCCACTTCCCAATCTGACAGTTATTAACCATTATACACTGGGCTCTGAATTAAAACAGAAATAAAATAGAAAGTAAAGCAAATCATTACAAAAATCTGTTGAAGTTTGAACCTTAAATCAGCATCAATGGTGTTTCCTCAAATATTCAACTTTTCCCGTTTGTTTTCCTCTATCGTTGGGCTCTTACTGAGAAAATATGGAAATTATAAATATATAAAACCTCTGCAAAGTGCAGTTTTAAGTAGTGCACCTGAAAATCATATTCAACATTCAATTCTGCATCTGAAACCTTTGCTGTAGCCACCAATTCACAGGTTAAACCAACTGGTGTATTTAGGAGGTGATGACATAAACAAGATTTAAAGATTTACCTTTAGCTTGGAGCAGAATGAGTTGGTACACTGGAGCAATTTTCCAGAACAAATTTGCAAACATATGACTTTTTTTTGCAGCACGGATGAGGAGTCACTGGTTTCACACAGGCTAGTGGAAAGAATGTGAGGATTGGTGCAATTAAGAGCACTACTGGACTAATTAAAAAAGTGTAAGTTTTGTTGCTAACCCCTGGTTACCTGTGCTGTCAGGTCATCGACCCTGCTAGCTATGTACAATGTGAAATGGTATTGTTAGCTCACAGATAGCAAAGCCGTAAGAATTGCCTCTAGTATCAAACTGCAGTCATAGAATCACTGCACCTTCACAAACAAAAGCATGTGACTGTATACATTTGGCTATGAATGGCTAGATGGGTAACTAGCTGAAATTAGAGCTACTAAGAACTTTGGTATCTGTGAAACACTATAAGCAGCTAATAGTTAACCAAATGTTATATGACAATATGTTATTAAGGTTTCATGTTATGTGACTCCTAACAATGTGACGTTAACTGTCGAGCAAATAAAGTAGCAGTCACACAGGCCTAGAGAGCAGCCCATCACCCTCCAGCAACTGCTGGTTACAAGGAGCAAATAAGTGTTCTGCAACCAGTTGGAAAGTGGTTGCAGAACAATCAGTGTGTATTCCTGACCGGTTGGTGAAAACTTCTTACAGTTGCTATCGATTTCCGTGGTACTGACTAGAGATGGACCGATCCGATATTACGTATCGGTATCGGTCCGATACTGACGTAAATTACTGGATCGGATATCGGAGAAAAATAAAAAAAATGTAATCCGATCCATTAAATATCAAAAAAGCACCTCACAAAACTTGCGACATGGCGTAACTCGGCTCATAACCGTAGCACATCCAGCAGTACGGGTCACGTGATAGAGCGGCTGTGTGTATTTGTAGCCTCGCTAGCAATCCGGCATTTCATCTCCGAGGAAGTTATCCCAGAGAGAAGTAAAGCAAGTGTGTAAATTCATCTCTGAATGTTTGTAAAGCATTCCAGCGTTAAGCTTAACAACCGATATATGGAGCAACTGCCTCTTCTCTCTCTCTCCCTCCCTCTCCTGCTGCTACTTCAATCGAAACTGATCAGGTTGCTTAATATTTCTGCTAAGTACTCTTTAAAATACCAGAATAGGGAGGATGGTGTAGGTTTAAGTTTATTAGATTGATCAGTATTGCTGAACTATGAAATATTTTGGGTGCAGTGTATTTTTTACATACAGGTATAACAGAATGGCTTTAGTGTTTTTTTTTTTTAACTTGAGTATGAACTTATACAAAAAGCAGCAAGATATTAAAAAAAACTGTTTTATTGATTTAAAAAAAACACTATATCGGATTCATATCGGTATCGGCAGATATCCAAATTTATGATATCGGTATCGGTCATAAAAAAGTGGTATCGTGCCATCTCTAGTACTGACTCTGTGAAAATTGCGACACAAACAGGAAATGAAGACCATTTGCCTTCAGCTTAATTTCACCTAGCGAAAGGCAGCAACCTCCAGCAATAACTCCTCAGACAATTGGAAATACTCATTTTTCCCTCACAATTGGTGGTTTTATGAAGTCCAATATGACAGAAAGTTCATGTCGCATTATGCAAGAAAGCTCTTAAATTATCTCCCAGCTCCAACAGTGATGTGACACTGGGTTGAGCTATACCAGCATATTCTGAGAATTCAATCAATTTTAGCTACTAGATCAAAGGAAAACACTTTTAGTTCAAATTACTTGATATTTGGAGTTCACGTCTTCAGGCAGAGGTAAATAAAAACTTCCATTCACCTTTAAACAACCTGCTAACCCAGGTGAACAAGCTAGATGGGGTCAGTGGAAATATTTAGTGAGGAATGTGAGGAATCAGTTTGTCTGAAACCTATGTCACATAGGCAATATAACCTCTGAACCTACGCACAATCAGCTTTGAGGGGTCTGACAGTGACCATAGGTCTGGCAATAGATTGAAAAACTATTAAAGAAAATTCAATGCAACTTAAAGTAAACAAATCCAAAATTTATACCTCAGTTACTCATCACTGCTAGGACAGCCTTTCAATATAAGATAAAAGGTCATGGAAGACGTGTAACCTGTAACAGGCTAGTAGTCTGACAAGTTTCTTACCGCTGTAGAAAGTCTGGAGGCCAGCGTCATCTCCAAGTTGCCTTTAAGCCCCAGCAGTGCAGGAACTAGGATGAACACCTCAGACACATCGGTGAACACCGTCCAGTGCTGCAATGACATAGCAAAACATTATTATCAGCACCACAACATTAACAGAGCGCACACTCTGCCATACTGAAACTGGTTCACAGCCACACAGAATGCTGTCACCCGCATAGATAGAGGTTAGCTGCAGTTCGGAGCAGACTGTCTCTGGGTCTGTGCAACCTTTAATATTGATTTACAGGTGAAACCACTCCTGCATTAAAGAGCAGAAAATCTGCCTCTATAGACCTTTCACACTATGTATCATGCCAGCTCCCTCTTAACAAGAACAAGGGCAGTAAAACCTAAAGCTGAAATGATTGATCACTCTCCTACTTTAGCTTGCATTCTGTTTTCCTTCTCTATCACCTTTACCCACCATCTCCTGTAGTGTAAACACAGGGACTGTCTCATGTCTCTGTGTAATCATAATACTATACACATTTATATTTATATCGAAATCTGTACTGTACAAGATATTCCAGAATAAAAGCAGACTGCAATCTCGGTATTCTTTCACCCCAACCGGTTGCAGCAGATGGCCCCGCCCCTCCCTCAGCCTGGTTCTGCCGGAGGTTTCTTCCTGTTAAAAGGGAGTTTTTCCTTCCCACTGTCACCAAAGTGCTTACTCATAGGGGGTCATATAATTGTTGGGTTTTTCTCTGCATCTATTATTGTACGATCTACTGTGCAATATAAAGCACCTTGAGGCGACTGTTGTTGTGATTTGGCGCTATATAAATAAAACCGAATTGAACTGAATAGTTTTTGATGGGCGGAACCAGATCTTGTTCTCCACACGGCCGTTTCCCCATCCAGTGCCACACAAATGGAAACACGGCACAGCTAAACAGCATCAGTAAGATAGATGGGACTGAATATTTAGAAGCCAAGTGAACTAGATGATTAGCAACTCTTAAAGACAAAGCATTATGTTAATTTCCAGTTCAATGTCTGAAACAAGTCGTTTTAGCTCCCTCACACCTAAGCCAACTCTCTTCTCATTGGTTAAAGATACCCAATCTCATTGATATCATCAAGCAAATGCTAAACCTGAACACTGTTATGGCTTATAGGATTACTTGTACATATGGTACTCTGATTATCTGAAACTTTGCCCATGTTTAATATGAGCATCCACCACTGTAATCTATTATATAGTATGCATACGATAGAAAATAAGGAAAAGCAAAATATTTCTCAGTGCTCTGCCCTCCTCATGGGGACCCTCTGTGACACATAACACAGCATGAGTGTACAAAACATCCGACTGAATTAATAGAGTAAAGCCAAAGCCCAATGCATCATGTACCATAGAAAAAATAGTTTGATATTACTCTTGCCTACTTTAGTGCTTCAGCATCTGATCATTCATTGCCAGGGGTGCGCTTGCTTGCTCAGCTCTTACCGCAGCATAAAAAAAGCTACATTTTGCTGTACACACTACTCCGAGAAAGTCAGCCAGCAGCTCATCTATCTAAATCAGCTTTGAAGGTAGTGGCCTAGCTGGACAGAGCCACAAATAAGGGAACAAGTAAGGGAACAAGACTGCTCAGCTGTGTATCCAGTAGATGGTCTGAAATTACATTTACAGCTAGTATTATTAGGCCTGACCTTCGATAACCTGGTCCCTGGCTGCTGGCCAGTCCTCGAGAGGTGGGTTCCCTGTAACTCCCTCTGTGAACTTCTCCCTCCATTAGACTTCATGCAGCGATAGCAGATTTGCGGTCTACTGTGGCCAGAAACAAAGCTATTGCTGAAGCTAAGGCCATCGATTTATCTCCAGTCAAAGTGCTTATCATAGGTGCCGGTCCCACTGGCCCCCAGCACTTACAGTCCAGTCTAACCCGAGCGGAATCAATATTCACTGAGGCTGGCACCGAGCAGAAAAGAAAGAGGGGAAAACAGATGCTGAAGCTACAAGACAACACTGCTGGCCTGCATTTCTCACACAGAGGTCTAATGTGTGTGCTTGCTAGGTTGCTCCCACCAGATGTACAGCACTGATAAGGAGTGTCGGCTACACTCGTGTTGTCTTTAGAGGTGGTGGTTGAACTCTTTCTGCCTATCCCTTTAGCTGTCGTTAAGCCAAGCAGAGCTCGTTTCCAACAACCAGCCTCTCAGCTTGGCTCACTGCCCTCTGCCAACCCGACAGCCTTGTGAGCACTTCTCTCTTCTTTCATAGCTGTATGTTTTCAAGCTTTCCTTCTGTCTCACTGGCCTATCTTCCTCTTTGCCTCCCCTGTGGTGATATATGTTGTTGTCTCCATGGAACGCTGGCTCGGAGCCAAACAAACCCTCCCTCCTCGCTTCTAAGAACTCGACTGGAGAACTGCAGTACCTCTGTGTACAGACCTATAGGAGCTCTGGTATGCAAGCCCCGCAAGGGTCAGGATGCCCAGTTGAGAAACGTGACCTTTTATTTTATTTGTGATAATTGCACTTGCTGTGTTGAGCGGGACGCCGAACCCCGATGGCATGCAATGTCAACGCAACTCCAGCAGCGTCACAGACACTACAGCAGGTGGTGTCTGTTTCATTTTTCTGTTGCTGCAGCATGGATGGTACAGTCAGGGTCTAGTTTATCTGTATAAACTAATATCTGCATTTAGATAAGAAGAATATGTAGGGCAAGCTACCAGAGGAATCTGTAGTCTATATGTAGTTTTACCGAGCAGGTTTTGGCTGCATGAATGGAAAGAGTCCAAGTGGGGAGCTAAAGAAAGTCAAAACTCCATCTCAAAACCATCAGCTATCATCACATGGTAATTTACCTCTTTTTAGATTTCTATGAATTTATAAGGAAAATCAAACACTGTCCCCACAGTTCAAGTCGGCAACCTAGATAATGCGTTCGCAGGCCTGAGCCTGGTTCTGCTGGAGGTTTCTTCCTGTTATGAAGGGAGTTTGCTGCTCATACAGGCTTGTATGATTGCTGGGGTTTTCTATCTACTATTGTGGAGGCTTTGCCTTATGATACAAAGTGACTTGAGGCTGGTAATGTTGGGATATGGTGCCATATCAATAAAACTGAACTGAATTGTTTGGGACCAGATAAGAAGGGCTGGGGTGGAAAGCCTGAACTCTGTGATGAGGGGGCAGCCTAGGATCAAAGGTTCCTCAGGATCTTTCACACTGTGAAAGATTAATCAGAGCATGGGGCAACACAAAGGCACTCTAACCCACTAATCCTGTCCATCCCTATCACTCACATCCTAACCAAGCAGCTATCTGAGATATGGTCACGTTTTAAGAGCTGCGAGGTGATAACATTGTTAATGACCGTCATCAACGTTACAAGCAGAAGTCACCAAAATAAAACAACTACTCATAACAAGCAGTCAGTCACTGCAATAGGGAGGGCAGAAGTTTAGAAACTTATCCTTACATGGGGTTATTAAATTGTGATTTTTAAGATTTTGGTGATTTTGTTCAGACAAATTCTGGAAAACATGGAAAAATAGCATACTGTGGTGTGAATTTAAGTAGTGTCTGATTGGACACCAAAGTCTGGGTATGAAGCTAGAAGCTGAAGAGACAATGCAGTTTGAGGGAATTAAGCCCACGTTCTGGTTTGAAAGTGACTCCTGAGTGAAAACCAAGCACGTGGATGTGGTTGGACCAAAATGGTATCTGGTGGGTAGTGAAGGCTTGGCCACAGTTAAACCTTTGTGTGGACTATGATTTCCTGTTTACCGGTTGCTGTATTTTTAGACCGTGTGTCTTTGAGGCTGAAGCTGTGTTCTATTCTTTTTCCTCTTTTTTGGTGTTTCAGTCTACAGACACCGCACACCAGGCCAGACGGCTAACTCTGAGGCAGACAAACACACGCGGATGATTATCATAACATACAACACTGGACACGCATATTTGCTTTTGTCTTTTTTCAGCTTTTTGTTTGTAGATTGATTGCACAAATGATGAAATCTTATGTGACTGTGAGTAAGTGTGCGTGTGTTTCAAAATAACAAAAATCACCCATTTGGCCTTGGACTCCGACATCCCCAAGAAAACTAGCACTGCGTGACCTTTCCAAACCACACGTAACCTTCAGTCCAACTGAGCAGGTCAGTCCTGGGTTCCCGGCCCTGCCAATGAGAGACTGACAGTTTTAGGTCATTTGCCTGCCAAGTCACTAAGCACAACTATGCAGACGTCTCACTCCTCTATACCAGTTGGACAATCCTTTCTGGGCCAACCTTGTGAGGGAAAAAGGCCAGAAAACTCTGTGCGTGTGTGGTAGATGGTCAAAGTGACCAGGATTTAAGAGGTCAAAGAGCCAATATAGAAAGTGACACAGAAAGTCGAGTACACAAGTGTCCAAACCACAGCTTTTAAACTCAGGCCAGGCAGACACATTAACTAAAGGTTCAGGCATCCCAGAAGAAAAGCTTGCTACTGGCTATAGTGCTTTCTTTGTCTCATAACCAACATATCATCTTTGGAACTGGAGATTACTGAGTCCTGACCTTTTTATTCTAACCTCCAGGAGAAATAAGGGGTAAACAAATGAACCAAAAGAACAAACAAATAATTCTGTCTAATTTGAGAACAATCCAAGAAACACAAGAACAGCAAGACCCAAATGACTTTGAATTTTATCCATAGAGAGAAACTTCTGAACTCAGGAGAGCTAGTTAAGTTCTCCTGGATCACTTTATCTCATCTGATAATCAAATAAAGATCTGTGCTTTACTTGTCTGCATAAATTAGCTCCTTATTTAGCGAGACAAATAAAGATCAGTGCAGCAAGAAAACAGACCTGCCTCGTGTTTTAGCATCAAGTTAAAACTTGTTCTATTCACGTTTTGGCAATCAGGAGACAAAAAAAAAAAAATAGAGTTTTCCAACACGAGAAACTACATCTACCTTTTCATCAGCTTCATATACATTAGGTATTGGGGCTCGACCTAACCCTAAGCACGTGACCTCAGAAAGTTATGCTCACTTATAGCCGAGGATCAACTGCAGTCCCAACGGGAGAGAGAGAGAGAGTAAGATCGAGTTAGACAACTACCTTCCTGCAAGGACAGGGGGGATTAGCTGAGTTAGCGTTTCATGGTGTCACGGGGGGAATTAGGCAGCCAGACGACCTGCTGGATGCTCAGCCGACCTCAATGGAACTGCAGTAAGAAGCCTCGCATCTTACTGCAGCCATTTCTTTCAGCTATTTACTCTCAGGTACAAGAGTGCTAGACCAGCAGGGAGGGATACGGCCCTCTACCTTCTGTGTGAGCTTGTTTCCAGTCACACCTCTGAAAGAATGGTGCACTGAGTGTTTTGGAAATTAAAGAGAACGCAGCAGCATGGTGCCTAAGTTGAGGCAGCATGAAAACTTTTTTGACCTCAAACCTCTGCATTCCTGGTTTAGCGAGGATACCTAACCACATGGCAATAGAGGCCTTGGCGCTGAATTGTATTTTGTTTTTACTCCAACTCTAGCTCAGCTGTAGTACGCTGCCATTTCAGGTGCTCAAAGAAAGTAAACTTATTCCCCCGCCTCCCCCCTCCTGTCTGTTCTGAGTTTCTGGGGTCCACCATGTTGGCATCAGCGTATGTGCACACAGTTTGCCCAGACCTGGCGGACTGACATGGCCGGCTTTATCTGCATTCCAAGCGGACTTCAAATAAATATATAACATTTCTACAGAGCACACTTGGATCCTCTCAGAGCAAAGGCAGTGACTCATCAGGAAATCAAGTCCTATTCTCCTTTAAAGGCCAAGTGGATCATATAGCTCCCTGGCTATGCACTGCTATGCAAATACCGTCTATTGTTTCTTGTACTTTATGTGAGATTTTGAAAAGAGGTGTGTGTGTGTGTGATGACTCGTTAGAAGACACACCAGTGTGTACCAGTATGCGCCAGCCACAGGGACAGTCAGCCCAGCCGCTGAGGAGAAAATGTTATGTAAATACCCCCATGGTGTCTGATAACTGCCCCATACACACATCCCCAAAGACAGGCAACCAGATAGGCCACCAGCACGATGACTGACACACGCCAAGGCAAACCGGCCTCGGTGCACTAGATCATTCAAATGTTTCACGAGCCTATCCCGTAAGTGTGACTACACATGGCCTGCTTGGTGCAGTGGATCTGCTTAGAAAAACAGCTGTGAAATGAAATGTAAATGCCTGCGAGGAAAAGTTGGGGTTGTGCATTGACACCAGACTTTTTGAAAGTTCCAACAGCCGAACCCCTGTCAATGCAAAAAACAAAACAAAAACTTTTTAAAGAGTAGACAACACAGGATTAACCAGCCTGAGTTCTTTATTCTGAGTTGCCAATTACATTGTGTAAGAAATCTCACTCACCTGGACGATGTCTAGCACCATCCCTGCTGCCACCGTCCCGAACCCGGCCAGCAAGAAGGGGAAGACCACCTGCAGTCCGATGGAAAAGGAGGTCTCCTTGAGGGGTGCTGTTGGTTCGGGGCTCTGATCGGTGCTGGTGTCATCACTCTCGTTGCTCTGGCTTGCATTCTCCAGGAGCGCATCCTCCTCTCGCTGACCTTTGGCATTGGCCCGACAGTCCATGGCCACCACAATCTCCGACCTCTCGTCGTTCTCCCCAGTCTCATTCACTCGCTCGGGGAAAGATGTGACCTCGGTGAGCTCAAACTCATCCCCGGTCACCGGGCTCACTTCTTCGGGGCCCTTTGTCAGGATCACCGGGTGGACGGTGCAGTTGGAGTTGAGGAAGGCCGAAGTGAGGGGGCCTCCCTCCTTCTTCATCTCAATGGCCCCAGAAGACATGTCGATGTCGGGGAGCTTTTCTTGTTCTTTCGACCAAAGTACCATGCGGAAGCCTTTGAAGACAGTGGGCTTGATAAGAAAAGGTCAGCGTGCCTCAGCCTAACGGTTTTATGGGAAAGTCAGAACTGACCACCGGATCTGGTTTTGAACCTGATCAGTCCAACTGATTTATCCCATTAAAGAGGCCGACAAGGTGTGGAGGTCGGTCATAAAGACTGGGAGAAAAACACTCTGCCAGAAAAAACCTGCAGCGAGGCACATGCAGCCGTGCGTCTGCAAAGCCTGTGTTCCTGTCGGTGCTTCGGGAGCAGAACCAGTATGTTCTCCATTCACTGCAAGGTGCTCAGGTTAGGCCGGCAAAAAACAGAAGACATACTGGTTCAACGTAGAAAAGGATAGAAAACAACAGGGAGGGGACTCACCACAGAAATCCCCTGCAGTCAGCTGCAAACAGTCCTTTGCAGTTCAGTACAAGCTGGAAAAATATGTAAATCAGAGACCTGCAGTGGCACCGGTCATGCTGTCAGTCTGCTGTCCATGTGAGACTGGTCGCTGCACAGGGCTCCAAACGTCTCACTTTACACCACGTGGCCGCTGGACAGTTTTCAAATGTGATATTTAAAGGTCTCAGTATGAGGATTGAATTACCAACAGTGGAAAAGTATCTCTCCAACCAGAGTGGACCGTCACCTGGGGAAAGAATGAATATCATTAATTATTCAGTCTTAAATAAAATCATTTTCCAGCAGTACCCCACATCTATTTCCAAAAATCTCTAAGTAGCAGGGCAGCTTTTACTGCCCTGATCAAAATATTCATAAATCAAAAATTCCAAAAAGTTACAAACCAACATTCAGATCTAACTGGTGAGAGGACAGAGACACTGTGCGGTGGTGTTTAGGCTTGGATGCTGCAGCTCGTCATATTCAGGTGTTAAAATAAATAAAGAGGACAGAAAATCACTGTTAGGCACTAACTTCACCGTGGGTACCACAAATGCCCCGTCAGCCCTACTAACAGATTAGTATAGCCCCAGACAATTGTTTGCTCTCCCCTCCATTACAGCAGTGCTGAGCAGATCCCAACAGTGAGTTTAAAAACAGTTTCATCCAGCGCCAAATTTCCTCCCGGTGGCTAAAAATATTCCACCATTAACAGAGGCGCTGCGCACATCCTCTGCAAGCACAGCTTCCAACCACAGCAGCGCAACAACGACCACTGTCACAATTTTCAAAGTAAAAAACACCCCTCACTTTACCCGTGAGCCCAGAGTGCCGTCAGCTTAAACCCCCCAACTCTTAAACTCACTGCAGCAGACAGGAGTGTAGCAAACAGTAACACAACAGAGGTCCCCTTCACACATCAGAAACAACCTCACTGCAGTCAAGTACCGAGCGTGGACACACATGGTTAGTCATTCACACCGACATGAACTACTTGTATCAACAGAAGTAAGCAGCAGGTAAAGCAAAGCATTCAGTGCTGCTTTAATTAAAACAGTAATGTCAGCTACTGACATAAACTGCTGTATTATTCAACTCAGTGTGGTGATGAAGCCTGTTGAAAAAATACCATCACCAATCTATGACGCGATCCTTGGTGAGATCAGGTCACGGTCCACCCGTTTTTACTTCACATAATAAAGCAGCTTTTACTCTGAAGGCCTTTCTTTTACCTTCCAGTGTTGCTGCTGCTGACTTGAAGCAGCTTTCCTCTGACTGCAAGTTGCGACATCCGCACGGACTTTCCCGGCTCAAACAATCCTCTGCTTAGTAGTCAGGACCAACACCACCCGAACCCAACATGGCAAAGGCGTAAATTAGTGCTCCCCTGGTCAGGGCTGAATAGACGAGCCCTGCTATTCTGTTCTGCTTCTCATTTAAACGAGGGCAGAGGGCTCTCTGTTCCATCGCCGGGCTGGAGCCCATGTCACTGCCACTGTAACCACGAGTGTTAAACTCGTGAAAAATTGTGTCCCCCCCACCCCCCTAAAAAAGAGAAAAAAAGTAATCATTCTTCACCATCACAGGTACAAGTTGCGGCTTTGCAGTTTGAGTCTCGAATGACACATCCCGGTAGAAATGTGCACATTAAAATAAGTAATGTAAAAATAAATACATACATAAAAAAGCTCACGGGTGCTTACCTCTGAGTGCCAGTGGTCCTCGGTGTGAGGACAGACCGGAGTGATGATCTGTATGAGTACAGGGACTCCGTGTGCCCGGCTGAATTTATCCTCCACCTCTTGTTAACGCGCTCAGGCTTGTGAGGCGTGGAAGCCGGTACGCACGCCTTATGTGCGGTACCGGCTCTGCACAGCTGATTTAATGGTTAATGTTAGTTAATGGTTAAGCCCTGCCCTCTGTGCGGCTCCAGTCTGCCTGTTACATTGTAAACATGCAGTGCCGCCCGGCTGCCTGGATGCGCATCTATAATACACCCGCACGGTGCAGGGGGCCAGGAAGCCACTAGGCGGGCCCTCCCTCCACAATCTGGATAGTCGATATAGACCCCCGCCCCACCTTTACCTCCCTCCCCTCCATTACCGACCTTCCACCCCTCTGGTTTCCATTGCGCACAAGCCCCCCACAACCTCTACCCAGTGTGTGCCCATGCCGTGCCAGTCTCTTCCACAAGCCACTAATTTACTACTGCAGTTTTAGTTTAACAGTAGAGCTTGATTTCTCAATGAATGGGCTGGCAGGGGTATGAGTACGGTCTGTATGAGTCTGACCAATCTGGGGCAAATTTAGTCACTGATCCACCACCATGGAAAGGACAGCTTGCATAAGTGAAAGTTTTGAAATGTCACCAATGTGACCTAAAGCAGGAACGGTTAGAACTGATATGGCTGTAAAATGTGTAAAGGTGACACAAAACCCCACATTATTTAAAAATAGACAGAGTACTGCATCATTATTATGATACTACTACAATATTTATTTTAAAACCTGTAATGAGTAAAACAAAACAAAAAAAAGGTAGACAACTCATTTTATTTGTGGGCCAATTTCATTTCAAGTGGGCTTCGGTTCAGTTATATTAATGTATCACTTCACAACAACAGTGTAACATTAGAGAGAGAACCCCAACAATTTCACTGTTATCAGCAAGCACTTGGTGATGGTGGGGAGGACGAATGTACATTCTGAAAAGATTCACATGTAATGAACTATCTACACACATGACTGATAGCCTAATAAAAAGGAAAAAAAGATCTTAGGTCTCAAGAAAAACAAGTGTCCTTTCAAGATTTGTGCCTTTGGTCCACAGCCCTGAAACAGAGATGTGTTGAACAAAGTTTCTAAGCTCACCTGTGGAGTTCCGCAAGGCTCCATCTTTGGGCCTCTTTTATGTAACACTAATCCCCATTAGAAGAAGCCAAACTGCTCTAATAGGTTTGTGACCTGAAATGTAAATTTATATCAGATAACCTTTTTGGTCTCTTGTCAGTACACAGACCTGCCAGTTCAACAAAGTTAAAATGTTAAGAAATAATGTTTAATGGTTCTGCTTTCCTCCTGTCATTCAGAAGGTAGTGTACAGCAGGCTTGTTGTTGAAGGCAGCAGCTGCTGTTTATAAGTGTTGCAACACAGAAAGGAAACATAAAGCTGTAGCTCCTCAACACCAAAACAATAAACTGAAAGCTGCTATTGTACTAACAGGATTACACTAGTTTGCCCGTTTAAACTACACTCACTTTGGAGGCATTTTTTATACTTATAAGGATTAATTGCACTGTTTTGCTACTGTTATTAGTTTTTGTTAGTTTTTGAAATGCTATGTACTACAGAAATACCAATACACTTTAAGAAAAAAACAAAAAACAAAACAAGTGCTTGTACAGTATGTGTGGATGTGTGTTTATGTTATCTGCCTCTTCCTGATGTTCCTGTAGAACAACATCTCTAATAATGTCCCCGGAGAAGCAGCAGCTTTGTTGTGCTGTTTGCCTGTTGCTTTACAGCAGGAGTTCAGCTCAGCAGCACCAGGATCACCCAGCAGGCAAAAGCTGCAATTCATCCACACCCTGCCCCTCTGAGCTGAGCCTGTTTGCACACAGCAGAAACATCCAGTGGATGTGTACTTACGCAGGTTTGCAGGTGAACAGGAAGCTGCACTTTCACTCTGCGGTCAGATTACTCATGCTGTAGCAATTTGGCAATTACAATTTTATTCATTCATGCATACTGATTGCATATTGTTTTCCATGAGCGTCAGGATGTGTGATTAGTTTTGGACTTAGTGCACAAATACATGAGCGACATTAGTCTTACAGCTCTTGCAGGAATTCTTTCTTAAACTTAAAGATGTTATTAAGATTTTATTAAGTCATTTGTTGTTGCTTTGTTTTACTTTTGTCTGTAAAAGGCCAGATGTTGTCACCTTTCATGGCTCAAAGCTGAATTTAACCTTGTTTACATGAATGACTATTTGCTTTTGTTCTGGATATGAAAGATAAAAAACTGACTGAAATTACTGAGCATTATCTTAAGATGTCTAAAGGCGGGGTGGGGGTTTCCAGGAAGCAAATCAGTGCAACTAGGAACAGCTCTGTGATCTAGATATGAGGGGTTTTCAGATAACTTGGCAGAGCGGCTTCCTGGAACAGATCACTTTTTACAGTTTGCACCACAATATTGTGCCAGTGTAAATAAGGCAGCTGCAGAAATTGCATTTAAGCACAATTCACATTACTATTTTCTGCATTTTTCATCTATTCATTGCTAGTGCTTTAATGTGTACATGCAACATACACACTGACATTTTTTGATGTCTCTGCTATGACTGGTGCGCGTGTTGCAATCTGCGTTGTAGGTGGACCCACTCCTCTGTTGCTGTCACTGAGTTTTTCCAGCATTTATGTTTTTATCTGAAATTAACTTAAACTTAAAGGCATTAGTTTCAGTTTACATGAATTCCATGGAGAATACAGTTTATTTTAGAGAAGCACATTAATGCAGATTCCACGGGTAACCTGCACTTCTGTGTAGGCACCATTAATGCTGACTGGTTTCGGAGCGATGTTCACTGCCATCCTGAGGAGGTTGGGTTTTTTTTAAGGGAAGGCCAGTCCATGAAAATATTGCAGTTACTCAGTAGATTTCATAAAACTGGAAGGTCCTTCACGATCATTTCCCTTGATTACCAATATTATACACCATTGCCATTGTCCACAATCTGGTGATGAAAACAGGAAAATTAAAATGTCAAAGAACTCTTTTGAAATACAGGACATTTTGTATGCTTCTGGTCACAGTTTCACAAAAATGCTCATTTTTTTCTCCTCAGAATCATCAGAAAACAGATAAGACAACAAATGTCCCAGTTCTTGTTTCTGTTATATTAACCTAGCGCAGTTTTACTGTGTGTACAGTGGGGCAAAAAAGTATTTAGTCAGCCACTGATTGTGCAAGTTCCCCCACCTAAAATGATGACAGAGGTCAGTAATTTGCACCAGAGGTACACTTCAACTGTGAGAGACAGAATGTGAAAAAAAAATCCATGAATCCACATGGTAGGATTTGTAAAGAATTTATTCGTAAATTAGGGTGGAAAATAAGTATTTGGTCAATAACAAAAATACAACTCAATACTTTGTAACATAACCTTTGTTGGCAATAACAGAGGTCAAACGTTTACTATAGGTCTTTACCAGGTTTGCACACACAGTAGCTGGTATTTTGGCCCATTCCTCCATGCAGATCTTCTCGAGAGCAGTGATGTTTTGGGGCTGTCGCCGAGCAACACGGACTTTCAACTCCCGCCACAGATTTTCTATGGGGTTGAGGTCTGGAGACTGGCTAGGCCACTCCAGGACTTTCAAATGCTTCTTACGGAGCCACTCCTTTGTTGCCCGGGCGGTGTGTTTTGGATCATTGTCATGTTGGAAGACCCAGCCTCGTTTCATCTTCAAAGTTCTCACTGATGGAAGGAGGTTTTGGCTCAAAATCTCACGATACATGGCCCCATTCATTCTGTCCTTAACACGGATCAGTCGTCCTGTCCCCTTGGCAGAAAAACAGCCCCATAGCATGATGTTTCCACCCCCATGCTTCACAGTAGGTATGGTGTTCTTGGGATGCAACTCAGTATTCTTCTTCCTCCAAACACGACGAGTTGAGTTTATACCAAAAAGTTCTACTTTGGTTTCATCTGACCACATGACATTCTCCCAATCCTCTGCTGTATCATCCATGTGCTCTCTGGCAAACTTCAGACGGGCCTGGACATGCACTGGCTTCAGCAGCGGAACACGTCTGGCACTGCGGGATTTGATTCCCTGCCGTTGTAGTGTGTTACTGATGGTGACCTTTGTTACTTTGGTCCCAGCTCTCTGCAGGTCATTCGCCAGGTCCCCCCGTGTGGTTCTGGGATCTTTGCTCACTGTTCTCATGATCATTTTGACCCCACGGGATGAGATCTTGCGTGGAGCCCCAGATCGAGGGAGATTATCGGTGGTCTTGTATGTCTTCCATTTTCTGATGATTGCTCCCACAGTTGATTTTTTCACACCAAGCTGCTTGCCTATTGTAGATTCACTCTTCCCAGTCTGGTGCAGGTCTACAATACTTTTCCTGGTGTCCTTCGAAAGCTCTTTGGTCTTGGCCATGGCGGAGTTTGGAGTCTGACTGTTTGAGGCTGTGGACAGGTGTCTTTTATACAGATGATGAGTTCAAACAGGTGCCATTCATACAGGTAACGAGTGGGGGACAGAAAAGCGTCTTACAGAAGACGTTACAGGTCTGTGAGAGCCAGAGATTTTCCTTGTTTGAGGTGACCAAATACTTATTTTCCACCCTGATTTACGAATAAATTCTTTACAAATCCTACCATGTGGATTCATGGATTTTTTTTTCACATTCTGTCTCTCACAGTTGAAGTGTACCTCTGGTGAAAATTACTGACCTCTGTCATCATTTTAAGTGGGGGAACTTGCACAATCAGTGGCTGACTAAATACTTTTTTGCCCCACTGTATATATATATATATATATATATATATATATATATATATATATATATATATATATATACACACACACAGATAGATAGATAGATAGATAGATAGATAGATAGATAGATAGATAGATAGATAGATAGATAATTCAATTCAATTCAGTTTTATTTATATAGCGCCAAATCACAACAAAAGTCGCCTCAAGGCGCTTCATAGATACAGAGAAAACCCCAACAATCATATAACCCCCTATGAGCAAGCACTGTGGGAAGGAAAAACTCCCTTTTAACAGGAAGAAACCTCAGGCAGAACCAGGCTGAGGGAGGGGCGGGGCCATCTGCTGTGATTGGTTGGGGTGAGAGAAGGAAGACAGGATAAAAGACATGCTGTGGAAGAGAGACAGAGGTTAATAACAGATATGATTCAATGCAGAGAGGTCTGTTAACACATAGTGAGTGAGAAAGGAGACTGGAAAGGAAAAACTCAATGCATCATGCACAGCAAATTCAAAAGTGTTAAATGTTTTGGTGTTAATAGTCTTCTTGCAAAAGTAGAGTTAATTTTACTCTAAGCAGAGTCACATTCTTTTAATGTAACTCTGAGGTGTAAAATGATAGTAGTTAAAATCGAGTGTTAAAAATGAGTGTTTCTATGTCAAATCGGGAGGTGTTACAATGGAAACATTAACTCTTGACCTCTTAACTCTGAACTCCTAGAGGGGCTATGACACCAACAGAGTAAATTCACAGACTCCGCCCCCAGCACGGCTCCAATCGAAGCTGAAGTGAAGCCGTTTCAGAACATTTTGCTCTACATATTTGAGTTGTTTGCCATGCTTGGTAAGTCATTTTTTCAAAGATTGTTTCAATTATTTCTATTAGCTTTTACTTCTGTGGCTCTTTGGAGTTGAGACAAAGCTGTGTGAAAGGCATTAGCCATGTTGCTCTGTGATAGCATAATATTCTGTTTTAGCTAGCTGAAAGGTATTGTTTGCAGGCAAATACCACAGCCTTGAAAAAAAGCTTGCATGTGAATTTTCAGTCACATTTTTGGTCAAATACACCTAAAACAATGTCTAGAATGTGAAATGTTGGTATAATGGTGCTACTTGAAGCCTGAAAACGATCGCCCATAAAAAAAAAAAAAAACGAGCAAACAGCAGTAGCTGACGTCCTGACTGGATTCTACGTTAGCATAGATCCCTCCAGAGTTTTGTGCACACGGTTTAGGTAAAAATGAAAAAGGTTGAGGTTTTACATTTAGTTCAGTATTACCTGTTGCCTGTGTCTTTGTCTTTTGGGAAAATACTTTACACAAGTAATGGCTCAAAGAGGATTCCTTTTTTATTTTTCTGTGCTGCAATTGTTTACTGGATTATTTGTGCCATTAATTAGTGTCAACTAATTTTTATTCAATCTCCGCACAGGATATGCTTGTGAAGATGGAATATGGGGGAGAGCAGAAGTGCGTTGAAGTTCCACAAAGGGATGAATGAAGGACATGCATATTGTATTGAAGAAATAAGTGATGAGAATGCTGTTATTTGCATTTACCATGTCAGACCTTTTGATAAACAAAATTCTAATGAAAGTGAGAACATGTACACTGTTACATCTTTCAGAAAATGTTTTAAAATTGTGGTGCACAGTTCAGAATAAATGTTTTTCAAAAACCATTGCATCTTTTTAGCAAATGTTTATTTCCAAAGGAAATTTCTAGAAGTTCAGAACAGTAAAATTCCCACTTTTTAGAATGAATTAGAAGATAACTCTTACGTAGTTAAACTAAAATACTCTTTGAGAGTTAATATATAAACTCTTAACACCAAGTGTTAAATTATCAACTCCAGACAGATTTGGTGTTTAACACTAAATCAGAGTTAACGTACCAACTCTCCAAAAAGAGTTAAATTAACACTCTCTGGTGTGGACCCATATAGACACTTTAATAGTGTTGAAATCAAATCTGACTGTTAATTTGGACATGCTGGATTTGCTGTGTGGGAATCCCCCGGCAGCCTACGTCTATTGCAGCATAACTAAGGGAGGATTCAGGGTCACCTGGTCCAGCCCTAACTATATGCTTTAGCAAAAAGGAAAGTTTTAAGCCTAATCTTAAAAGTAGAGATAGTGTCTGTCTCCTGAATCCAAACTGGAAGCTGGTTCCACAGAAGAGGGGCCTGAAAACTGAAGGCTCTGCCTCCCATTCTACTTTTAAATACTCTAGGAACAACAAGTAGGCCTGCAGAGCGAGAGCGAAGTGCTCTAATAGGGTGATATGGTACTACAAGGTCATTAAGACAAGATGGGGCCTGATTATTTAAGACCTTGTATGTGAGGAGCAGGATTTTGAATTCAATTCTGGATTTAACAGGAAGCCAATGAAGGGAAGCCAAAACAGGAGAAATATGCTCTCTCTTTCTAGTCCCTGTCAGGACTCTTGCTGCAGCATTTTGGATTAGCTGAAGGCTTTTCAGCGAGTTTTTTGGACATCCTGATAATAATGAATTACAGTAGTCCAGCCTGGAAGTAATAAATGCATGAACTAGTTTTTCAGCGTCACTCTGAGACAGGATATTTCTCATTTTAGAGATGTTGCGCAAATGGAAGAAAGCAGTCTTACATAGTATTTAGTATTTAGTATTTATTTATTTATTGTCATTGTCAAGAACAATGAAATTGCATTTGGGGCTTCCATACAACCCAAAAAAAAAAGAAGAAAATAATAAATACCCCTTAAAACCCAAGTGTACATATTTAACCCAGTGTGACTCCAATGCAATAAGACAATCCTTAGCAATAATGTTCGTAGAAATTCAGACAAAGACCTGAGAAACATGACAAAATACAACAATGCAACCCATTCAATATTATTGTACTGTGAGATATGATATCAGATATGATAGTTATCTATTTAAGAAAGAGGGGGGGGGGGGGGCAGGAGGGGGAAGAGAATAAAGATATGATGCACCAATGCAGACCAGTTCATTGCTATTAAGAAGTTGGATATGGTTATTGTCCGTGAGAGGGGGGCAGAGAGTTCAGGAGCCTCACAGCCTGTGGATACAGGCTGTTGGCCAGTCTGGATGTTCTGGCCTGTATAGACCTGTACCTTCTCCCTGAGGGCAGCAGATGGAAAATGTGGCGCGCAGGGTGATGTTGGTCCCGCAGGATACTGTGCACCCTCCTCAGACAGCGAGTGGGGAAGATATTACTGATCTCTGGCAGACTTGTTCCAATAATTCTGCCAGCTTCTTTCACCACCCGCTGGAGTGCTTGCTGATCGGCCTTGGTGCAGCTGGGGAACCACACTAGAAATCCATACGTCAGAAAGCTGTGATGGCACAGTTGTAGAAGTTCAACATCAGAGATCTGGGAATGTGTGCGCTCCGCAGTCTCCTCAGGTAGTAGAGGCGCTGTTGGGCCTTCCGTACAACTGAGGTGATATGGTTGCCCCAGGACAGGTCCTCGGTCACAGGACGCACATATTTGTTTAATATGTGCGTTGAAGGACATGTCCTTGTCAAAAATGACTCCAAGGTTCCTCACAGCATTACTGGAGGCCAAGGTAATGCCATCCAGAGTAAGAATCTGGTTAGATACCATATTTCTAGGCTTTTCAGGGCAGAGTACAATAACCTCAGTTTTATCTGAATTAAGAAGCAGAAAGTTAGCGGCCATCCAGGTCTTTATGTCTTTAAGACATTCCTGCAGTTTAACTAATTGGTGTGTGTTATCTGGCTTCATGGACAGATAGAGCTGGGTGTCATCTGCATAGCAGTGTAAATGTATGCTATGTCTTCTAGTGATACTGTCTAAAGGAAGCATGTATAATGTAAACAGAATTGGTCCTAGCACTGAACCCTGTGGAACTCCATAATTAACCTCAGTGTGTGAAGAGGACTCTCTATTTACATGCACAAATTGGAGTCTATTAGATAGATATGATACAAACCACAGCAGCGCAGTACCTGTTATACCTACAGCATGTTCTAACCACTCTAATTGAATATTATGGTCGACAATATCGAATGCTGCACTAAGGTCTAGCAGGACAAGCACAGAGATGAGTCCACTGTCAGAGGCCATAAGAAGATCATTTGTAACCTTCACTAAAGCTGTTTCTGTGCTGTGCTGAGCTCTGAAACCTGACTGAAACTCTTCAAATAAACCATTCCTCTGCAGATGATCTGTTAGCTGTTTGACAACTACTCTTTCAAGGATTTTTGATATGAAAGGAAGGTTGGAGATTGGCCTATAATTAGCTAAGACTGCTGGGTCTAGAGATGGCTTTTTGAGTAAAGGTTTAACTACAGCCAGCTTGAAGGCCTGTGGTACATAGCTGATTATTAGAGATAGGTTGATCATATTTAAGATCGAAGAATTAATTAATGGCAGGACTTCTTTGAGCAGTTTTGTAGGAATGGGGTCTAAAAGACACGTTGATGGTTTGGAGGAAGTAATTGTTGAAGTTAAGATAAGTCCATGTCTTCATACTGCTGTATCATCACCATCTTTGTTGCACTGAAATGTATCTGTCCCTGCTTAAAAGCTGAATGATAATAGGTACTAAAGAGTCCTTGACCATCAGTAGTGATTCATACACAGTTAATGGGATACAGCAGAAACAGCTGCACCCATAATGATACAGAGATGCTAAGGATGGCTCTGCAGAAAATGCTTATTCACTGCTTACTCCACATGCACACACACGCATCGTGATTAGATTTCGAAGATCAAATTCTGCTCAAACACAAACATAGATACACACAATTTAGACATGATCCAGTCTAAAATTGGCACATTTTACTAAAATGAGACTTGCTGCTTGTTTGGAACAGTCATTCCTCTCTGTGCTTTTTCAGCATTAGCTCAGTCACAGTGACTGCTCTGGCAAAGCAGCAGAGACACATCGATTGGTAGTTATTAGGCTGAAATAGTGCCTCAGGTACAGAGAGGAATAACAGTACACGACATCCACGACATAGATTAAAAGAAGAATCACTCCAATTTGAAGCAGTGGCAGCAGAGAAAGGTGAACATAGACTATTTTAATAAATCTGTGCTTACAGTCAGTTTCTGTCATTAGCACTGTTATTTGAGCTGAATGAAAACATTTCATGCTATTTAATAAAAACCACCATCTTTAGCTGGTAAGTGTTATTGCTTGTTATGTTTGTACAAGTCTGGCCACCAGTTGATGGCTTTGTGTCTATTTTTTGCATTTTCTGTTTCTGCAGATCCTCTTCAGTCACCACGACCATGTAAACATTTCTATACTGCAGCAATAAATTGCAGCAGCTCTGTGGGGTGACCCTCTAGTCTGTGGCTCATATTTGATGTGAGCACAAGATTTCCAGACCTGTTGCATAATTTATGGAAACAACTTTATTTGCGCAGTACAGAAAAGTCCCTGTTGTGGGTATGTGTGTGTGTGTGTGTGTATAGGTGTGTGTGTGTGTTTCTCAGAAGATGGTAGTGGGCATGAGAGCAGTGAAGTCAAAGCTGAATTAGGTTATGTTAATTGTCATTACCCTCGCATAACTTTATACATCTACTGCTATTAGAATACAGACCTTAGCTACACATGTTTTGTACTTTGGCACTTTAACTATGACACACATTAAGTGTGAAAACTGAGCTTTAATTTCCAACAGTGTAAAGAGAACGAACATGGAAGCTGTAACCCTCTTACAACACACTGTACAAAAAACCAAACAGATGCATTTGCCATCCGGTATAACGCTACATCCTGTCTTTTATCAGCAGTGAAATCTTTATTAATTTCCACTGTGTCATTTCCAGTGCTGTCGCTTTTGGGACTTCAGCGGGAGCTTAGTTTGCCATTTGGTATTCTGGTCCTGCAAACCATACATCACCTTATCAGCTAGCAAGTGATAGTTAGCTAGGTTAGCAAGCTTCTTGGTTAGCAAGCGCATGTGTCAGTCAGTGTAATGTTATTAGGAATGTAAAAATCCCCCTCAAAACAAAATTTTAAAACAGGAATAATCATCCGGAGCAGGTACAAACATGACAATGACTAATGCTGTCCTCCAGCCTTTCATCAACTGCTGTTATGTCATTTTGTTGAATTAATAAATGCTAAACATAAAAACTGCCAAACAAATCAGTCTCTCTGCAATGCGATGAAAAAACTGGCATGGTCGCTTAAGAAGAGAAAGGTTCCACAGATCTTCTGACCTGACATGAACTATTTTTGTCAGCGATTTCCAGTTTTCTGTCTCTCCATGATGTGATTTCTGTTTTCTTTAATGAGTGAACCAAGTGCTGACTGCAGGAGGTTACTCTTTACACACCCATAAGTCCACACATGTTCACAGGACAAGACAGTTAATGGGTATGGCTGTTTGTTACTGTCTGTTCTTCTACTTATAGCAAGTCTTGTTGTTGTTCAGATTTTGTCTGTCTAACTTTTTAATCATTGCACTGCTTCTTTTAACACTGGTTTCATCCTGCACTTCTCTGTTGGATCAACCATTTGAATGTTCGGAACTCATTTACTAGAGTTGGTGATCATACATCAAGACACACGCTTTCCCTTTACACTTTGATCCCAAATTAATCCAAGAAAAGTCAAATCAAGCCTTTACATTCAGCTGAATGACAACAGCTTTGTTGATCCCATTAAATGTGTGTGTGATGTTTCAGTGGGCCATACCTTTTTCAGTTTTATCATTGTGTTGATAAGTTTTCTCTCATGTGATGAACAGGATCACATAGCTAAACATCAGTCCTTATCCAGAGGAAGGTTCAAAGATGAACCTGGTACGATATACCATGAAGCCAGTTCAGCATAGCCAGGCTTTCTTTGCATTAATTTCCCTGACAAACCCTAAAACCCCAGTTGGAGACACTGATTTATTACTGATTTATTACTTATTATAACAGTTGTTGTAGACTTTCCTAACTCATTATTTCTGCTCCAGGCTCTGTGTGCATATGCATGAAAGGGGTTATTTGACATGCTTTTTGACTCTTCTTCTACACAAAATGGATTAACTGAGTACTGCCTGTCAGAGACTTTATTAGTAGAACAGGTGACAGAGATCCATAAAGAATATAAAAAATATAACCATAAATTGCAAAACTCTTGCTGCAAATATAAGTCAATATTTCTCCAAATGATCGCTAATTTGGTAACTTCATCACCACAAGCACACAGAGCAGTAAAAAAAAAAAAAAAAAAATCATATATTTATTTTACTGCTCAGCACACTCTCCATCCTTCTGTTTATATCCAAAGTGAGAATTGTGTCTAAGAGTTGTGACTTTATAGACTTAAAGCTGGTCTCCTCCCCAGCTGGACCAATAGTGACACACTTAGCTACATGTTCTCCTTAAACTGCTGTCTTTCCGAGTGTCCAATAATGGGCTTGACAGATAACTGGAATATTTTATGGGAAAAACCAGATGTTATAAGGACAGATGGCTTCAGAATCACATCTCCTTTTGCAGATGATTTGATTTTGTTCGTTTCATCAGGTGGTGGCTTCCAACACGCACTGGAGAGGTTTGCAGCTGACTGTGAAGCTGTGGGAATGAGAATTAGCACCTCAAAATCTGCTGCCCCTACAGGAGGAGTTTAAACATCTCAGGTTCTTGTCCATGAGTAAGGGGAGAAGGGTGGGAAGATTGACAGACAGTTTGGGGTGGCATCTGCAGTGATTCGGGGACTATATTGGTCTGCCATGGTGAAAAGAGAGCTGATCACAAAAGCGAAGCTCTCGATTTTCTGGTCGATCTACGTCCCTACCCTCACCTATGGTCATAGACTCGGGTAGTGACCAAAAAAGGACAGAATAACTAAGCGACTATAGGACGTCTGGGAGTCTGTTCTTAGGCTGCTGCCGCTGAGACCTAGACCCAGATAAGCAAAAGAAAATCAATGGAAGGATGGGTCTTACTTGGGTTGGCTGTAACTCAGGAGGTAGCATAGCTCATCTATTAGGTGGAAGGTTGGTGTTTAAATTCCTGGTTGTTCCGGTCTGCGTAACAAGATTCCTTGGGCAAAATATATTGGCAATATTTATTTTACAAATATAAGAGATCTGTTTTATGACTAATCCAGATTTGTGTGATGATAACCTAAATATGTGCATTTCTCACACGTTCTGTCATCTTTTAGGGCATCTAGTTTTACTCCAGATGCCAGAAATGAACTTTCTGAGTGCAGTATTACGATTACAAAGAGGGATAATGATGAAAACCTAAAAATGAGTCACAAGTAGTGACTGTGTCCTTCAGGAGAAATACTTTGATGGAATGAAATGATTGGATGATGGTAGTGATAGAGCCCTCACCATTGGATGTAGTGAGGAGAAGAAGGCAGCACTCCAACTGAAGCCTGCCACAGTTTTCTGCTTCTCCCCTCAGAGTAGAGGAGGAAGGTTGAAGGGGATGGGAGAGAGTGCGGGGGACAGCCATTCATCCTGAACTGAGGGAAGCTTTCCAAATCTCCCCCCTGACATTCTTCTGGGCTCAAAGAAGCCCAGGGACAGAAGTGGGCTAAAACTGGCACAGACCGCCTTGGTGTTGCCAAGGGCAGCCACTTTGCCGAGACGTTGCTGGGGCCCAGTGATGTTTTGTCTTCCCTTCTCACCTCACTTCCTGGTTTGGAAGTAGGCTGGAGGATCATTAACCGCCAGAGGCACCACATACTATACTGTATGTCCAGACCAACACAACTTCATTCTGTTAGCTCTTTATTCTTCACTGGCAAACAGCGGTGTGGCTTTTCTTATTTCACTAGAGACAAAATCTATTCAGGTTTGTTCTCAGGTTGTAACCTGAAGCAAAGAATGTTCATAGCTGACGTAGTTACACACACCCGTCAGTTAATAAACAGGGTCCCACTGTTCCATGTGTGCGCTCCATCGCTACAGTTTACAGAATACTTTTGCGATTAAAATTGTTACATTCTAACTAGTCACTGAATCAGTGGTGTGTTTTTATGTATGAAAGGTGCAAAGTGCAAAAGGTGTCACCCATCAGATTTTATAAACAGTTATTGGGAGACCTGTGTAAAAATCAAAACATTTATTACCGTAGAATCAAAGTTTTACCGTAATCCTCGGTCTATCTCTGCATCATGCTTCCAAGATCAAGTAAACTAACACCTTTTAAGACTTTTTGACTTTTTTAGTTATCGTGCCTGTCTATACCATGAGTAGGCATTTGCAGAATGAATTATTTAATTATACTGATATCTGAAACTTTTTAGAGTACAGGGTATGAAGGATCAACAGAGCTGGAAGAAAAGAATCAGACACTATCACAGCCAACTGTCTAACATACCACTGGGATCAGTTTGTCAAAGACGATTAGCTCAAATGTGTTGCTAATTGAGTCTGATACTGAGATTATAAAGATAGTGTCTGCGTGGCTGTTTAAAATGTGAGCCTAAATCTTATTCATTTATACAAAGTTTTCACAGTTGACAACCATGCACCATTCATTTTACACTTACACATTACACAAAGGCATCTTATTCATATGTCTGTGAAGGTTCTCAGTTATCCAGGTCATCGTAGTCAAAGGAGCTTGCAAAGCGTCTGGACTTCTTTAAGTTACTTGAAGACGTTTCACCTCTCATCCGAGAAGCTTCTTCAGTTCTTTGCAAGCTCCTTTGACCATCTTATTCATAGTATAGCTCTAAGTTATATATTTACACGGTTCTTACACAGCATTTAAACACTTGCCAGATAATGTGTAGGACTGCCTTACAGTTTCAGTTGCTTTCCTGTGAACATGGATATAGCACATCTAAACACGTGCTGTGGTTTCCTGTATTGGGGCTTAGGCAGAGGTGCCTTTGGGTCTTCAGGTTCCCGTCACAGTGTAGTAAGGTTTGGTACCAAAACTACAGGGTATGGTTTAAGAAAAGTTTATCCTCCATTCTACCACATTAACCATATCTCAGTACGTGTCTTTGATTGACTGAGAGATAGATGAATAAAGTCATCTACAGCTAAACTAAGAACTACAGGAAAAATGAAAAGAAGGCAGTAACACGCATCAGAAAATAACAAAACGCACAAGCACAAAGGTACAAAATAACACCCCAAAGAAAACTATAAAATAATACAGAACATGAATTTTAATCACTTCTCAAAACCTAAAAAGAATTGATGAGCTAAGAGAAAACCAGAAAACCAAGGGCCCCAGACTCAGGGACCATGACAGTTGCTCTGTGTAAATCTATGCATATTTTAGGTGGAGATAATCAGTGACGGTCAACACAAGTTTCTGAAATCTGCTTTTCCCTCACAGAAGCATCTGAAGCTGCTGCACCAACACAAATGAACTTTAATGCCTTTCATCATTTTGTTCTTAGACTGCACTATGGCAATACTGACAATATAAAGTACACAGTTACTACAGTTTAACAGATAATAGGCTGCATAGCACGTTCTATTAGGATATATTTATGTTTGTTTTTGTTTTTCAGATTTGTAGACATTTGTTCTGACAAATCTCTGTCTGAGCAATTTCAGGTGTTGAATAACTGTTGTCACATGATTCTTTGTCAGTTTCTCTTCAAATACCAAGGCAGAGTCACCGAACATGACTCAATGTGTTGGCCTACACATCTTCACTGTAATCACATAAATATACAGTCTGCCATTCTTTAGAAAACATCTTTAGATTCACTGTATTAACTCAATGTTCTGCATCATGTGAACTAAATCTAAGAATGAATCCTCTTAGCTCCAGAATCCTCTTAAGAAGTTTCCATTCTCTCTGCCTGCCTGAGCAGCACCAGATCATTGCAGTGTCAACTCCACTATAAGCGATAAGAGTTCAGTATCAATTTCAGGAACCTTCAGGAGGTTAATAGGAAAGGAATTAAGGAATCAATTTAACAGAAAACCAAATTTACAATTAAGAAACATTTCCCAGTACCACAGTCTGAACTGTCAGTCCTACAAGAATAACTGCCTTCTGTATGGATCCAACTTGAATTGGTTTGTTTCTAGTATGAAATTATTTTTCAGATAGTTGCTGTGTTAAAATGCCTGTGATAATGCCTTCTGAAGTCTCCTATAGTTCAATTCTGTTTTATTTATATAGTGCCAAATCACAAGAACAGTTGCCTCAAGCTGTTTTACATTGTAAGGTAATAATACAGAGAAAACCTTAACATTCAAATGATGCCCTGTGAGCAAGCTCTTGGTGAAGTGAAGGGATTTAAACAGGAAGAAATGTCTATAAGTCATCAGAGCATTTTGTAAAAGGAAACAAACGAAGCCTAAGCTCTGATTTTCAACTCTCACATGCTGAATCAAAACTGAATTCTAATAGAAAATAGCTGATTTTCTACTTTTTGTTGGGCACCAAACACAAAGGTTACATGTATTTCACTAGTGTCACTTCAATGAGACACATTCGTTCAACAACTAATTGTGTCAGAAAAGAAAAAATATCACTTTCTTTAATCACGAACTGGAATATTTTAATACGCCTCTCTAAAATAAAAAAAAGTGTCACTTTCCTTTGCTGCATCAGTAGAATTTCAAAATGTAAAAACCGATGGGCTCCATCAGCCTGATGGGCTCCATCAGTCAGCCTGTGACCCTGACTGATGAAGTGATAGAATTTAAAACACAGCAATGAAGCGTGACATTGAACCACTAAAGGTAAAATTTCTGTAATTTGAAATAAAATAACTGTAATTGTAAGATTCTTGGTTAACAACAATAATTAAATTTTACCATTAAAAATATAATTTTGTTTCCTTGTGTAAGGAAGCTTGTGCTTATTGGTGGATTAGCCATTACAGAAACATAGCAAACTATTTTAGTACTTATCAATGCTCTGCACTAAACCTTATATTAAGCAGCGGCCTGATACATTTTTTAATGACTCTAATGTGCCACTTTTTAAAATGCAATACTCGTGAGTGCAAAAAGCTGACTGACTTTATTAACCTCTAAGTGCAACTGCAGTGCTGAGTGATCATTCTGTGAGGTCTGATTATTGTTAAATTTAAAATAAATTATGCAAGAAATGTGTCAGACAGTAGTTAGACACAGCCTGTCTGTTTTAGTGTTATATTAATTTAACAGTGTGTTAAAGAAAATGGAAGCGCTATACACTATCCGGTTGTTCAGTCTGACGTCACTAGCCGTGTCTGGGCCTAAACTCCGCTGCAGGTCCATATATCAAACGATCACTATGGCATTACTGAGAGTTGAAAAACTGTCTAAAGTCTTTCATCTTTAATAAAATGATCAGCGTTCTCCTCTACCAGGTGTAACAATTGAGTTTAACATCCAGGCATCCATGAAAACGGAATTTATGACATTTAACGGAGTTAGAAGTTAGCAGGAAGTTAGCTCGCTAGCTTCTATCTAAATACAATATAGCATGTCCTGACTGCAGGGTTTTGGAAACAAATTCAAACGTACTGTTATCACTTCCAGCATAAATGAAGACAGAAAACTAAACAGCAGTGATGTTTGTAGGGTTACTGAAGTTTGGTTAGCTGGTATATAATGATGTGCTACGTGACCGCTAGCGACACAGCTATGTTAGCATAATATAAACAAGCTAACTTTTTTTCCACTCGATAAAAGTTAACGTGAGTGTTCTCGGTGGTCAGGAACAAATGTAATCGCATGGCAGGATGCTGTAAAAGGACCAAACTTCAGCCAGGAGAGCAACTGAGATAATCCATCCACAATACGAGGTTAGTCATTCATATACTGCTGCATGGGCTGGGCTGTAGTTACATCCTAAGGTTTTAAAAACTGAGCTTAAATAAATGGTTAGCGGTAATAAAAGCTGAGGGAGGTCAACAGTGATCACTGACTGTTTTAGGAGCTTTTTGAGATTAAATAGAAGAAAATACAAAACATTAAACATGTTAACAACACAAAAGCCATATTAAACGCAGACTACTTTAGACCCGGAAGTAGGATTCGTCACGTCATCACTTAACAATTGGATACACAATCATCCACCCATTCACACAAAAATGTAGTTTAACTTTAAATCACTTTTTTGTAAAACAACACTTTTCATTGGTAGCCTGCCACCACAACATCCTGTTTGATCAATGAATAGATAGATGCTCAGCAAAAACTTCGCTTGACAGAGAGAACGTGTGTGCGTGTGTGTGCGTGTGTCCAGTCTTGAAATGGTAAATCTGGTGATTTGTATTGTTTTCACTATAAATAACGTAGTGGCCAGAATCAGATACAGATTATTGTATAGAGCGCTGTTGTTGTCTGACTATTAAATTCATGACATAGTTCCAGTAAATCCCAAGGAGACCAGGTGAACCGATAGTAGGAAGTAGCTTAGGCTTCATGGTGTAAACTGCTGAGTAGCTGTAGCTTAGGAGGTGGAGCAAGTCATCTACTGATTGGAAGGTTGGTGATCCAATTCCTGGGTGCTCCCATCTCCATTCAAGATACTAACCCCTTATTGGTCTCAGATGCATCTGTTGCAATGTGAATGTTACATAAAAAATACTCATGTACAAAAAGTATAGAAAGAATATCCTTTGAGTTCTCAAATATAATATAAAAGTCCTATTTACTGTTATTTTATGATATTCTATTGGAAAACCACATGTAATACCCAAATCATATGTTCCATCCATCCATCCATTCACTACCGGTTATCCTTTTCAGGGTCGCGGGGGGTGCTGGAGCCAATCCTAGCTGTCATAGGGCGAGAGGCGGGGTACACCCTGGACAGGTCGCCAGTCTGTCGCAGGGCTAACACATAGGGACAGACAACCATTCACACTCACATTCACCCCTAGTGGCAATTTGGATTATCCAATTAACCTGTCCCCACAAACTGCATGTCTTTGGACGGTGGGAGGAAGCCGGAGTACCCGGAGAGAACCCACGCAAACACGGGGAGAACATGCAAACTCCACACAGAAAGACCCCGGCCTGATGGTGGAATTGAACTCAGGACCTTCTTGCTGTGCAGCAACAGTGCTAACCACCGTGCCACCGTGCTGCCCCTCCAAATCATATGTTACAGAACAAAAACATGGTAAGGACACCCCCAGCAGGAGTGGTCTCCCCAAGCAGGACAATACTGCTCGACAGTGTACGAAGGCAACTGCTCAAGAACATCTTGGACGCACAACAAAGAAACTAAGGCACTATGCTGACATTCAGAATTGTAATATTCTGCTGTGACTTTGCATCTGCTGGATGAATAGGAACATGTCTGATTCACAGAGGCCCGGCCCCAAACCTAAACAAACAAAAGGTTCCACAAAGTCATGGTGTCAAAAAACACCGGATACCTATCAAATCTTTTTCCATGCCCCTATGGGTCTGAGCTGCTGACATGTATATAAAGCAAGGGTGTGCTTTAATAGTGTGGCTAAACAGTGTGTCTTTATACTGCATAGCTAAACTATAAGCAATATATCATTTGTTAAAGAGCTGTCTACAACATGTTTAACAGTGTAAATCAGTACAATGACTCTTTGGAACTATTAGTCTGCATCCTTAATAGTTACTCACCCTCACTCAAGCTTCTATTATGAAATCTGATTGTTTTTAACACAAATTCAACTCAACCAAATGATGTGTGAGCATTTGAAGGTAATGGCTACAATAAAAAAATGTGTCCTTCATGGGATAAATGCTATAAACCAACAGCTGCTTCATGAAAATGGAAATGAAATGTATGCGTCATTGCTGACAGAGGGACAAACACAGGGTTGTGATTTCATTTTTCAGATTTTTTAACATCTGAAAAATGAAATCAGATCTGAGTTCTGGACTTTTGGTAGAAGGAAATTATCCCATTTATGTTTTGATCCAGGCTACAGTTTAACACTTCTGTGTCTTGTTTGTCATATTTTTCTTTTCATGAGGCTCCAAATGTTTTCAGTTGGTGAAAGGCGTGAACTACAGGCAGAAGCTCGACACTTTTACCTACAAAGCCATACTGTTGTAACAGATGCAGTATGCAGTTTAGGATTGTCTTGCTGGAATATACAAGGCCTTACCTGAAAAAGCATCACCTCTAAAAACCTGTCAGCAGTGATCCTGTCAATTCTATAGACATTAATGGATTCTTATACTATCAGAGATAGAAGATTTAGAACTGAGTGCTGATAACAAGCTGGATGATCTCTCTGGTCTCTATCATATTGAGACTATCTCTGCAGTCTGTTACATTTTCATATGTATGGGGAATGACCCCCCCCCCCCAGGTCATGTCGCGTGGATATTTCTCCTCCTAGGACATGGCGTCCACATATGGGGACATCACATTTTGGGTTGTCAAGATAACAATACTCAGTTTTGCACTTTCAAATTTCTTTCAATTGAGCCATATTGCTCAAAGGGACACAATTGTTGTTTCTCATTTTGTTTTTGTACTCAGGAAAAATGCTGCTGTGTTCAGACACCAAATAAAAAGTTTTCCACATGATTACTCAACTGAAATAGCAAAGAGAAATTAAAAATGCATGCCATGAAAGAGTTTGGGTCTTAGGAGGCTAAGACACTTGATCTGCACTTGTTCCAGTGAGTGGTTGTGTACTTTGTGCGGTACAGGGTTTGGTACAGTATGTGGTTTAGTGTGTGGTGACAGTGTGTGTGGTGGGGAGCCTGTTTCAACAGTCTCGCAGGATTTCTTTTACCCCTGGCAGGTTCTGGAGACCCCAGCGATATAGGCAATCTGCAGGTGCCTCCGCTCACCTGGCTTCCCTCACGAAGGAGCCTGCTATCGCTACAGGTAGTGCCTTGGCCTCTTTGTGGGTGCTGCGGTGCCATCTTTGGCTCTCAGTCCCAGCTCCAGCTGGACGACCAGGACTTTCTGATGAGACTGTCTGTCGACTCTGCAGTCATGTTTGGCCCAGGGACAGCCCAACTCCTGCAACAGGCTCGAGACAGCCACGGTGTTGCACAAGAGATAACAAGTGGCCTGCTCAGGCGCTCTGCAATTAGAAGGGAGCCCAGGTCTTCCACACACCAGGTGGCTTCTAAGGTTCCAGCATAGGGCCCTGGGGACCTCAAAGGTGGAGATCTTTTACAGACATAGCATCTGCATGCACCAGAAACAGGGAGGCATGTGCAGCTGAGGCTCAGCTTTCCTCTGGCCGTTCCCTCTCTGCCGGGCAGCACAGGGTGGCTTGGTCTGCTCTGGGGGTGTATCTCGCGTCGTGCTCATGACCCAGGGCATCCACCTGCAGTTTCCCTCTGCTGGGAGGCCGGGCCTATTCTCCAGTGGCCCCTACCTTGCCCCTGTCCTTGGGCAGGAGACAGTAGGGTGGATATCAGGAGGAGGATGCTGACTCTGGTCTCCACTTCCCTGACATGCCTACGGCAAAGATGGGAAAAGTGGGTGTCTCACAGGCAATGGTGGATCAGCAGGATGGCTGTAGGACCCTATCTATCCAGTGCCCCCCCCCCCCCCGGCTCCACATATTCTCTGTTTCGGCGTTCTGTTGCTTTTGGCCGGGACATTGTGGGAGCTCCCAGTTCGGAAGGACATATTTGTCCCAGGCGAGCGGATCTCTGTCCCATCCCTTCCCCACAGGGCTCTGGCAGCTGCCTAGCCCCTGAGAGGGTGAAATTCCATACCCAGGGCTGCCAGCCCATGTGCTAAAGCTGCAGGAGCCCCGTGCAGATCCACCAGGGCTGCCTACTCCCTCGCTCAGGATTGTTATATTCAGGTGCACGGTCCACAATTGGACCCCCAAGAGACTACAGCGGATGCCATCCTGCAGTTCCTGCAGTCCCAACCAGAGGCGGGCCGTGGCCTCGGTTTCCCCGTGGGACCTAGGCTAGGTCCTTGACGCCCTTCAGCACCCTCCTTTGAGCTGCTGAGGGGCACTGGACTGAAGTCGCTGTCCCTGGTAACAACCTTCTGCTGGCCATACTGTCTACCAGATGGATTAGGATCACTGCAGGTGGTTTCCAGGCACCTGGTCTCCCTGCTGTCCCCTCCCACCTGTCCCAGTCAGTGAGCAAAGCTCACAGTTTTTGACTGTTTTGACTGTTTTTCTTGTGAAAACAGTCAAGATATAAGGTTTACCTTTTACTTTAACCTGAGTTCTAAATCTAAAGCCTAACTGTATTTGAAGACAGGCAAAACAGACTCAACCAGACTTAATCTTGTTTGTCTGTGAGTTTTTAATTAGACTGATTACTTCCTTTGTTCCCTGATTGCCAAGACTTGGGAGAAATATTGGCAATCAACTAAAATGACATCCTCTGATTGGTCGGGGATAAAGCTAGGGTCGACACCTTACACTTCATATGCTAAAGATCTTCTTCCCCATGAATCACCGTATCAGACTGCTGCTGTCATTGTTAGTCCAGTGGTGCAAAAAACTTGACCTGAGTCTTATTAAATATAGTAAACAATATAATATATAACTGTATTTCATTATTTTAGTTACATAATCACAATTACCTATTTTATTACTTTTCACACAAACACATGGAAATATTCAAAGAGGCTCAACAGTAATTGGAATCATCATACAATAATAATAATAATAAAAAAAAAAACGCATCTCCACCAAAACACAATGAATTTCAAGGCATTTCAATGGGGGTTAAGGATATCTGCACTGTGGCTGTGCAGCAAACATATGCACGTCCACGTTATCAACAGTGTTTCTGGTCATTTTAACTGAACAAAAGTGAAATAGATTTCTTAACAGCAATTAAATATTTTTTTAAATGTCAAGAGGCTATTAATGTGTCTCTATGAACAAATGGACCTCGACCGCCTGTGATGCAGCTGTAATGTGCTGTGTAGGCTCAGAATGATGTGTCACCACTGCCATCTTGTGGGGAAAAAGGTGTAATACAAACTTTTATTTCACTGAATATAACAATATGACATGTTTACACTATAGTGTGGCATGATCGGGTGTAGGAACGATGACTGATCATGATCACGGTGCAGACTGAGATAACATTTTGCAAAGGCTGAACTGTCATCACAATTAATATAAAAACTCCACAGATTAATCATCTGTCACAGAACATAAACCAAAGAGATGATTTTGTTGTTAGCTACAAGAACAGACAAACAAAAGTCAACCTAGAACATAACCTGAGTGAGACGACTACAATATTACTGCACTACACAACATTATAAAACGCAGAGAAAGTGTATTGCTGCAGGAATAAAATGTCTACAATCATCCTGTAAGTCCCACAGGATTCCTTCCTTTGCTTATAACAGCAATTCAGTAACTAGTTTAACCACAAAAAACACGGTTATTTAACACAAGTCTCATTTCATGGATGCAAAGTGTTACATTTGGCCACAAATGTGCACTATTACAGCACGGAGGAGTTTTATTACAGCATTCTGAGTGTAATTACTACAACACATTACACTAGAAATAATTGAAGGCAAAGCTCCCACTCAGTGTTGACTGATTCAGTGCAAATGTTGTTACTGAATATTTTATTAACCAAACACTCAACTGTTTCTAGATCATATTAAATTAGAGATAAGGATTGCAGTTGTGTCATTTAGCTAAATTGAAATCTACCCTTGCTCAATAGTCGGCAAGCTACACGTAAATCAAATGAATGCAGATATGAAACCGCTATATATGCAATATAAATACATCTTCCACGTATCTTCTGTCCACAGGAATAGACACGATAGCTACAAAATAGTTCCTTCCTCAAGTATGCACTACAGTGTACAATGTAGAAGTGTTGCATACATAAAGGTATCAAGGATCAGCTCGGTAAAAAGAAAGAGCCAGCTCCTCCATTGTGCATCTGTGTGCTGACATGTGGGGCTCAGTGCCAGTTACGCCCAGCAGGGGGCAGTCTTATCCGATACATTACATCAGGCAGTCAGACTTGCACTCATTTCTCAGTGTTTGTGATGGTTCTTAAATATTGCACTACAGTCACAACGGGTGTTCGGGAAGGAGGAAGTGGAATCACGGCTCATCTGCGATCATCTGCGATCATCTGGGCGTCAGTCGCTACAGGCTACAGATACTCTTCTTCTTTAATGTAGAGGATCTCGTGTGCCGAGCTGGGAACCTGAAAGAAAAGACTGGCCGTCAAAGGCTGAAGAGATGTCTCCATAGAAACTAAATCCAGATATATGAAATAAATTAAAATACACATTTGGTCCCTGACTTCAATGTAATAATTTACTTTTCTTCCCATTCTTAGTAAATATGTACAGCATTTTAATGTAATATGATCTTTTTGGATGTGTCACAATTTCTAAAATGTCCAATATTGTCTGTCACGTGGATGAACCATTTGCACTTTCAGGTAATTGGTAGCTAAACAGAAACAATGTTTAGCTAAGGCTCAGCTTGCACTTACAAAACTGGGAAAGAGACATTTTATACACAAAACCTCTCCAACAGTTTTACACAGTGCTCCATTTTTCTATGTACAGGCTGACTTTCTTAAGCCACTCGAATCTGTCATCAATGACTGACAGCGTCTGGAAATGTGTGAATGAATTAATCTCTAGACTGGTCCAAAATTTCAACACAGCAATAAAACCCTCAGTTTTTAGTGCTAGTAGCTAAAAACAAAACACTAAAAATGAAGAAAATAAACAAAAACTAGCTAAGATATGTGCTGCTGTTTTAGTGAGTTGCGTCAGCCAGTCTAAGGAGTATTTATTGCTTATTTCTGTGACTGTGTATGAAGCACTTGTGCTGTTGTGTTGTTTCATTGTCAATCTCTTCATCTATTAACTGAATTGGAAGCATACATTTAAATCTAAACCTTCAGTACGTAGAAGAGGACAGGACTTTACATTGCCCCTTGGGGATAAATAAAGTCTTTTTGACTTTGACTGAAGCTCCTCATCAGATTTGGTGATACACGGACTGTTGAAACAGTTGAAAGCATATATGATGCTGGCTTGAACTTTGTGTATGTGCTGCTACTGAAGCGTCGCTCGTTCTTGCCAGCAGATGGTGCAGCTTGGACTGCAGGTATGAAAGTGCTGATGATGTGGCTCTGCTGTTGTCGGCCTGCCTTCACTGACATAATGTGCCCCTTTTCCATTTAGTGATGCTATGTTTATTAAATGTACTCTTTCCAGATCCTATCTCCTCCATCCAGGATTTAATCAAATGGTCAAAACTGATCAATGTCTGTACCTACCATGCCATTCTGAGTCCAACCTTTTCCAAGCGTAACCTGGAAACTGGGCATAAAAATAGATACGACTGTGTTGACTATAAATTTGTTATTGACTGCTACCTGACCCTCCTCCTCCCTCACCTGAAATAAACTTACTACCTTCAGCGGACATGTCCGCTCCTCCTAGCCTGCTGGTAGCGCGGTCCACTTCAGTGTTGACAGGCTATCACTCGTGAATTGGAGCTGCTTTTACAGAGCAGGTTACTGCTCAGGACCACAGACAAAGCAAGAGATGGACTTATTTTAAAGGTAAATAGAAGTAATACTGTGGCCTTTTTCCAGATCGGACTCAGCCTTCCGATGGGGCTGGCGGGAGCGTGACTGCACATGCAAGTCAGTCATTTTGCGTCGATCAGTGAGTGTATTACTTTATTTAACAGTTCTATGTGTCTCGCTGTCTTTTATACTGGAATACATCAAGAGTACGATTTAAAAAACTGGTTATTAAAAAAAACTGTTGGTGTTTTTTGTTCTGCTAAAACATCTTTTAGGTCTTTCTCTACGCAGGAAAAACACTGCACTGCTGTTTAATTGGAAATAATTGGAAAAATGCTGAATACTGAATCTCACAATCTGCTCCACTGACAAATGGTTCCCATTAATGTGCAGTGTACATTTGCTTATTATCAGCTAATACTATTTTCTTACTCATATTAACAGAGGTTGAATGATTTGGAGTCTACATATATTCTCAGACAGATTATTTAAAAGTCAAATAAATACTAGTGGAGTACGTGATGTAATATAACACCGCTAAATTAAAACTACATTTAAATGCATGCTGCGGTTAATAGATTTGTGGTGTTTGAAAACGAAACCTTTTCCTTGTTAAATACAGAGTTAGGCCCCGGTCACACAGGCCTAGAGGTGGGTCAACCTTTTCACTACCGAGGATCCCAACCCCAAATGTGGATGACAAATCCTCCAATACCTCTGAGATGGTGACATCGGAGAAGAGGGGGAGGGAGGATGGAGCAGTGAAACAAAAATAAATGGACGTTAATTAATAGATGCATCATTCGAAGTAGAGTGTTTGGAGGGCAGCCCAGCTCCTGAAATTCAGATAAATGATCTGCAGTGAAAAATGTTGGTTTTGCTTTGTTACTTTTACACTGAAGTAAACAGATTCCGTCGTGTGTCAAACATCTTCAAGTTCCAATACAGCTTGAAGAGTAAAAGGTGAGTCCGGTCTGCATCTTTCATGCAAACTACAAGTTAACACTGCAGTCTTATAACAACCAAAGCAATCAGATGAGGGATTTTATTTGGCTGGTCTCTAGGCCTCTAAGGCAGTGAGCTCGTTCACTATGAACCTGATATTAAATAGTATAATTCTGCTTTCACTATTTAAGCAGTGGAGTTCCTGCCAGGGGAGCTTTTGCTGCTGTTTGAATTCAGAACCTGACACACAACAGAGATCTGCTTGTTTTTCTGTTCACATTACTTCAAAAAAGGCTTTTTATAAAGTGCGCTCGAAGGGAAACTCCAGAGCTTTTACACATCAAAGTCTGTTTACAGGTAACAAGGAGTACTACTGCATGTGTGGAAAAACTTTGTAAAAAGTCATTTGAGGTCCCAGAGGGAGCTGCGTGAAGTCTGACAAATGTCCTCAGGTGATGCCACTGGAGCAGGAAAAGCAAAAAAAATATGGCTGCATTGTGGGTAATGTAGTCACCAAGTTTTGACAAGAAGAAGAATGCATGGAAATGCAAATAAAGATCTTTTTAACTGGATAGGGAATCTGCTAATAATACCAGTGTGAGCGGGGATGTTATTTTCAGCCCACTTACAGCTATTTTGTGTAAAGCAGGCTCAGATCAGCAGAGGCTCTATCTCAATGGGACAGATGTGCAGTGAGCAGGTAGTCAGACTGTTAAGGTCCTTTTCAGAACGTATTACTCACTAGTCCTTCACCACAGAGTGCCGCTCGGCATGAAATCACAGCTGCTTGCTGAGGTTTAGAAACAAATAAACAGGTGAACTGTGGGTTGCTTATGAGAGACAGCATCTGTCACTATGGATACCAACAGCTGTCCTGATTGTTCAGCGGTGAGGTAATGCAACTATTCTCTGGTTTACTCTACAGACTATACATAACCCTTCCACTTATACTAAGTCCATGTGTACCTGGTTGACTCCTCCCACTACCAGGAGGCGGTCTCTGATGACGATAAAAGAAGCGGAACATCTGGGGAAGTTCATTGGAGCCAACCTTTCCCACTTCTTCTTCTGAGCATGAAAGGCCTCCACAGTGTCTAGTGCTGAAGGCTCATGACCTAAAGAATGGAGAAGAACAGCTCAGCTAATAATCTCTATGCTTTATTCTAGTCCTCTATACATCCAGTTTACAAAGCTAAGACTAAAATGTATTTAGTCTGCAACCCACGTCCATCCCAACATGTCCTTTCATTCTGTTTCTGACTGAATGTCTTATCTGTGTCACTGATGGCTGCTCTGTACTGTGTTGGGATCTTCTTACTGCTGTCCTGGTATTTGGCTTTTCATGTATGCATGTGGAAGGGCATGGAGGTCCCACGAGAGAGCTATGCCAGTATAAATTACAGTATACTTTACTGCAAATGGAGATAATAATCTTCTCTTGATTGTTACAGTAAAATGTATCAAATGTTTGAACTTGCTTGTGAGGCCTTGTTATACTTGCTGGTGTGCAGGAGATTTCTCAGGGGAAGCTCATGTTTACAGAGAAGTTTCAGGATTTTGCTTAGTTAACAAAACTGCCACTGATAATTTATTCAGACTATCTAAAGCCCAGCAATCCAAAGTGTTCAGGCAGTAAAAAGTGATTACAAATCATCAAGTCCTTGTGTGTAGGTTTTTCAATCAAGCTGATCAGCAGAAATTAGTTTGCAGTTCATCTCTCTTACCAAGTCCTCCTGCGACCACCATCCGTCCACGCAGGAAGGCAGCAGCAAAGTCAGCTCTCTTTGTTTTCATCGCCACTGTCTCCTCTGACTTCAGCCAGGTGCCTGAAAAAAGGGAAAGGATAACAAGCGACAGCTGGGGTGAGCATGTTTGTGTGTGTGCACAAGCTCATAAAGTAGATGAGGTGAAGTCTGGTGGCACCGTAGTCCACCTTCAGCGAGATAGGATGCTGCTGAGTTTTCAGAGGATGACCTACCCAAACAGGTCACCCACAAGGCAGCTGCAGCCAGGACAAGGATCGCACACACACAGGCAACAAGGACAGAAAAAGGTTATAACGAATTCAAAGTACAGGAAGGGAGAAAAGGAGGGTCAAAATAATGTTGGGAGGGAGTCTAGTTGAATGTGTGTTAGGACACTGAAAAAGTCAACAAGAAAAAACATTTATCATTTGGGCTGACGCTGCCGGAAACATTGTCATAGCCGTCATATCATCATATTTCACTGCAGAGCTGGTAAGGTACGTTGCCAAGCTTTCAAGTTGCTGGGAGACTTTGTTCTGTTTCAGTCCTCAGTGCATCTAGGAGGCCTTATCGGGCTGTAGCTCAGGAGGTTGGTGGAGCAGGTCATCTGCTGATTGGAACATTGGTGGGTACATCCCTAGCTCCCTGCCTGTATGCCAAATATCCTTGGGCAAGAAACTAACCCCAAGTTGCTCTCCAATGCTTCCATCGGAGTATGAATGTTAGTCGGAAGGCACTGAAAACAGTGATATGGCATGCAGTGAGTAGAAAAGCGCTATATAAGAATCAGTCCATTTACCATCTACACATATATTTATAATTGTGGTTGGTATGATCTGAATGTATACTAACCATTCAGACCATTTAACCAGATCCTTTTTAAATTTAACACCTATTACTTGTGTAACAAAATTACATGTAATCAAATGACTTAAAGTCAGCATTTTGGACACATTTGTTTGATTGTGTCAATAACACCACTGCATTCAAAACTGAAGCCTCACTGCTGGGAATTGAACGCAGGTGCAGGGTTAATTGAGCGCTAATTCTTATCCACCATCAAACAGCTATTGGCAGCTTTAATCCTAAAATATTGGTAACAACATTAAAATCATCAGACAGGTGGGAAAGACTTTATAATTTAATCTCCTTAATCACCAAAACTTAAGACGGACAGTGTTTTCTTCAGTGCTGTCTGATGTGGTTGTCACGGGGAAGTGACATCTGCGGCACTCACGATGATAAAATGTGTAGTTGATAGTAACAGGAAATGGAAATTCAGCCCTGAAAACAATGTTTCTCTTTCCCCAACAGATTCTGCAAAAACTTCTCATTTTACTTTCAGTCTTTGTTGCTGCCAAGCTTTGTTTATCTGAAGAAAACCCAGACAGGAGAAAATCGTGACAGAGGAAGACAGATAACTTCATTAGGGAGTGAAGGAAAGCGAGGGAGAATTAAAAAGATAGAGACAGAACAGGAGAGAAAAGGAATGTCTTACACTTTATCTTTGTCTATCTCACCTTTCTTCTCTCTCTGCTTTTTCTTTGCACTTGTTTTTCCCCCCATTCTCCTTCTTTACCTTCTCTTCCGCATTGCCTTGTTCCTACCATTTTTCTTTCTCCTTTCTCTCTCTCTCCCTTTCTTCCTACTCAATCTTTTTAAGAGGTAGAGACAAGGTCGAGAGCGACAAACAGAGGTAGAGAATGAAAACGAGATAAGAAGCCAGATGGTGAGTCTTGCTGTGTGTTGCAGCAGTGTGTAATGAAGAGCCGTGCTTCTCTTTCCAGCCTGGTTAAGTTAAACTAAAGGGAACAGAGCAGAGATCACAGCTGGCCGTCCACTCTGTTCTGTTTTCTCCATAGCAAAAAAATCCTGTCTTGGTGTTGAACATCATCTGTGCAATTCAAAAAAACCCAGAAGTTATTTATAGTTAGGAATCAGGTTAGACCACCAAAACATGGTTGTAATGTTGAATAATGTGATGCATAATAAGCAGATAAGCTTTAGCTTCTTTATGTCGCTTATTATCAAATTGCTTGTTAAAAAATGTTCACACACAATCACAGCTTTAAGGCTGTATGTGAGTCATTTCATAACACTAATGTCCAACAGACTTGGATCAGATGTTAATGGAGCTTTAGTGTTCCAGCTCTACAGTACAAAGTCAGTGCAAATTTCAATAGTCTGACTGAGCTTTCTTGCTGAAACCATTGATACTCAGGTACTCATAGCGACTAAAAACAGCTACTGGATTAAATACTTATTTGCAACAGTATTGATATCAAGAGTGGCGCCTCTGCCTCCTCCAGCTGACATACAAACACATAAACAGTAGCCAGCAATTACTGACAGTCACAATAGCAATCTATTATTATTAAAGTAGTACGATTAATAGACGGTGTTCATTAAACAGGATAATACAGTTATATGTGTCTACAGTGTGACTGAGGCAGGAAAAACTCTCCCAGCCACTAACGACAGCCTTACCAACTCTATTTGATCAGCAATGAGACATGACGAGCGCGGGACAACCTCTGACAACCTCACAATATTGTTTTCAATTTGTTGTTATTTCATTTTATTCTTTTGGGCTGTACTTATGTTACTGTATTTTTTGGCACTATGTCAGACAACTTAAGTACAGTCCTGTGACTGACATTGTTGTTATTGGTGGTTTGGCTGTATTCAGGAGGTCGAGCAGGTCATCCAGTGATTGGAAAGTTGGTGGTTTGATTCCTGGCTGCTCTGTGGCAGCATGCCAGAGAATCCTCAGCCAAGAAACTAACCCAAAGTTGCTCTTCGATCATTGAAGTGTGAACGTTAGATCGACAACACTTAGGCATAAAAAAAAGTGCTTGTATGAATGGGTGAACGAGGCATGGTGTAAAAAGTGCTTTGAGTCCTCCACGAAAGTAGAAAAATGCCATATAACATCCAGACTAGTACTATTTTTATCTTTGTATTAAGAAAAAACATTCTTCCCCCGTGGTGTCAAAATGGCATCAAGTAGTTTAAGTGTTGGTACTGGGTTTGATATTCTAGTATTGTACCAACCCTACCAGTGCAAAGACATCTCAAGCAGATTATTTCCTGCTGTTTGCTGCATGTGAGAAAGGACAGTTGTGGAAAATATCCTGACCTGATTCACCAGAAATTGTCCAAAGCAATATCTAAAAACTGCTTGATTTTTGCATTGTGAAAGATTCTGGATGTATGCTCTGAATCATCGACATTTAAGCTGCAGCAACAGAGTCTTTTGATTAAACTAAACCTTAAGAAGATTAGTTATTTTGGGAATTGATGGTAATTTAGTCCAGTAATACTGGGTCATTTTTGTAGGATGTATTTTGAAATATTATATAACAAAAGTGCTGTATGACAGCAAAACAATCTCATGTAGTGATATGTAAATCGTCTTTACAAAACGAGCCACTTCAGAGCACAGTGCATTTCCTGTGTCTGCTTTTTATTTTTAGCGGTTGAATAAAAATATCTCTCGTCACTGCACTACATCGTCTGTTAAAGACTTCATTACAAAAGGTCAGTTCTATAACCTCGTCTTTGATGTTTTCTTCTATATTTGTATTCATAAAAACAGGCATCAATCTAGAAAGAATTCAGACAGTAATAGCTGATTTTCAAAGAGTGCTTACAGTGTTGCAGGCTGGGTTTTTGTCTTTAAATTACAGCTGTGTCAACACATCCTTCTACAGACTTGTGGTTCAATCCTTTGAGACTGAGCTGCAACTGCAGGCCTCGTTCCTATTTGCTTTGGAGGGATTACACAAGTCTTCACGCCAAGATTTTCTTTGTAGGATGCGGGGAAAACACCAGCATGCATTATTCTCCTCTGGTGGGAGACTGCAGAGGAGAATAAAGAGGCGAGAACGAGAGAGAAAACACAGAGAGAGGATTTCAGATAGAGAGAGAGCGAGACAATGGAATGAAGGAGATGAAGCGATTCTCTGAAGACTGGGCTTTGTAGTCTGTGTGGTGGTAATTTCGTCTGTGGCTCTCCTCTGTAATTGTCCCTCATGATTAAAACTAGAAAGGGATGGTGATTGGTTCTCGCTCTTTGATAGCTTGGGTATGTCACGTTTGAAATCTTACAGACTGCTGACCGCACAGATGATCCTTTTGGACAGAATGTATCTCACTATGATGTTCTGTCATTTCTAATAATTACAAGCTGGTCTAAGAAGCCAGTCCACATTTGCTCTATTCTCATTTCTGCTTCATTCCATCTGCTTTGTTATGTTTTAGTCCCTTCTGTTTTTTTAAATTATCTCAAGCGGGACATAAATCACAGTCACAACATGGGAGTTCGTTTGTTATAAGTAGGTCTCGGGGGGGACTGCATCATTTGTGGTTATTGTTCATGTTGCCTGAGCTGTACGAGCTTTAGCAGAACAAAGGAAAGTGCTGCTTTGTTAGATGCAGTAAAAGCAGCAGAATTCATTATTCCAGCTGAAGGTTTGTAACAGAAAAGCAACTGAATTTGAAATTTTCAATCACACTGAAACACCAGCTGAGGTTTATCTGTAGCTCACAGCTTTTGTGCTTACTGAAGATTTAAACTTTTACCATTGGTGAAGACTCAAGCACAAATCTCGACTTATTATTTGGTTAATTTAGGAAGAATCAAGAGGTTTATTGTCATGTATGCCGCACAGCAGTGGTGCTTAGCAATGACATTTTTACTTTATGAGTTCCCCACACACAAATAAATGAAAATAAATAACTAAACTAAACAAAAAATAAAATAAAATTCAATACAAAATACTATACACACAAGGCTAGAGTGTAGTCAGAATATAAATTGCAATTAGTATGCAAACTACTTTAATTCAAAGACATCCAGAATGTTTTAGCGTTGTTATATAAACTGTATTATTTAATAACATTTTATAAGTGACAGTAGGAATCAAACAAACATAGAAAAAGGTGTAGGCCACACCTACTACTACTAGAAATATTAATCTCAGTTTTTTTATGCCCTCTTTTCTGTCTCCTTCCACCGTCTCTCCTCACCGTTCTAACTGACCCATGGCAGATGGCTGAGCCTCCCTGACCTTGGTTCAGTTCCTTTTAAATGAGAGTTCTTCCTCCCCACCATTGCCAAGTGAACAGGCACCTTACAAAGTTGTTGTCAACTGATGTGATATAAATAAAGCTGAAGCTGAAAAGCTGATTGGATGGTTCATATGCAGGCTGAGAAGCCCACAGATGTTGTTTTTCCACCCAAAGTAACTTTTTCCCTTCAGGTTCTCGTATGTCTGCATTTCTACTGCAGTGAAGATCCGTAAAGATTAGACAAATTAGTCAACTGACGTAGTGACAACTGTGTTTACAAGCAGGATTATAAAAACATAACAATCACATTAAATCTCAGCTGTCTGCATCTCTTTTTCTGTTCTCCAATTTCATCACTTTTTTTTGTTAACATCACTCTCTCTCTCTCTGTTCACTTTCTAGCTTGCTTAACCACCGCCACTCATCTCTCTCTTTTATTTTCACTCACTCTCTTTCTCTAAAGCTAAATCTCTCGGGATTTGACCAAAGTCATATTAAGCAAAAAAACAAGAAAGATGACTCGAGTCATCCAGCACAACAACACTACTGATTTACCACCGGGCAACAAACTGTTTTGAAAGCTCAGTCGCTGCTAACCAGCTAGTTCTACATCGTCCAAAGTAGGGAGACATGAGATTCAGGTTGGTACTGTTAATGTTCCTTGTGTTGGACTGAAGTCATTCTTTTCCTTTGGAGAGCCACTGTTAATAGGGGACCAATGCTGGAGCTCAGTGGGAATGCACAGCAGGAGAAGCACTACCACAACCTGCTGCAGTTCTAGATTGTAACGTTGGGGTCCATCTATAGTATAAAGAACGTACTGGAGAGGCATCTGCTCATCATTCTGTTACATACTGTAAAAATGTTTTGCTTATTAATAGGTTTTAAAAAACATGTTAGCCTCACTGGGTTGCACAGTGGTTAAGACTGTTGCCTCACAGCAAGAGAGCCCTAAAGGCAAAATGGGGTCCAGGTTCGTATTAGCAGCTGATGACAGGAGGGTGACTGGAATTCTTTGGGAAATTGTCTTGTTTCTGTAAGGTATCTGGATATTTTTAATTGCATCTTGGAATGGATGTTTAACCAATCATCCTCAAGAGTTAGTCTCAGAGTTTGTCACCTTTAGTTTAGCGTATCTTTGCACAAATCATTTATTTGAACAATTCTGTTTCACAGAGCTGCTGTTAAACGATCTCCGATAGCTCGCCATCATCAGCTGCACCTCACCTCAGCACATCTCTGCTGAAGTTCAAACACCAGCAGCTCTGCAGCCAAGTATCACCTCACAAGCAGGGATTGTAAGAATGCTACATAAACTTAAGTTAGAGGATATTTTTCAAGTTGAATTCCATGAGAAATTGCTCCAGTAGCTCCAGGACCCTTGCAAAATATTTAAACAGCTTTTTGTCCAGTTTCTAAGACATGAGCCTGGGCCTTTACCCTTAACAACACTGTTAAAGTGAGATGAACGGAATTTTCTTTGTGTGGTGCACAACACTGAAATCAACTACTTTGGAAACTAAACAAAAAAACATGAAAAAACCTAAACTTCGAAAAAATAAACTGTCCATATCAGGAGTTACCACTTGAAGAAAGTGGGAAAAATATTTCCTGAGTAATTTGGGTGCAACATTACTCAGGCAGCATGGTTGCCTCACAGCAAGAGGGTCCTGAGTTCAACTCCACCATCAGGACGGGGTCTTTTTGTGTGGAGTTTGCATGTTCTCCCCATATTTGCATGGATTCTCTCCAGGTGCTCCGGCTTCGTCCCACAGTCCAAAGACATGCAGTTAGTGGGGATAGGTTAATTGGAAACTCTAAATTGCCCATAGGTGTGAACTGACACCTTAAATATTTTTTCTAAAACCAAAATGTGTCATTTTCAGGCAATTTTCTTGCCACTGCTTCGTTCTTTGCATTTCCTTTGTACTTGTTGCGTCTTGCCCACATTGCAACATTCGCTAACAGGCGTGTGTCTTAATACTGGCAATATGAAATGGAACAGTAATACAATATCACTGTGTGACAGCAGATTGCATGGTGTGTGTGTATGTGTGGAGAGATACTGCTGCAGATGGATGATAAAGCAATCTGTTTCTGGATCTTGTAATTTAAAGTGCTTCTCATCCCCAACCCTCCCTCAGCAGCTCATCTCCCATCTCATCTCCACCAAAATTAGATTGGAGAAACGGGGTATGGCTGTGTGTGTGTGTGTGTGTGTGTGTGTGTGTGTGTGTGTGTGCGTGCGTGTGTGTGTGTGTGTGTGCATGCACGCACGTCTGCCTGGATCAGTATCAAGCGTTTGCGTGTGTTGGAAGTTATTTTATTTTCATCTTTCCTCTTCTATCTGTCACACATAAGGCAAACTTTCTCCCCATTATCATACATTAACATTATCACGCCCATGTTCTGCTTTATTTGGCTTTCATTCGACCGATCCCAAAGTGTGACCACTTTTCCAGCTGTCTAAAATGACTTATTGATTTTTCTTCTCCCTTTTCTCCTTCCGGTCTCTTCTCAATTTGTTCACCTGTTACTCTGGGGTGCCTTTGCTGGATAGAGGGATAAGTCATGTCACTGTGTTTAGGGACATGGAGTGTGCACAGCATTAAGCAAGGAAAGAAACCAGCTATCTGCACGGTGAGGTTGATGTTAATCACTGCTTTGTAAGAGAGCAGGGTCTAATTGAAGAGGGACGCAATTGCAAAAACGAGATAATGACTTTTATTTTTGGGTAGAAGACTTGATGAAACCTCTGAGTGCTATGAAAACATCCCTCACGTATCAAGTTGAAGTCAAGCGGTGCTCAGTCCTCCAGTCTTCATTGTGCTCTGTAGGAATTAGCATTTCTTTTCTTTTTTGAAAAGCAAAATAAAGACAGGAAATGAGAGTAGAAGGATGGATGGAAGGTAATGTTTGAATGCATTACATTTTTCAGTAATGCAGTAATGTAACAAGTTACTGTATCGAAGTAACTGAATTACATTACAGCTACCATTATTTTAATTGTGACACAGAGGTCCTCCAGAAATTAGCTGCAATCAGCTGATTTCAGTTTGTGTGCAGGGAGGACAAACAGCATGATAACACAAAGCTAACAAAGATCCCAGAAGAATGTTAAAGCTGAGCGAATACTAAATTGAGCCTAGGAGCCGGAACCTTCAAAGTCTGTGTGTTCTGCCTTCAACGGCTTTCACTGGTTTTCTGTAGACACTATAAAATATCCTATGTGTCCTCATTAGGATAGGGATTTGTGTTAGCGTTTGGGACTGTAGCATTGGGTTTATATTATTAACTCTTCATTATATGAGAGTGCAATGTGGAAATAAGTGAGTAGTGTAATGAATTACTTTAATAGACAGATACCGCCTGACTGTTAGTTGTCAGCTAGCAGTCAGCCACTGGGAGTCTGTCCTCTTATCTACTTTCCACTTTAAATACGTCGTTTCACTCAGTTGCAGACTAGAAAAGTTAGCTATAGATGGTTTACTCAGTATAATTCTAGAGTCTACCTAATATATATATAAAGCGCATTAAGGCCACTGTTTTGATTTGGAGCGATATAAATAAAACTGAATTGAATTTCATATTCTTTTGCTAGGTTTTGTTGTAAACCTCTTCACCGATTAAAATATAAAAACTTTGATTCAAGTTTTGAAAATGTAAAATAAATGGATAAAACTTCACAGTCAATTTGGGCATCATCATTTGCAGATCATCAAAACTATTTCCAGTAAACAGTTCTTCATTCATCCATTTCAATATAATCTAATAAATAGATGCAATTTAAAAGAAAATTAAATACACAGATGTGCAGACGTAGAGGTTAATTAATTCTGAGACAGGCTTTATGAAGGTGTTTCTTTGGACACTGGCTGCTTTGTAAAGGATTTTCAGTCCCGTTCTTGTATCTTAGAGGGGAATGTTTTTTTCAAGCTCTGTTTTAACCAACCATACAAATTAAAGTGTATTCAACCAGCGTTATTGTGATAGATATGCGTAGGACAGCTTTTTGGGCAGAGTTTGATTGAGCAAATAGAAACAACCTGTCATGGTCCTGGCTCGGTGACCCAGCGCTTTTAGTTATCATTTTCTAGTTTATGATGATGATGATGATTATTATTGTTTGAGTTCTGTGTGTTATATTTGGTCTGCCTTTGAGTCTGTGTCTCTGTCTATGGTGTCACCCCATCTGTTTGTGAATCTGTCTGTTTAGTTCAATGTCTTGTCTGGTTCCATGTATCTGAGTTTCCTGTTTTATTGTGAAGGTCCGTGTCGTATGTGAGTGTGATCAGTTTACGTTTCCCCTGTCCCGTCAGCCCAGATTCCTCCCAGCTGTGTTGCCCTCCTGTCTCTCATCCCCTGATTACTGGTGTGTGTATTTAAGCCCTGTGTGTTCTCCTGCCTGTTGCCGGTTCGTCTGTATTACTCAGTGTCAGTCTGTGTATCCACCGTGTCTTCTCCCTGTTGTTCATCGTCATCCTCCTCTGCTCGTTTTCATTCAGGTTTGTGCTCTGTAGTTTAGTTGTTTCCCAGTTTAGTTTAGTTCGAGCCCCGTTTGCTGTTTGTCCACATTCTTTTGTGTTCAATAAATCACCTTCACTCCTCTACGACTGCCTGCGACTGGATCCTCATTTATTCCACACGGCTCGCCTCGGCAGCCGTGACACAACCTCATGGTGCCTTTGCGAAAACGGGACATTAGAAGACTACCAAAAAATGCCATCCATACTATGTGAATTCTATAAATTTATGGTTTTCCTGATATTCAGTTTTTGTTGTTTCAGCTGAAACCGTCAATTTCTTTCAAGGAGGAGATTACATGCTCTCACAGTTACCACAAGATAAAAGAAAAAGAATGATATTCTTTTCAGCTGTGCGCTAAAAAAGGTTTCTCTGACTGAGTGACCTAAATAAACTAACCAGGCATGTTCTGGTTTGTCAGATCATTGCACCAAGTAAAAATTACTTCTATATATTTTTAAGTTACACTCTGTTAGAAATTCAAAATGATGTCACAAAGTTTGCAGATGTATTACCACAGTTTTAGTACACATTCTGGACTGTATACTTTTAAAAACAATAATGTAAAAATCGAAAATCTTTTGTGATTAATTTTATTAACGGACAAAACACATCAATGGCATTCACTAAGAAAGTTTCACAGACAGGCAGAGACGGGTCTTGCTGCTTGTCTGTAGAAGGCTATTTGAGCATTAAGAGGTGCCAATAATTCCAGTGCCAATGAAGAGCGGCAGCTGAACAACAAGCAGTATAATAAGAAAAGCAACAATCCCTCATTTAAAGTTTGTATAAAAAGTTTGTGAACATACATTGAAAACGATGTAACTTTCTGTCAGTGATTCCTGGAATACCGCTTACATGTGTTAAAATCACGGCTGGCACAGAGAGGGTTATTTGGTCTGGAGGTCGTTGTCCTTCTGTGGGGAGAGATGTTTGAGCGATCACCTAACGCGTGACAAAGGAATCCGCTGTAACGCTAATGACGGTCTGCACTCTCTTACCTGTCTGTAAAAGTTGGTTTGGGCATTAAAATCACTGCAGCAACTTTTGAGAGATGTGCAGAGCACGAAAGGAGAGTTAAGAAAAAATCCAAAGAAATTATATAGAAACTGTATATAAAAGGATCAGCTGTGGAGTTTTTCCACCTATAACTAAATAAATAAATAAATAAATACTGCAGGTTGGATCTATTAGCTGGACATGTACTCGTTGTTGGATTTGAAGTGTCCCTTTCACAGCGCAGTATTTTTGAACCAGAGCATGCAGGCATTACTGCATGCGTTTAAATTTCGATTTCACATTTTATATAAGTACATTAGCAGTGCAATGAAATCATTGTTTTATGCCTTCATGTTTAAAAACACAAGCCATCAATAATCACAGAATGCAAGAAATGACAGTGTGAAGATGAGAGTGCACGCAGGGTCATGTAAATGGAGACGAGTGTGGTCAAAAATATGAATTATGATACGTTCATATTTTCCAAGAGGCTCTGTTCAAAAGTCCAGCAGATACTCTCCTCAGGTCGCTGACATTCACAGACTGATGTTACTTTTGTGTGCGATATATATAAGTCTGGTGACAGTTTGGCAGTCAGAGTGACTGACGGAATAAATTATAGCGTTGGGATAAAACAAAGCAAAAATGCCTGATTGACAGAACTTTATTTCTATACTTTGTGTTTTAATAGAACAACAACAATTTGTTAAGCTAACAAAAGAAACTAATCAAAACCCAAATGGATTTGCAGATTACATGGAGTAGTCTTGTGTGTGTGTGTGTGTGTGTGTGTGTGTGTGTGTGTGTACATATGATCTATATCCTGCATGTGCATGCAGCCGAATTTGTGTAGGTTCACCATTACAAACAGTTGTGTTTTAGAGCTGTCCATGGTGCTGAAATTCAAATAGTTTGAGTGCAATAAAAGTTTATGAAGGAAAAATGTGTTATTTCACGCTCCTGCCTGGACTTTTACGTGACTTGAAATTGATGTAAGTCTGTGTGTGCGTGTGTGTGTGTGTGCGTGTGTGTGTGTTTGGGTCTTTTTTAGAACCAGAAATTGGAATGGCACTATACTTAGGGGGCCCAACAGTCACTGTGGGGATCAAATGCCAGTTCTCATGAATTTGAAGGCATTTTTGAGGCCTAAAATATGGTTTTAGGGTTAGGTTACAAATAGGTTAGGGTTAAGCATTCATTTCTGGTGGTTAGGGTTAGGCTATAGAGCTGAGGAAAGCGTTTTGTCAATTCTTTGTCCTCACTAAGACATGAAAACGAGTGTGTGTGTCATTAAATAATAGAATGATGTGAACATTTTCTATCATCAAGTGATAGAAAAGAGGAGGTTATTTAAATTACAGCATTATGTGATGATCTTGTTTATTTCTTCTTCACTTTTTTCCTGCTGAGTGTTTTTGACAGCGAAAATCTCTGCTGTATGTGGGGAGGACAGTAAAGAGTGGAGCAGATAAACAGGAGATACTTTAAACACACACAAAAAGACTGGATGAGTTAGTAGAACTGCTGGTGTGAGCTAAAAGGGTAAAGACCGAAAATGTGTGACTTAACACTGTTTCAACTGTTCAGCTGAGATCCATCCACTTATGCTAACTAATTACAGTTAAGCTAAATCATTCATTTTTTGTGTGTTGCTCCTTCACCTGCACACTACTGAGTCTTTTAGCTTTTGAGCCCAATTGTGTGCCGTATGGAGGGTTGATAGCACTACCCTGGTGGGCGTACATTAACCTCTGGAGCCCTGGTGGCAATTCTATCAGTCAGTCAAAAAAGCAGGATGACTGGACTATAGTGCATATCGCCCAATCCTACTGTGTGTGTGTGTGTGTGTGTGTGTGTGTGTGTGTGTGTGTGTGTGTGTGTGTGTCTGTCTGAGACACCAGTTGCAGCTGACAGAACAGTAGTAAATGATGCTCTGGAATGACAACATATTGGTTTAAACATGACTATAGGAAGTAGCATGCTGGAAGTATTTCTTGGCAAACATTAGCTTGACACAGTGACTGCATGCAGGAGTCTTGCTGTCAAGCTGGAGTTAACAGATTTCTGATATAATGTTGTTCGTTAAGAAATATTTCCCCCAGTCATAGTCATTTTGACATTAGGTTCAATCAAACGTGAGATTTCACACATTTAGCTGTCAAATGTTTTTAGGTTAGAAAATTCTTTTATCCATTCTATGCACGCATAAGGGAAATGATAACGGAGGCAATGAAGGGACTTGAGGACAGATTGGAATTGCTATTTCAACACTGAACTTTTCATCAGGCTCTCAGAAGGAAAGCAAATATGTATAATTTGCAGAATGTTGAATTATTCTTTCACAACCTGATAAGTTTTGGATACAGAGCTGCATGTAAAAGAGTATGACGCATACTTGCCTTTGAACGCCTCAGATCTGTTTCATGTTTTGCTCTCTGTTCAGCTCTGAAGTTGAGCCCCGCTTAAGTTTAGTGAAAGATTCAAACTTGAGCTGGTGTGTTCTGGATGTGCAGTTCTAATACGATTATCTGTCCTGATATGCAATGAATCCTGATATGCATATGGCAAGAATTCTTTCTACTTTTACTACAGTGGGGCAAAAAAGTATTTAGTCAGCCACCGACTGTGCAAGTTCCCCCACCTAAAATGATGACAGAGGTCAGTAATTTGCACCAGAGGTACACTTCAACTGTGAGAGACAGAATGTGAAAAAAAAATCCATGAATTCACATGGTAGGATTTGTAAAGAATTTATTCGTAAATTAGGGTGGAAAATAAGTATTTGGTCACCTCAAACAAGGAAAATCTCTGGCTCTCACAGACCTGTAACGTCTTCTGTAAGAAGCTTTTCTGTCCCCCACTCGTTACCTGTATGAATGGCACCTGTTTGAACTCATCATCTGTATAAAAGACACCTGTCCACAGCCTCAAACAGTCAGACTCCAAACTCCGCCATGGCCAAGACCAAAGAGCTTTCGAAGGACACCAGGAAAAGTATTGTAGACCTGCACCAGACTGGGAAGAGTGAATCTACAATAGGCAAGCAGCTTGGTGTGAAAAAATCAACTGTGGGAGCAATCATCAGAAAATGGAAGACATACAAGACCACTGATAATCTCCCTCGATCTGGGGCTCCACGCAAGATCTCATCCCGTGGGGTCAAAATGATCATGAGAACGGTGAGCAAAGATCCCAGAACCACACGGGGGGACCTGGTGAATGACCTGCAGAGAGCTGGGACCAAAGTAACAAAGGTCACCATCAGTAACACACTACAACGGCAGGGAATCAAATCCCGCAGTGCCAGACGTGTTCCGCTGCTGAAGCCAGTGCATGTCCAGGCCCGTCTGAAGTTTGTCAGAGAGCACATGGATGATACAGCAGAGGATTGGGAGAATGTCATGTGGTCAGATGAAACCAAAGTAGAACTTTTTGGTATAAACTCAACTCGTCGTGTTTGGAGGAAGAAGAATACTGAGTTGCATCCCAAGAACACCATACCTACTGTGAAGCATGGGGGTGGAAACATCATGCTATGGGGCTGTTTTTCTGCCAAGGGGACAGGACGACTGATCCGTGTTAAGGACAGAATGAATGGGGCCATGTATCGTGAGATTTTGAGCCAAAACCTCCTTCCATCAGTGAGAACTTTGAAGATGAAACGAGGCTGGGTCTTCCAACATGACAATGATCCAAAACACACCGCCCGGGCAACAAAGGAGTGGCTCCGTAAGAAGCATTTGAAAGTCCTGGAGTGGCCTAGCCAGTCTCCAGACCTCAACCCCATAGAAAATCTGTGGCGGGAGTTGAAAGTCCGTGTTACTCGGCGACAGCCCCAAAACATCACTGCTCTCGAGAAGATCTGCATGGAGGAATGGGCCAAAATACCAGCTACTGTGTGTGCAAACCTGGTAAAGACCTATAGTAAACGTTTGACCTCTGTTATTGCCAACAAAGGTTATGTTACAAAGTATTGAGTTGTATTTTTGTTATTGACCAAATACTTATTTTCCACCCTGATTTACAAATAAATTCTTTACAAATCCTACCATGTGGATTCATGGATTTTTTTTTCACATTCTGTCTCTCACAGTTGAAGTGTACCTCTGGTGCAAATTACTGACCTCTGTCATCATTTTAGGTGGGGGAACTTGCACAATCGGTGGCTGACTAAATACTTTTTTGCCCCACTGTACATGTGAAAAACAAATTAAAAACTAGCATACAGGTTAAAATCATTAAGCGCTGTACCTTGGTTGGTGTCAAAAATATTGACGTTCTTGGTGAACTTGGAGCTTTGGTGTCCCCCACCCTGCCGCAGTCCTCCTAACAGGCACAGCCTGCCAGCTGGGTCCCATATCACACCCCCATAGGAACGTTTGCATGGCATCATGGGTAGCGTAGTCCAAGATCGCGTCTCTGTGTCGTACACCTCAAAGGCCTTTAACGGTCGCTTACACTGACGGCCACCTTAAGGGTAAAAAAAAGGTTGTCTACTAGAGTGACAAATAAAGTGCAGACATAATAGCTGTGCTCGTGTGTTAGTACCTGCCACATAGAGCTTATTGCCAAGCAGATGTGTGTTAGCATCGTAGCGTGGGGTCGGCATGGAAGGAAGTAGCGCCCACACGTCCTTTCGAAGGTCATACTGCTGCAGGATACTACGGGGAAGCAGGTCTGCACACATTCCCCCAAGAGCCAGAGCACGGCCATCTAGACACATGCACAGAGACAGGACATTTCAGACATTATATCACGATGATTACAAAAGTGGAGCTACACTTCTCCACCGCATCCTAGCTGATGGAAACAACTTGTGGGCACTTCATGAAGTGCTAAAAAATCTGCTCATCCACAGGCAGACACGGATGAGAAGTTAGCTTGTGACAAGGCAAGAAAATCTGACAGACGAAGGACAGAAAGTACAGCAGTAGAATAAAAATGCAAGAGTCCACGTCTGGCACTTTGGCATGACACCCCAAGCATAAGAATCGAAAGCGAAGGCGAGTGTCGAAGCGTGAGAAAAGCAGCATTAATCGTCAAAATGAAGAGGAAAAGAGCTGCAGGGAAGCAATCTGCATTTTTAGTCAAGTGTTTCTTTACAAAGCCACTTGACTTCAGATTCTAACCTCAATGCATCTGCATTAGTGACAAGAGGGGAAGAAAGTTTGCAAAAACACTTTATATTCATTTGGGGAAAAGAATGTCTCATTACCACAAGTTCATTATTAAATATCCAGAAAATAACGATCCCACAAACGTCAATAAAAATGGCATCATTTAGTCAATGTGGTGGCTGACGCTCCATTCAGAAATACCAGATTTGTTTTAATTTGCTATTATTGATTATTTTGTCAGACGATCTGTCTCTTTTTCAGCTGCTCGGGATGAGCTGGGGGATGAAAGTGCGAGCAAAGGGCAGAGGATCGAAAAGTGGTCAGGGAGATAGAGGGAGCACAATGGAGCCCATACACAGCCAATAAGTCTATGTGTATACAGCATCTATCTGCGTTCCCTCGGACACTGACAGATGCACCGGAGTCATAGAGAAGCTCCCTGAGAAGACCGGTCATACTAGCTGCAAAATGTAGGAATAAATCAGAGCCCCCAAATATCGCTCCAATGACTTCAGACAGCAACACAGAGCCGACTTTTTGGTAAAAATTAAAGTGCACCCAAGTGTTGTTCTGAAGTTCACACTGGAGAGCAGCTACTCTGATTATCTTCTTCACACTTTGCACAGTTAATTCTTGATGGATGCATCTTGTTTGTTTTTATTGCTCTCATTTTTAGGCACATAAAATTAGCCATAACTCTTTTATTTCCTATGAAATTTCAGAGTTTGGGCACAGAAAATGTATGGTTTTAATTTTGACTAAAGTTATTCTCCACTGATGACAATAGATAACGTGACAATTGGGAGATTAACAAGGTGACAGATAGCTATTGTATAACTGAGCTCAGGGTGGCAATCATACATATGGACCTGGCATATGTGTGACTCACTCAACACCAGGAATAATACCAAGCAAGCACCACACATTGATGGAAATAGTTTTTCTGTCCTTTATTTACCCCAAATTACTCATTGAAAACTGGGTTGTTTAGTCTGAATAACGCTATAAATAACGGCCTACATTAGACATCAGTTTAGACCATATATAACTCAATACAGCCATAAAACAATCACCTCCAGCCAAAACCTATTCAAAAGATAACTTCACCAAACTGTGACTGATTCCCATTCATGCACTTAGCAACTTTGATATGTTTCCTTGATTGGCTGATGATGACCAGTGCACATTACAAAGGCTAAAATTGGGTTAAATTTGTCTTAAATGGAACGTTGAGTGGTTATTTTAGCCATTGTTTCAAAAATATAACTGTATCTTTCTTTGTTTCACTTAACATGATTAATTTTTTGCCCACATGCTAATGCATTCATATTTTCTGTGAAACAGCTGTGATCAGACAGCCGCACGTGAGTGATGTTTCTCACGGGTTTGTGTTTCATTGTATGTTTCAGGGAGAGCGTATTTGTCCTGAGCTGAGCCTCTGGACATCCATCATCCAAACACTGATGATATTCATTCAGACCTGCAGTCGACTTAAAATTGCCAGTTAACCTAACGTGCATATCTTTGGAAATGCATGTGCGAGGAAGCCAGAGTACCCGCAGAGAACTCATGCAAACTGTGAAGCCCCAGCCGGCTTTGCTGTTAAGCAAAAGTTCTAATTACTGTGGTGTCCAGCCTGTGGGTAATAAAACTGTACCCACGTGCTACCGGAGTCAGATTTGAGTAGTCTGCAGAGTTTCTGGAGGTGTCAATGTGAGTGTGAATGGTTATCTGTCTCCCTCTGTGTACACTCTGAAGGAACAGTCTCATGTCCCCAGGGATTAGCTGGGCTGAAACCCTCCAGCTATCACGAATGTCTTAAACAAACACTGTCATGGTCCTGGGCCATGTGGGCCCAGTATTCTTAGTTTCTTGTATTTTTGTATTTCGTTCCCTGTTTAGGTTCTGTTTCCTGAGTTGCCCTGTTATGTTGTTCCCTGTGTGCTTTCCCTTTGTGACTCTCACCCCCTGTGTGCCCCTCTATGTATTCATGAGCCCTTGTCCCCTTTCGTGTTTTATTCCATGTTTTCCCCAACCTGTTATGTCTGTGTTCTCCCCGTGCTCTCTCCTCCTGTCTGAACCTCTGTACTTCCTGTTTGACTCTGCCCGTCTCCCGTCAGTGTTTTGTTCACCCCGCCCTGTCTCGTTATGGTTATCTGTGTCAACTGTGTTCCCCGTGTGTTCCCACTTTCCTCGTTGACCCTCTGTGTATTTCTGTCTGCGTCTCCCTCTGTTCGGCGTCGCGTTCTCCCTCATGTTGTGTGTGTTCCTCCCTGTGTCTCTTGGCGAGCTTTGTATTTAGTTTTCCCAGTTTAGTTTTGTATTTCCTACGTTCTGCCTCTCCAGCATTAAAGCTGTGATTTTTTGAGTTCATCCCCGTGTCTGTGAGTTTTGCATTTTGGGTCCTCCTCCTGCCTGCCACACAACGAATCATGACAGAAGAACGCGACCACGAACTGGACCCAGCAGCTCACAACCCCTCCGCGGACCTCCAGGAAGACTTGGTCTACACGGTGGAATACCACTGTGAGGAATGGGCGACGCTGCCTAGAGGCGAATACCGGGAGACCGTAGCCGTCCGTCTTCAGCGGATGGTGTCCGGGCTCCCGTGGCTATTCGGCGCGCTGCGCCCCCACATCCGGGACTTTCTTGTGTCCGCCGTGGGCATCCGCCCGGGGCAGCTGTCCCAGAAAGAACCGGAAACGGTCAGGATCGGGACCATGGGGCTCACCACCGTTACGCCGCCTGTTCGCTTCTCATCGGCTTCTACATCTTCGCCACCGCCTGTCTACACTGCGTGGCGCACGGAGATGCCAGAGGCCAGCGACTTCGGTGAAGAGGAGCGGCAGCAGGTGTTACGGGCGTATCGGGAGGACGAGCTCCGTTGGAAGCCCTGGCTTATCACCGAGGAAGAGCTCTCGTCAGCTGTCCCACCACAGACCGACCACCCACCCTCGCCGCCGCGATCGGGCTACTCGTCTCCTGCTTCCTGCCTGGCACGGATGTGGTCTGAGGGCGAGGAGCCGGTCGCCACGGAAGGCCAGGCTGAGCCCACGGCCGCCCCTAAGAGGAAACGGCGTTCCCGCCGCTGTCGCGCACCGCCACGGCCCGTTCTGCCCTCCACTGAGCAACACGAGGTGGCTGTGGGGGGCGCGGATTCCGACCTCGAGGAGCGGCAGCGCGCCGTATGCGCGCAACTGGAGGAAGAGCTACGAGGGGAGCCATGGCTCGCTCCCCCCTACGATGAGGTTTTCCGCGGGACACGGCTAGCCCTTGGGGGCCCCCGGAGTTGCCTGGGACTCCCGCCTGCCACTCCGCTTACTACCGCCTCCTCAGCCGCTGCGATGCCTCAGGAGCCTCCATCTCCCACGTCTACGGGGCCCACGGCCAAAAGAAAACGGCGTTCGCGTCGTCACCGCATCGCCCGACGCTCGGAGGTAAGTGAACCTGTTCTGTCACCCCAAGTTTCCTCTGAGCGGACGGCATGTGAAGTAACTACAGACTTAGCCGGTGATATGGCTAGCAATGAGCTATTCACCAAGCCACAGGCTAGAGGCAGTCCTTCTCAGTCGATCATGACTGCTTCACTCAATCCTGCAGGGACCACAAAATCTACACATAGACTGAAAGAGGCTTCCACTGATTCTCAGGGTAATCGTGTGAGTAGTGGGGTGAAGGTGTTTCCTTTTGTGTCTTTTACCATGTCTGAGGTTCCATCCAAGTCTGAGCTATCTGTTTCTGAGCCTGACCTCAAGAACTGTGTTTTCTCACCTCCGGGGCCCTCTGAAGCCACAGTAAGCAAGGATATTGCAGAGTTGGCAAATCATGAATTAAAGTGTAACATGACTAGTGATCCTGTTTTCCCTGCTACTCTTGTGTTTAATGAACTGAAAACGGTGAATGCCAATCATGAACTCACTCTAACCTGTCAAGATGAAAACATAAATGCTGATCATGGTAACCTGGACTGTGTAACGTCACTATATGAATTCTGTCTTCCTGAAGGTCATACACAGGGTTATTCTGAACTGTTTTGCTCCAGCACCAGTACCTCCACTCAGGAGATGGAGGCTGAGATCAGGGTTAATGTGACACCGTTTTCTCCTGTCTCTGTGAACTCATCACTGGATAAGATTTTAGCCTTGAACAATGGTGTAACCACTCACTCTCAGCCTGAAGTGTCACCTGCTTCAGTTAATGGTTTACGTACCGTTTTACCTGTATCTGTCTCTCCACTCAATATAGTCATCACTCTGACGCCACAGATCACTGCGGGTGCAGGTTCCAACAAACACATCCATCCAACACACCACAGTCATGCTACCACGGTGACATTGGTTAGGTCCATACCTGTGTATTTACTGTTTTTTCAGGAGTTAGCTCCTGATGATCTAAGCCTTGTTTTTGTGGATCGAGTGGCAATTCTTGTTTTCCGTATGGTTGAACCAGCTCCTCTGAGCCGCACACTACCATCGGTCAAGTCCAACCAGCTTATGTTGGCCTCTCCTAGGATTACTGAGACTGGGCCAGTAACCTGTGAGCCACCTTGGACTGATGCAGACTCTGGGAACCTAATGATTGCTGGCTCAGAACTGGTGGTCCCTACCACTGTTCACTTCATGGTTTTTCGTGCCAAGATGTTAAGCCCTATAGACTGTTTTCTACCTGCTTTCTCTCTCTCTGGGTTTGTGCCTCAGCAGCCTGTGTTTCCTCAGCTCCTAGTCCAGCCAGGGGCCTACATAACTGTTTGTCCTGCAGCTGCTGTTGGACTCCCAGGTGTGCCTATCCGGCACCCTGCGGCGACACCTCCGCTTCACGTCACGTTAGCTGGAGGGTCCGAGGGGCCCGTCCAGCCACCCGTCTCCGCTGGGGGGTCCGAGTGGCCCGTTCAGCCTCCTGTCTCCGCTGGAGGGTCCGAGGGGTCCGTTCAGCCTCGCGCCGCGTCAGCTGGAGGGCCCGAGGAGCCTGTCCAGCCGCCACCTGCGGCCGCCTCATCCTCGCCTGCTGCAGCTCCAGCCGGTGCTTCGCCTGCTGCAGCTCCAGCCTGTGCTTCGCCTGCTGCAGCTCCAGCCTGTGCTTCGCCTGCTGCAGCCTCAGAGTCTTCGTCCTCGTCTGGTCCTGCCTCGACTGGTCCTGTGCCCACCGGGCCATGGCCAGCACGCCTAACACTGGAGAGCCGCCGCTGCCTTCCGCGCGGCTGGCCTCCTGAACTGCTCCGTCATCTCCTTCGCCGCCGCCGCTGCCTTCCGCGCGGCCGGCCTCCTGAACTGCTCTGTCTCCTTCGCCCCTCCTGAACTGCTCCGTCGTCTCCTTCGCCGCCGCCGCTGCCTTCCGCGCGGCCGGCCTCCTGAACTGCTCCGTCGTCTCCTTCGCCGCCGCCGCTGCCTTCCGCGCGGTCGGCCCCCTGAACTGCTCCGTCGTCTCCTTCGTCGCCGCCGTTGCCTTCCACGCGGCCGACCCCCTGAACTGTTTCCGTGTCGCCGCCGTTGCCGTCCGCACAGTCGGCCCCCTGAACTGTTCGGACTCTGGTGCTGCTGCCCTTTGGGTTGGCCCGCTGGACTGATTTCTGGACTGTCCCCTGTGCTTCTGGTGGTAGTTTTTGTTTTGGCCCTCCGTCCTGGGCCCCCGCCGCCCGCCCTGGGTTGTTTTCCGTTTGGTTTTTTCTGTGTTTGGGCTGTCTGGTGCCAGCCCTTAAGGGGGGGGGTGATGTCATGGTCCTGGGCCATGTGGGCCCAGTATTCTTAGTTTCTTGTATTTTTGTATTTCGTTCCCTGTTTAGGTTCTGTTTCCTGAGTTGCCCTGTTATGTTGTTCCCTGTGTGCTTTCCCTTTGTGACTCTCACCCCCTGTGTGCCCCTCTATGTATTCATGAGCCCTTGTCCCCTTTCGTGTTTTATTCCATGTTTTCCCCAGCCTGTTATGTCTGTGTTCTCCCCGTGCTCTCTCCTCCTGTCTGAACCTCTGTGTACTTCCTGTTTGACTCTGCCCGTCTCCCGTCAGTGTTATGTTCACCCCGCCCTGTCTCGTTATGGTTATCTGTGTCAGCTGTGTTCCCCGTGTGTTCCCACTTTCCTCGTTAACCCTCTGTGTATTTCTGTCTGCGTCTCCCTCTGTTCGGCGTCGCGTTCTCCCTCATGTTGTGTGTGTTCCTCCCTGTGTCTCTTGGCGAGCTTTGTATTTAGTTTTCCCAGTTTAGTTTTGTATTTCCTACGTTCTGCCTCTCCAGCATTAAAGCTGTGATTTTTTGAGTTCATCCCCGTGTCTGTGAGTTTTGCATTTTGGGTCATCCTCCTGCCTGCCACACAACGAATCATGACAAACACAGCTGAAAGCAAGACAAATGAGCAGCCCGCTGATCAATGAGGTCCATCAGCAATTTGACCTATTAATGTATGTTTATATACAAGCTGTCAGAAAAGGTTTTAAATGGCTCTTTGGCACACACACACTTATACACCCCAACTAAGGATGAGGAGTATGTCTATGTCTGTAACAGATCTTATTAATGTTCCCTACTTCACTGTGAATGCTCACTACTTGTTTTTTTCTTTATTTCTTTTACAGTGTAGGGATATACTAAGAAGATCAAAAGAGAATACAGAACAGTGAAAGCAGAGAGAAGAGTAAACAAACCTAAAAGCTCTTTTATATTATATTTCAGATTCTTCAAAGCAGCCGACTTTTGCTTTGAAAACATCTTTGCACACTCTTCAGTCTCATGAGGTCATCATGTGGAGCCTTTCCAACAGTCTCCAAGTTTTCTACATATGCTGAGCACTTACTGGTTGCTTTTCCTTCACTCTGGACTCATTAAACTCATTCTGAAATGTGTTGTTAGGGCAGTGGTTCTTAACCTTGTTGGAGGTACCGAACCCCACCAGTTTCATATGCGCATTCACTGAACCCCTCTTTAGTGAAAAATAAAATATGATATTTTTTTTGAAATTCAAGACATAGATATGTTTTTTACTGGTGCACAAAATGAGCCATGTATGTCACGGCGGAGGCTCTGCCGAACCCCTGAGACTGACTCACCGAACCCCTAGGGTTCAATCGAACCCAGGTTAAGAACCACTGTGTTAGGGTTTCGAACACTTGTTTGTGGCAGCCAGGTGAGCTAAAGCTGCTGTTCATCACTATCCTACCTGTCCAAATGGCCCTGAGAGTATTTTGGTGATGAGTTTTGGTTATTGTAATGTTAAACCACATTGCTGCCTGGAATGCTGAATAAATCACCAGATGTGTCACCAATGAAGGGCTATTTGCTGTACAATAACACTACCTAAGCAGAATACAACACATGAACACAGAAACATTAAGAAGCCAAAACTTCCAGGAGTTACTGTTAGCTTATCTGTCTAATGGTAGATCCGTAAGATAGCTTACCTGTTAACTGAAAACTATTAGGTGGTAACCTGATGAAACTGGTAAACATAAGGCCAGCTAGGGCTAAACTGTCATCAAAGCTAACAGTGGCCACTTTGAAAAACAGCAGCTAATCAAAAATATAATGTACGTTTTTACTTTCAGTATTTGGTTTGACTCTTTGTGCAGCAAAAGTTACAACTAAATTTTTCCAAGAACGCAGTGTGGCCTGGCAGCTTGGAGGAAATTTAAATGTGTTAAATGTGTTCTGAATTCTGTGTTCAGAACACATTTAACTCCAGGATGGTGTTTGGTGGTATTCTTCACATGTCTGCTCTGCAGCTGAAATCAACAACACTTACAGATTTTCTGAGTGGGATGGTTTAGTATTCAAATGGCATCATTGTGTTATTACAGTTCTACAATATCAACAATTCCCATGGACTGTACATATTCTCACAAAGAGATATAACAGTACAATCCCGACGTATGAATCTTGATTTTTTTTTAAATTGTTTGTTGTTTTTCCCTCAAAACTGCTGATTTCATTTCATTTCACAATCAGTCCTGATCAATAATACAACCTCTACTGCCAGTATGTAGTCACAACGTAGCTATGAGATGTTTACCAGTCACCATTAAACAGAATCCACAGAAGAACATGTTGGGTAATACAACACAAAATGACAAACAAGCAAAGCCAAAGACCTTTACAGAAGTCAAAATCTCTTAAAAGTATATGAAACTGAGGCCAAGTGCAAACTCTGGAGTAAAAGCTAGCATGTTGCAAGTCTACCATAACTATGAATAGTTGTTTGTAAGGGGGCAATTAAGGAGGAATATTCTAATTATTTTCAGTAACCATTACGAAGTAATTTTGCTTAAAATGCATAATAGAAACTTGCTATAGAAACAGAAACAGACGCAGTGTGGTGCATACAGTTTATGTATAATCCATACCTTTCACTGTAATGGATACACCCATCAGTGCCTCCCGTAGAGCACTTCTCTTCCTCCACCTCCCCTCCTCTGTGTTATACATCTCCACCACCTTCAGAGGGCTCTGGTCCTCTCCCACTCCTCCCACCACCAGGATCTGCTTTCCCATAACTGCCACAGCTGCCCCAGCACGAGGAGTGGGCATAGGGGGCAAGCTTATCCACCGGTCCCCCTGAAAATTGCGAGGAGGAAGACACGTCAGCTGTCAAAGAACTGGGTTGTATTTAACTTTTTAAATTAGAGTTCTGTGTTCAGATAAAGTCCATGGCTCCTTTAGTTCAGGGTACATACACATCAAACAGATTCAATGCTTGCGTGTTTCTTATAAATTCATATCTGTTTCATTTCTAGCTTAAAAAAGTGTATTTGTGTCTTTAATGGACTGAAAGATTTTTATGTTTATTAATTCCTGCTCAGAAAACAGTAAACTATCAGCTCCGCTGTCCACATTGTTTACCTCTGGGGAGTAGAGCTCCAGGGATGGACATGGCCTTCCTGCAGCGTCACAGCCCCCCAGCATGTACATCTGCCCCCCCACTTCAGACAGAGTGTGATAGACACGGCCGCTGGGCAGTCGAGCCAGGCTCTGCCAGTGAAACTCTTGGGCACTGGGCACCGCCATGACATCGGCACCCAGTCGGAGACTCTCTGGGGAGCTGGGGAGCAGGTAGGCAGAGGCCCAGATCCAGAGAAGAGTTAAGGGCAGGATTATTCAGGGAACGCTGAGAAGATGAAAGGTGTGTTTCCTCACCTCTGGATGGTCTTCCACCTCACACTGGGCCCTGGAGCGGAGACAGCATCAGGCAAAAATGGTTTTAGTAATGCAACATAGCACAGCATAAAGATGGGAATCAGTGGCAGTGTTTAATGGTAGTGTACATGTAGCTTTCAGTTGAGTTACCAGAATGAATGTTTACAACAACATGTTAATTTTAGCGTCTAACATGTTAGACGCTATCTAAAATAAGTTAAGGCTTTCATGCAATCAGAGTCAGATCTGTTGTCATTGATGAACTGTACTTATCATGTTTTCATTTTTCTCACCCCAGTGGGGGAGTATGTAATCGATTCAGTTTGTTTGTCTCTCTGTCTCTGTTAGTGTCAGCAGTGCAGTCGTCCACAGTTTTCAAGAGAAAATAGATGCCAATAACAGCTTGAGTTTATTTAATTTTGCTAAAAAACCGGTCAGGTTCAAGGTCACACCAACTGTGAAAATCAGTAAAACTTTATATTACCCACAGTTCGTTATGGACCGTCATCAAACTTCACAGCAATACACAAGACCTTGGGGGACATGAATACCTCTGTTGGCTAAGCATCTGATCTTGTAATATATCATATGAAAGGGCATTGACAAAGATGTACAACACACTTAATATTTTTTTTAAATGACAACCTATGATGTCATATGATGTCACAACGACGCCATAAAGTTTTTTTATTTGATAAAACAAAGTTTAGTGAATGGAAAAAGAAAAAGATTGTTGTTTACATTAGATTAGTGACAAGAAGTTAAAGTCAAGACACACAATTTAAGCAAATGTTATGAGTTAAATTCATTCAGGGATATTTCTTGCAATAGAATTTTGACATTTTTCATAGATTTATTCTTCCTTCTGCTCCTCGGTTTGTGTGTACTGTGTTATACTTAGGCTGCAACAAAGAACGAAGTCACACTGCCAACTGAATAAAGATTTACAAAGATTTATTAAACTTTAATTATGATGTGAGGAAAAATGGATCACTTGTGCAAAGAAGTCCATGGATAAATTGGCAAATGTATTGCATGTGACATATGTGCAAAAATCAAATTAAGATAATTAGATCAGGAAGAACAAAACAGTCGTGCTATCATGTAGAGACGGTGCAAGCACCTTCACAGGGAGGAGTAAAGTTGCAGCAGGAGAGGAGATGGGGCCACGGCCTTAAAAGGAAGAATTTAAATAGGCATGCATCACCTGCATCACACATGAAACTCTTGTAAGACTAAGCGCACACACATAGCAAACCCTGCATTAAGGTCTGAAGCCGTAATAACTGACACAGTTTAGAGCAGGGATGTCAAACTCAAGTCCTTGAGGGCCGGTGTCCTGAAACTTTTCCATGTGTCCCTGCTGCAAGACACCTGAATAAAAGTAGGTCAATTCCAAGTCTCTACAGAACTTGACTGCATGCTGAGGTGGCAACCCCTAACCCTGCTCAAGTACATTTAAATAAATGTAAGTGTTTGAAAAATGTACTTTTATTGCACCATGTTCATTCACTCATGAGCTGCTGTAACATGAATCAAATGGCTGAATCTTGCTAATGACCTAATAATTTTATTCAGCTGTGTTGCAGCAGGGACTCACGTACAAGTTTCAGGACACCGACTCTTGAGGACTGGAGTTTGACACCCATGCACTAAACAAAGTCTGTTGATGGGAAGCAGAATTTGTGACCTGGAGTCACTTTAATGTGTTTGGCACCCGATTGTTTTTGTTTCAGTGTACTTTTTGCCTTTCAATTATCCTTTCCACTGAGATGGACCCAGCAGTAGGTGGAAGAGTTTGGTTCACCTTAGATGGATTCTAATGGATATAGGCGGTATGCCACTGCCCTGCCAGCTGGACTACATAATGTATATGTATATATGGCTGGTTTCAGTCATTATGCAAATGTACTGTTTATAAGATTGGGGAAACCTGCAGTCAGCTGAGACTGAAGAAGTCACTTGGATGAGTGACGAAACGTTTCTCCCACAAAAAGCTACGTCCAGATGAACAGAATCAACTTTTTGGAGATACATAATGTATAGTTTTGTCAATTATGGGAATCCCTCTGTTTAATGTTGTGGTCAATATTCAAATAGGAAGATTGTAACCTTCATTTAACTTTATTTTTTTAACCTATTAATGCTTTTTAAGGTTTTGCTGTTTTCACTGACACTTCCAAGTGCTTCCAAACACGTTATGATAAATACCTAAAAAGCACACTTTGCTGATAATATGCTCATCATAGGCTATTGTGAATAGAATTTTGAGCTGAAAAATTAATTTAATCCATTTTGCAACAAGGTTTAACATGACACAATGTGGAACAAGCTGTAAATACCTTCCATATGCACTATAACAAGGTGTTGATAATCAACTTAACTTGATTAATTAATGATGACCTCTGAGAGCCTATATAAAAGCACAAGTTATAATAGTTTGCTGATGTCTTTCCTTCTTGGCACTGTGCTTACACAGGCCTGAATGCTGTGGACTAACAATGAGAAGCATCTGCTGCTGCTCATTACTCTAGGAAGGGTTACAGGGCCATTACCAAACTATCTGAAGTCCATGATTGTATAGTGAAAAGGATTATTGTCTGAGGAAAACAACATTCCAAATAGTTGCCAGTCTGCCCTGGAGCCGATGTCCCAACAAATTCATCCTAAGGTCAGACCACTGAATGCTCAGAGAAACTGTCAAAAACTGAAAGATTGTCAGGTAGTGGTCAGGTCACCACGGGGTTTGCGTTTAAAAGGGAGACTGACCCACCTGTTCTCTGCTCAGACATTGGTTTCCTCATGTCAGGAGCTCTAGAACCCTTGCCACTGTCAGCCAGCGCGCGCCTCAGGTGCCATAAGTGTTATCCAGCTTTGTTCATTCTTCCATCCTGGTTCCACCGCTTCCAAAGCCACCAGGAGTTAGCCTAACTTCCCTCTTGTCTGCCTGTGCCCAGGAATGGGCAGCGGCCCTTTACAATGCCAAGTCCCCAGCCTGCAATGATTATGCCCTGTTTGCGGAGGAGTTAAAGAAGACCTTCGATCCCCCTTGTAGTGAAGTGGAGGTGGAGTTGCAACTATATCATTTACGTCAGGGTAAGCAATCCATGTGTCACTTTTTCTCAGAGTTCCATATTGTAGCCACTACGTTAAACTGGGGCAATGCTGCTCTCCTTTCAATATTTATGGAGAGTTTGACCGATGACATCTGAGATAAGATGGCAGGACATGAGGCTTCCAAGACTCTTGATGAGCTTTGAAGATAGACCAACCAGTTATGTCACGACCTCGTACTTCTCTAGAACTCTTCCAGTTCCAGAGAGGTACAGCTCAGCCGCTTCACGCCTGGTTGACCATTTCATTCTGGCCACTTCAGTAGACGGCCACCTTCTCCAGTCCTACCCTATCTGGTTCCAGACCCAGCCGATTCGCAAGTCCATCAGGGACCACCAGGAGGAGCCAGATCCTGGGCTGGGGTACTCAGTGTCTACAGCAAAATGGATTCCACAGAACTCCCACTTCCGGAGTCCATTGATTTTTCTACCACAATCTCTCTGAGGTCGGGTGTAAAAAGGGATCCTCTAATCTACCCCCACATCGCTCCTACAACATGCCCATCGAGCTCCTCCCTGGAACGGTGAATCTCCACGTCTCTCTGCTCTTCATTCTCTTCACTCATCATCCCTTGTGTAGCCCCCTTGTGTTTTTCTCTGTGTGTCATTCTGTGAGTTTTGGTTTCAGGTTTTGTTTGTTACTAGTTTTCCCAGTTTAGGTCTATGTTTAGTTCTGTCCTCGCCACTCATACCATCAGCCTTTGCCTGCATTTTGGGTCCTCCTGCACTAACACAACATGGCTTGCCCCGCAAACCGTGACACACATTGGACCAGGAACTATTCCTACGCGCCCCCATTGGTTTTCAGCACCCTTTCGCTGGCCCCTATTGGAATCCATTTGTGCTGCCCCGTCTGCCGAACCAGCACCTCCACACACCTCTGCAGGTTGGCTTTACATTCCCTCCAAATGTCGTCAGGAGGGCATGGTCTGAGCACACTCCTCCCTGCTTTTGGGCCATCTGGAACCCAACACGACCCTCCAACTTCTTTGATATGCCTTCTGGTGGATCTCTATGGGTTGGGCCATCCGTGAGTTCGTTTCTGCTTGTGACATCTGCGCCCGGGTCAGATCCTCCACCCAACATTCTGCTGGTGACCTTCAGCGCCTCCCTGTTCCCAGACATCCGTGGTCCCATGTTAATGATTTTGTCACTTCTATCTGTCTGTTAACAATCTCAACACCATCCTTACCCTTGTGGATTGATTCTACAAGGCGGTACATCTGGTCGCGTTATCCGCCCCCCCCTTCTACGAAATGGACGGTCAAACTCTTTCTAGAACATGTCGTCTGGCTACATGGGTTCCCCAAGGACATCATCTCCGATATGGGGTCCCAATTCACCGCCAGGTTCTGGAAGGCCTCTTCCAGTCTCACATCTGGCTACCACCCTCAGAATAGGCAATATGGGCCAACCAACAATTGGGATGCTTTTGTGATGCTTCATCTCCACCTAATTGTCTCTTTGGCCATGTTATATACTTTCAGTGCTCAATATACCAAACAACATCGCTGTCAACATTTCCTGGACCATTCATTTCAACCACAGGACCGGGTCTGGCTCTCCACAAGACACCTGAATAGACATACCGAATCCAAGAAGCTCAATCCAATGTTTATTGGCCCATACGAGATCGCAGCCAGAGTCAGTCGGGTCATTTATCGGTTACATTTTTTATGAAGGTCCACTTGTCACAGCTTAAACAACACATTACGTCCCCGCTGGCACTACGGTCTCCAGCCCCCACCCATCCAGAATCATCAATTGGGGTTAAACTGTCCGTGGAATTCTGGACTCTTGTCGCCGGGGCCAGGTGGTTCAGTACTTGGTGGATTGGGCTGGCTATGACCAGGAGAAATCCTTGTCAGATGCCTGAACCCTCAACTGGCTCCTTTTGATGTGAAGGAGCAGCAGCTATACTCTGAGCCTCTCCCGGATAGCTGAACTCCTCACCCTATCTAAGGGAAAAGCCAGCCTTCGGAGGAAGCCCATTTCCGCCTCTTGTATCCATGATCTCGTTCTTTTGGTCACTACACACAGCTTGTGACTATAGGTGTGGGTAAGGATGTAAATTGAGAGCTTCGCTTTTACACTCAGCTGTCTCTTCACCACAACGGACCGGTACAGCATCCACTTCACTGCAGCCACAGCGCCAATCCGTCTACCAACCTCCTGTCACTCGTGAACAAGACTCCAAGATACTTAAACTCCTCCACTTGTTCCTAACCCAGAGTGCCCACTACCCTTTTCCACCCTTTTCATCTTAAGTTGTATTTATTAAAAAGAACCATCCACCTGTTCTTATCTTCTTACATAGTAAAAAATATTAATTGCTTGCTTGAGTCATCTTGTCATATAATGTACAAGCCAATGACACAAAATACCTTGCTTCCATGACAGACTTTTGCAGAACGGGGATAACTGACTACAAGTCACACACCTTTCCCTGCATCACTTTGCTCATGTGTAACTGTGAATTTAAATATCCACCTCTTACAGGTATCCTCAGATGAGCAGCAGCTGTAGTCTGAAGTGAGTCAGCATCTCTCATGTTTAACTTTCCTTCCTTGTCGTTGTGAAGCCAGGCCCTGCTGTTGTTTTTTCCTATGTCATCCCTCAGGAGCTTTCTCTTTCCTGCGTGTAACCCACTTCTCCTGCCTACACACAGTTTCCAGCGAGGAAAGGGGGAGGAAGTCTGTGACAGACGTGGGAGGAAGCTTTCCAGAATAAGCCCACGATGCACTGCAAGGCTAATTTTGACTACATCACAGAGTACATCACCTTAAACGCACTCTGTCTCACAGACCACAGATGGTTATTGCTCCCAAACTCAGGTGTTTGGAGGTCACACAAAGGCAACTGTTAAATTATCCAGCTGTGATTAAACACACTCTCTAAGCAGTTTATCCTTTAAAGCTTTACATCTCCTTTTAAAAACATGCCCCCTCACCTTGGAAAGGTACACTCTCCGCCTCTCTGTCCATTTTACTGGCAAGCTTTATCTGTCACACCTTTGATCACCTCACAAACAGAGACGATAAAGGACAAAGGGTGAAAATACAGAGGACCATCCTTCAAAATAAAATCTCCCACATTTTATTGTGCAGGGATATGTTGCCATAGCAACAGTTAGGCTTTTCTCAAGAGGTGCTGCTTTTGTTTTTTGGGGTTTGTTTTTTTAACGTCGTTTGCCTGTGATTGCTTATCGCTTGGTTTGCTGTTAATAATAGCTTATGAAAACGGATGAAAAACAAATAAAAGCGGTTGTGTTCCTATAGTCTGACCCCAGCGGGGGGCGAGGGGGATTTGCTAACAAGGCTGGGTAGTTTTCATCCAGCCCAGCTCACAGAGTGCATTAATTGCAATCTGTAACCAATTTGGTTTGCCATATCGTTTTTGTTTTTTTGTTTTTCAATTAACTGCTTGAACAGCTTGAGATCAACAGTAAGCCTACCAGCATCATCTGAAGTCATTTACAATCAGCATGCCTCCAACTTGAAACTTTTAATTAGGTTGCCTTCCTACTATCCCTCTGCTGTCACTGTGCAGGGACTCTAATCTGAATGTAAAACTAGTGAAACCTTCATTCGTTAAATGAAACATACTGAAATGCATTTTAATGAAAAATTGTGTCTTACGAGTCATTATTGTGTTATCAACCATCCATCCAAGTTTGAATGACAATGAACATAATTTGTGGCAAACAGGTTATCACGAAGGAGAAACATCTGAAGTCTCTCCGCTGGTCGTTCTGCTCATAGACCTCAGAATATGCAAATACTGAGATTGCAAAAGCTAACCTGAAGCCAAGGCATGGATCCAACTGCTAATAACATTTGATACAACAAATTAGAATACTTGAGATGACTAAACTGGATCCAACTGTGCCGCCATGCGAGTTAATCCCTTCTTAATCAAACTTGCAAGGAAGAAATCCAGCATTACTTTTCCTCAGGGACTCTACTCACTTTACTTACACATTTATTTTCACATTATTTATTTATTTATTTCATTTTTGCTTTAAAAGATTATGTAAATCATTGATTTAATTATGTCCTGTTATTGAACACTGGGGCGAGCTCTTTATTCTCTTGAGGACAACCAAGGCTATGTGGGACCCAGCCCAAACATGTTCACATGTGTTTTGTAGACTTGGAGAGAGCATTATTACTGGCTATGGAAATCGTGTACATCATTGTTCTTTGTATGCTGCTGCTAAATGTCCATCTTTGCATATTCGCAGACTCTTCCATTGGTTGATCTTTATCTATAAATCTCTCCTTGGGCTGGTTCCATCTTATTTATGTGTTTATATGTGTAAAAACCACAACCAATACAACCTTCGTTCGAACAAAATCATACAATTGATTGTCCCAAAAATCAGAACAGAACTGGGGAAAAGGGCTTTTAAATACGCTGCCCCTGCTTCCTGGAATAATCTGCAGAAGGAACTGAAATTATCAGAATTGGTTACCTTGCACACTCAGAAATTAAAGTACAGAAATGTACCTATAGGGGTACAATGGCTTGTCACTGGGGTGGTACCCTCTAAGGTACCGTTCTGTACCCTAAACTGTGGGTACTGATTTGTACCCTTGTAATTTGTACCTTTTACACGTCAAACCTGTACTTTAAAGGGCAAAGTTGTACCCTTAGTATAAAGTACAAAAAAGAACCCTTAAAAGGAGTACAAAAATGTATTTCTAAAGGTTCAGTATCTACACACAGATTTCCTATATTTTTCTTCTCAAGATTTGAAAAATTGAAGATACAAAGTCAAAAATACTTGTCACATTTATTACCTTCTTAAATACATTGCTTAACTGTTACATACAAACTGTTATCAACAGAGTATGTGTCATAAGCTGCAACATCAATTTCCTGTCCAGGTTTTAGCAACGTCCATTCACTATCAACTCTAACACTGTATGAATGAAAATGGATGTCATATAACAGAGGAATGAGAATTTTTCCACAAAAGACCCACATTGTGTCAATATTAAATATGTACTTAATTTGCCAGAACAGAGGAATCTTCTCTGAATGCAGTACATCAATGACAAACACATCTCTTACACAGTATTTGACACTGTTCACAATTACTTCTGACACACGCTGGAAAGCTTTCTTAGCACTATCAACTTCAGAAAAGCCACAATAGACTGTCAGTGCTTGTTGCAGTTCCAGTGGTAATGACAAAAATGATGTAGTCACACTTTTTCCAAAAACATTTTCAAATTCACCAAGTAAACTTTTGTTAGAAAACTCCCAGCACTGTCTGAACTGATGTCTGTTGCTCAAAGTTGTAGCAATGTTCATAAAATTTCTACAATTGCGGGACAACGTTTTGAAATACTGGTGCTTACTTTCAAATCTCATACACCATAACAAACGTAGAGGGCCGAACATTTCAATCAGTCTTGCATAGTGGATTAAATAATGACACTTTGGTGTAATTACATCCCCAAATACACTTTTCAGTTTTGTGAGAAACTCATGGACAAGCAACTTCAACAATAAAATATTCTCTTTTCGCACTTTTTTAGCCATTACAATCTCTGTTATTTCACGACATAGAAGAAAAACATGCCAATATTTACAATTAGGTGGCACACGGTCTGCCATCAGAAATGGCAGCAATCTGAACAGGCACCACTTTTGAGATGCTGATCCAACAATACCAACACTCTGAAGTCTCTCTGATAACTGTACTGGTTTGTTTGTTTTGTCATTCTGACCAATGGACATTTTTTGCAATTCTTCATTGATCTCTCTAATTGTAATATGCTTCTCAGTGTGGGCTTTACAAATCACTAGTTTCATAACTAGAGGAACTACACCTTCCAACAGATCATGCATCACATCAGGTGGTAAAGCTTGCGTAACACTGAAATAACTCAGTCTGTCAAAAGGACATGAACTATTTACACCATATATTGTTTTATCATCCGGAAATTCTTGGATTCGTGCAAGATGATACTGGTGAACCTCTGATGTTCTTAAAACAAAGCTTTCTTCCTCAAAGGATTGTTTCATATCTTCATAAGAAGCCATGCAATACCGACAAATTCTACCAGTGTTAAATGACATAGAAAAACCACCAATCATGTGAGCTGATAAATTATCACAAGATAAAGTTGCAAGAGCAGCATGAATAGTGTGTTCAGTTTTATCAATGGTAAAAGTAAAGCCATCAGTGGAAAGTTTTTCCAAATCATCAAGCAAAGGTTTAAGGATAACATGCCAACCACACCGCTTAACAAAAGAATAGCGTACCAATAACGCTAGATGAATGTGTCTCTGCTGAGAAGTGTACCTTTTGTCCAAATTGCCTACCTAATAAAATGCACTAAGTTTGTGTTTGGATCGTTTAGATCCTAGGGGATTAAGTACTTCAAATTCATCCTCATAAAAATGGAGTCGCAGTGCATTTGGGTTATCCTTGAAGAATTGATGATGTCTGAAGATTTCTCCATCAGAGTAATCTGTTAGAAATTCATCAGTTTCCGAATTGCCACTTGAAAAAATGTGATCTTGTATGTCTTCATGAGAAAGATAATTTTTTAGCACCTTATCAACAGGCACATATGAATACGAGCCAACTGTATGACCCACAGAGTCTCTTAATTTGCAATGAACAGGCTCTGTCATGTTGAGCTTTGATTTGCAATGTTCTTTGACCAAATAAGGAGATCGAATAGCTGTTGAAGCCTTCTCAAAAAATTCATTTGAATGCAGGACATTTTTAAGCTCTGGACACAAAGACACGTCAAGACCCGTTTTCTCTAAATGATATGCTATAAAAGCATCGTAGTTCTCCTTGAAAAAACACATCAGAAAATTCACGTCTTCCATAATTTCTTCCTGAACAGAGGCTGGTAAAGAATTTTTCTCTCTGCACTTAAGAATGAACTTGAAAAGATTGTCTCTGAAATTTATCAAAAATTCATCCCAGGATGGAGGGGTTTCAATATTTTCAGTTATGTCATTTGCAAATTCATTTGGATGTGGACTGACTACCTCCTGCTCATTTTCATCTAAGTCTTTATGGGGACACAACACCTGTTCTCTGTGTTTCCTATACACATGTCGTCTGAAAGATTCATATTTTTTGAAGGAAGAACAGCAGTCACTGAGTCCACAGGTTATATCAAAATCGGCATCATGGGAATGAATAAGTCCTATGTGCTGAATAAGCTTTGTCAAACTAAAGGTTCTTCTGCCACATTTGGAGCACTGATATGGCTGAGGCATGGTGGTCAATACAGAAGATTTATTTGTCTGGTGACTGTGATTGGCAGAGGCCGGTCCTCACCCTCATCTATTTTCACAATGTACTTTTGGAGAAAAATCAGGGTGTTCTTCAGATGTTTTGGATAAGCAAGGTTGAAGACAAAATACAAGCAGAAAGAAGAGATGATTCCTTCAAAAATACACGAGCTTCTGCACACTTCACTGCCATCCAACTTCACAATGTTTGGAGCGCTTCTGGAGAACACTGGTTTCCAGTCTTCATGAAGTAGCTGAACAGTTGGATAGGGGTTTTTAGGATGAACCTTTGAAGTCAAAAGAGAAGGTAGAGGAAAGCAATATCTTAGTCTCTTAACAAAAGATACATTTGTTTTCCTTTTATATAGACTAAATATTTTAATACACACACCTCTCCAAGTATGACAAAGAGATCCAGTTTCTCCTTGAAGACGTATGGCAGGAATAAAAGTGCAGCCCTTGTGTCAAGATCTGCCAAAACAAAAAAAAAACACAAGATCACCCATGCATTTTATCTGGCATTTCCAGTTACCTATAAAAATTATATAAAATGGAAGCCTTGAAGTTAAAAAAAAAAAAAGCAAATACCTGGTAGGTCATCAGTGAGAGCCTCCTTTCTTGCATCAAGGTAGAGCTGGTAGAGTGGGGTTTTCCCTCGTGTAAGGCCAATCACCTTTGCTGCAACACATGAGAGCCCTTCACGAAATCGCTGGCTTACATTACCCGTTGTTGGTTGGATCCACCCGAGTTCGTTGCACAGCTACAAGTAAAAAATTCATTTTCAGTACAAAATAACAGTGTATGAAAATGAAATAATCTAAAGTTGATATTAATTATGTATGGTGCTGCATAATTTTTTTTTTTATAGAATTTAACAACAATACTGTAAGAAGTTACATGAACATACATGAAAAAAAGGAAAGAGGGACAGATGAAGAAAGCAAGGTCAAGGGCAAATAAAATTTACTACTATAAACATGTTAAATGTGACAGCTATTTCCAAGTTCAATTCAGCTTTCTGACTTACACCAGTAGGCATCCCTAAGAAGGGGTACTTCTTCAACACATCTTCCACAGGCATACCATCTGCAATTTCTTTTTGCCGCCAAGCAAACGTTTGCTGCATACGGTTATGAACCACCATGGTATCTGGTTGCATCTTCTGATATTGGCACTGTAAGACCTTTAAGTGGGCGTCTATGGATAATAAATCCTCTCCTTGGACGCATGGTCCCTTGAAAGAAAGCAAGAGTGAGAAGAGAAAGTCAAAACAGATTAGAAACCCAACATAAGACTAAATATACAATTAGAGCTGACACGATCTGTGCATCACAAAGAACTCGTATCGTTTAAAGTTAACCGATACCATGAACCAATATTTAAAATATGGAAACTCTGAAATAATTTCACATAAAATCTTAATTGTTAACTTGAAATTTTAGTTTTGGAGTCATATTTAAAATGTTTTTTTAAATCTAGTTCACCCTCTTTTAGCGCCTTCCAATTAATAATATTTTGTGAGGTAGAAGTATTAGCACTGTTACTTTGTATTAGCAAGTGCTCTAATCCAAGTATTGGTATTGTTTCGGTTTGAAAAAAGGGGTACAGTTGCATCCCTAATCCTTAGTTTTAGATGTAATAACAGAGGCAAGAACATTTTATAGCTCAAGATGTCCCTCACACCAACCTGACAAACATTTCTCTGACTTGTTCGTTGACATTTATTAGGCTGCCCTCTCCTCGTAGAACCAAACTTCTCCTTACAACGCCTCACTGCCTCACTGTCGACTAGTGGTGCCCGCTCTGATTTGAATTTACGTCTCAAAGACATATGCCATGTGTGCTTGTTGAACAGAAACACAAGTTACTGTAAAAACAATCTACACAAAATACACCCAACAAAGAATCAGTAAACATACTTCATACAAACCTACTGAGAGGCTACAGATTGTCTTACTAACAAAACAAGATCGAAAAAAGCTTCACTTTTACTTTGTAATCTTGAAGGAACCTTATGCAAATTTAAAATTTAACTTACATAACCATTTCCCTCACGATCCTTGAGGAAAGGATACTTCATTACCAGCGTCTTCACAGCTTGCACATATTCAGAATTTGTGGGATACCTGTAATATAAGAAGAAACATAAGTGTTAGAGCAACTGCTGACAAACAAACTTTATCAAGTGTGAGTTTATTTTCAATATGACAGATTCAGCTTTTTCTAAAGCAACAAGCTAACATTACCCTGATTAACTTACATAGTATACTGTGCCACAGCTTCATATAGAACTCTGATTATTGTGTGTCTGTCCCTTGGATTTTTATGGCACGGTTCTTTGTTGTCCAGTTTTAGTTGCAGATTTTTGGAAAATCTTGGAATTTCAAAAGAGGCTGGCAGTCTCAAAGTATTTTCATTGCTGTGAAAACAGTTAAGTGTTTGTTTTTATTGTATGAATTGAAGTATAAAACACTACAGTAACAATACATATGGTAGAAACAATGATCATATTAACTAAATCCTAAAAGTGCATAACGGCCAACATGTATGCTTCAGACATACTAACTTCATTATAAATAAGAAAATACCTTATTGAAGTTGACGAAGTAGATGGTTGCCAGTCTTCTGGAGAGACAGTCTGTAGAGTCAGCGTCACTGAAGATTCCTTCATCCTTGACACAAATTGGTTGAATTTAACCTGCTTTTTGAAGGATCCTTGGAAAAGGTATGCAACCATAGTCTCAGTAAGACCGCAGTCAACTGTGTCACCATCAACCTCATTGTCTGCAAGATAAATGGTAGTACAAACTTTAAATTCAATGTAAGGATATTTATCACCACATTTTTACATGGGTAAAAACCGTATATCACACACATTAAAACCTTTTGTACAACTTCTTTCAGTTCAAAGAAATATTCATTAAAAAAATCTGTAAATTAAATAAAATAAACCAAATTTTTAGAGTGAATCCTCTCGATATGCAAAGTTTTCATTTTTAAATTTAGATGTTTGTTTGGGACTACTGGACACAGGAGAGCAGAGTCTGAGCATGCTTTTGTGCCCTTTCAAGTTTGGAAGAAAAAAAAAAAAGACTAGAATGCTGTAATGTGTTAATATTCACTACTAAGGTGACTCCTTTCTCCAGATTTCCGACAGTTTTTGCCGTCTGTTCTTTCAGACCGATTACTTATAGCGATAACACCCGCAGGACCGTATTACAAGCTCAGATTACATGCTGAAAAAGTTCCCACATTGCTTAAAACGCGACTATCAAACCCCAGCTGCAACACCCTTGTTATATTTTAAACAAGTGCGGCGTCAAGATATTTCCTTTAAACGTTATATTCAGCCGCCCATGTGTGTTGATGGCCTTGGAATGGATGTAAAAACGTGATTTTATTAAACCATTAATACACTAACGGTAAACTGCATTCAGCTACCAGGGAATCAAATTTCGCGCCGTTCCGCTGCGCAGGGGTTACCGAACCCATAGACTGTGGCCGAACCACATATATAAGTTCAAACTTATACAAATACTATGTGTACACATTTTTCATTTTTCAGAACTGTGACCTCAACTTTACACATGAAACGTTTGTAAAAACGTTTGTAAAAAGACATAATTTGAGCTAAGAGAGTGCTGAAACTAGCTAAATTGCTAATATACGTTAAGCTAGGCTAAACCAATAATTAGTAATTACGCTACATTTTTCTTTAAATAAAACTTACCTCTGAAACGCTGCGCTTCAGCTTCGGTGACATCTAAGCCCCACTCTTGTATTTTTGTTAAGAGTTCCTCGGTTGAAAGTGAACAGAGCACACCAGGACTTGCAAGTTCGTCATCCATCTCCGTCCGTTGATAAAACAAAATGGCACCTGCTGCATTTACAGAAAATCCGGTTGTTCAGTCTGACGTCACTAGCCGTGTCTGGGTCTAAACTCCGCTGCAGGTCCATATATCAAACGATCACTATGGGATTACTGAGAGTTGAAAAACTGTCTAAAGTCTTTCATCTTTAATAAAATGATCAGCGTTCTGCTCTACCAGGTGTAACAATTGAGTTTAACATCCAGGCATCCATGAAAACGGAATTTATGACGGAGTTAGAAGTTAGCAGGGAGTTAGCTCGCTAGCTTCTATCTAAATACAATATAGCATGTCCTGACTGTGGGGTTTTGGAAACAAATTAAAACGTACAGCTCTGCTATCACTTCCAGCATAAATGAAGACAGAAAACTAAACAGCAGTGACGTTTGTAGGGTTACTGAAGTTGGGCTAGCTGGTATATAATGATGTGCTACGTGACCGCTAGCGACACAGCTATGTTAGCATAATATAAACAAGCTAACTTTTTTTCCACTCGATAAAAGTTAATGTGAGTGTTCTCGGTGGTCAGGAACAAATGTAATCGCATGGCAGGATGCTGTAAAAGGACCAAACTTCAGCCAGGAGAACAACTGAGATAATCCATCCACAATACGAGGTTAGTCATTCATATACTGCTGCATGGGCTGGGCTGTAGTTACATCGTAAGGTTTTAAAAACTGAGCTTAAATAAATGATTAGCGGTAATAAAAGCCGAGGGAGGTCAACAGTGATCACTGACTGTTTTAGGAGCTTTTTGAGATCAAATAGAAGAAAATACATAACATTAAACATGTTAACAACACAAAAGCCATATTAAACGCAGACTACTTTAGACCCGGAAGTAGGATTCGTCGCGTCATCACTGAACAACCGGATTCTAGAATCCACCAGCTATTCGTTGAGTTTCTTCTTCTACTTTTTGTTTGATGTTGTGAGGATGGGCTCAACTCGCACTTCGAGTTCAATAAGGGTGCTTTTTTGCAATTCATCCAAATAATTATACTTTTAAAAAAAACACTCTCTTAAAAAAATGTTTAAATGCATTTTTACTTTTTTTTCTTTCAAATAAATTCATCGTTCTTAAAGCAGCTTAAAAATAAGGGGGGTTCAGGGAATACAAAAACAACAACAGCAATGAAAATAATAAAAAATAAAATAAAAACACTAAAATATATGCTTAAATCAATACAGTTGCAAATAAATTACTGTCAAAAAGAATAAAAAAAAACTCTAATCAAAAAGAGCTTAATCAACCTGTACTTTATCTTTTGAAAGAATGGGTACAAATAAGTACTTTTCACAATTAAGGAACATGTATGTACCTTTCAGATGCTAAAAAAGGTACAGATAGTTCCCCCGAGGTCCAATATTTGTCCTTAGACTGTATTAATGTCATTTTTGTACCTTGGGGCACAGTAATGTACCCCTTCCGTACCCCTATTTCTGACTGTGCAGTTGTGTGTCTTATTTTGAAATAAATATTTACGTGTTACCATAGCAACCAGAGAGCATTAAGGGGCAGAGAGGAGGATGTTATGCTCAATGTTGTTGGCGCATTTCCGGAGGACACTGCTAATAAAGTTACAGAATTACACAGTGAATTCGCCTTTATTATTATATTTACAAAATAGCACAGTTTTTGTCTTGGTCGTATCATTTTATTTTGTTGGATTTATCTGCAACACCCTAAAGGCTGGTCTGTGAAAATATTGTCTGACATTAAACCGGTACGTGGCGCAAAAAAGGCTGGGGACCGCTGGTGTAGAGGGTTGCTGCGACCCATGAAGATTCTAGGAGTAAGGTGAGATGAAAACACAGGATTTGCTGTTTTCATTATTTTCAAAACTAAAAAAAAAAACTAACTAAAATCTAAATTCTACCTAAAACACTTTAGTAGAAGTTAATTAAAATGTTTTATCACTCTTAATTCTAGTTTTCAGCTTGGTTTCAGTTAATTGTAATAACCTTGGGTGTTAGCCAAGTAGATATGTATGTATCTATATGTATCTATAGTAACAGTTGACCACTGACCCTACCAAGCAGTTCCTTCCTGTCTCTCTCTCCATCGCTCTCTCTCTCTAAACTCTCACAGTTTTCAGCTATTTTAGGGCCAATACATCAGGACAGTCATTGGGAGTTTATAGAAGTGTACCTACTTACTTACTTATGTAACACTCTCATTTTAACATTTAAGCAGACTGTTCAGAGCTAACACTTCACAAACCATTTTCCTTTAAAGCTTTTAATATTCACTTCTCATGAATCTCCACAGTAAAGACAGTAGTTCATGCAGAACTGATAGAGGGAGTGAAAGAACAGTGTATATGAATTAGGGCTGCCACAAACGATTATTTTGATAGTCGACTAGTCACCGATTATTTTTGCGATTAGTCGACTAATCAGATCATCATCCATTAGACGTAAAACTACAGCTTATTGCACCAGCAGCATCTGCTCTTATATAACTATCATTAGCTTACAGCTTTAAGTGTTTAAGGTCTGTGCTAACTAAAAATAAAGACAAGATGATAGTTTATTAAATTTTAATGAAATTTGCAGATTGTTTCGGTGAAGTTTAATAAACTCCTTGCTATCTAAAATATAACAGGACACTGGAGTATATTCTGGAGCATCTCACACTTCTGATAATCAGCTGTCTGCTTGACGTTTATTCAGCTGTGTAAAAACTATAACTTTAATCTCAGACAAACCGATTTACTCAGGAACAAATAAAATACTAAAAAAAAAAGCCAAACAATAACATTTTAAGTTATCTAAGTGACTCATATATATTTAACCTGAGTAGCGAAAGACAGCGGTGGGTTTGAAAACGATTTGCGGGGAGTCCGGTGTTCTCACAGCGCTAGTGAGCCTAGCCCCCGGCTCGCTAACGAGCTAGCGGGTAACAGACGTCTCCGAAAACGTCGGAGCGCTTTTGAAAATATGTGGTGTCCTGATAAACTGAGCAGATATTTGAAGTTTACACAGCTACATTCTCGCCTGAAAATATGTTAAACGTTTATTTTGTGACCCAGAAAGAATAATAAGAGTAATATTAAAACTAACTAGCTGCCGCCATTGTTGGAAACTGCGCTGGGCCGCGCTATGAATTCTGGGACACAGCTGCTTCTTCTTCTTCTTCTTCGGGGTTTAACGGTAGCTGACATCCTTGTACATGCAATGCTGCCATCTTCTGTTTCAGTCCGTTATTACACTCTTAAATCCTGCCACTTATTCCTGCGTCTTTTGTGATCGTACAAAGTTTCAAACGACGCGTCGACTATTAAATCAGTCGTCGACGATTTTGATAGTCGACGTAATCGTGACTAGTCGACAAATCGTGGCAGCCGTAATATGAATGAATGTCAAAAAATAAGGTTTAAATATGTTACAAGCACAACTCTTAGTGATGGAGGAGGTAGTCAGTTGTAGAAGTAGCAATAAAGCAGTCAAGTTTCAAAGATGAAAGTGCCTACTGAGCAGCAAATGTTTCCTAGGGGAATTTTACTTTTATGTTTTTGGGTTACTGCAATAATATGTGTACTGCATTTGACTGCTGCAGATGTTAAAGGTTCAGTTCAATTTTTTATTCCTCTCACATATTTGTTACGTAACATTTTTAAAAACTGTCTTATCTGTCAAATTACACCTATTAGTATGACTTAGGCAGATGTGAAACATCTGGGTCTAAATCTTACAATGACACGTTTCAGGCATCAGTAAAGTTTTTTTTAGGATTTTGCATTAGACGGACTGATTTCCTCTTATTACTTATGGTGAGTAGTGTGTCAGCTTCTTTAGACTACATATTTGCAGCAGCATCCAACAAGCAGGAAAAGTGGCAGTGGAACAGCAGAAGTAACTACATAAATGTTGTATTTGTCAGGATGGAAAATAATGTTCAAAGTTCTTTTACACATTTGACACAGGCTTCACATTTATATGGTGGACTTACTCGTAGTAAAGCAGCCCTCCTTTGGATGAATCCTGTGCTCCATCTCAGCTGTCAGGATTCATCCACGCTGCCCTCACACACTGACGGGAAACAGGTAGGATAAAAATTTCATCTCAGTGTCTGACTGAAGTTTTTGCTCGTGTATCAGAACATATCAGTTCTTTTTGGCTGCCCTCTTCGTCTGAGTGGGACAACAAAATACCCTTAGTCTGTATGATGTTTGCCAGATTAAGCAACAAGCTCTGTGTGTGTTTGTCGATTATTCGCACTCTGCTTGTTTGCAGCCCACATATTTGTACTGTCTTGGTGGACGGTGTTGGTGATTTCTGATCTAGCTGTCTAGGTTCATATACTGGTGACCACACACAAAGTCTTTCACATATACACATATTAGTGCTTGGTCTTTTTCTTAGGCTAAACTAACCACATGAGTTTCAAGCTTTGACGGTCTCACTTCTCATTCACCTGATTTGGTGTGACACTTGCTGCCAACCTGAAATTTGCATGTAAAAGGCTTAACCTTTCAATCACCACCACAGGCACCAGCTGGTACAATCCACATCAGATCATTTAAATACTCCAGCTTGGTCGCTTGATGAACAAAGCATTCTCTAAGAGAGAGGGTTGCTTCTGTAAGCTGTCATTTAACATCAAAACAAATGACAAGTTGATCAAAAGAGTGATTAGCCTGTTTCATATGGTCAAGGACAGCTACATTAACGTTAGCCGTTAATTGAAGCTTTGTTAGCTTACCTCTGACTCTCCACATGTTGCTGCCATTGTCCGTATCTCCAGCACCTGTGGTACCGTTAAAAAAACAAACAAGCGCTGCCACACTTTCAGAACTTCGTCATCAGCTTGGTACCAAAGAAGCAGTTCCCTTATCCGTGTTATCAAAAAATCCTGTGTTCGACCATATGTCTTTCACCCAAGAATCAAACCACACATTTTAACTGAACCTAATGGTTGTAAACACACCCATGGATACGCTGGCATCCAGAATCCAATAAGCTCAGAATAACAACTGCCTAAACACGTCTGTCACAGAGACACTCCTTCACCGTGACAAGGTGCCGCTAGGACAGACTGACAGGACACATTATCACTATAGACAGCGGCATGTTGTTTCATGCTGTGCTGGGAAATCACAGCAGTTAGCATGCACACATACTATCTAGGTTGTTACCACAGTAACCAATGAAAATAGTTACACGATGCCTGAACAATTGAATCTGACGTGATCGCACGCTGTAATGTGGCACGGCATGCGTAATCACATACAGTACATTCACAGCTAAATGTATGTGGGTGTGACATGCAAATTAGATTAGAAACTGGTGTTGGGGAGTTTGTGTTTACCAGGGAGAAAGGGTCTAATAAAAGAAATGCATTGAAGGAAATACAGGATGCAACAATCTGGTGTTTAAAAGTCAGGGATCTTGTGGATCCTGACATTACATAAATGCCATGCTGAATTACTGGAGTACCATGTTAAATGTATGTGAAAATGTATGTGAAAAAGCCAACTGGATGCCAAAACAAATGCCAACATCAAGCAGCTCCTGTGCCTGATCTGCATAAATATGTTTGCTTCAGCTTGTTTTTACAGGATAATCTGCTTGGGAGAAATCCTGCAAATAGACTAAAAACATCTATATTCATCACCATCATGGTCCTGCAGATTACAAACGGGTTGTACATTTAGAATGAAAGAGACTGTCATCTTGGCTACTGCACCAACAACATTACAAGTGAAATGCAGCAGCAATCTTTGAATGTTCTGAAAAAACACATCATGTGATTTCTGCTTTAATCCTCCTTTCAAGTCTGTCTTAGAGGTTGGGCTAAAATCTGGGAAAAGGCTTCAGTAACCTCCTACACCAGGTTGTTTTTCAGTGGAGTAACCTATTTTTCATTATTTAGAGGTGAGATCAAACACATGGTGTGTTTATTCTGCTCTACAACTGACCCCGTGTGTACCCTCCCTCTCTCTCTGTGGGTGCACATAGGCATTTAAGCAAGGCATTGTTTATTGGCCAACAGCTCTCCCAGCACAGTCTGAATCAATCAGGGTTTGGCTCAAACAAGCCTTATCTGGTAAAATCCTCTATTGATATGCATGTTTGAGTTCAGAGAAGAAAAGACAAAGAAAAAAGACACCTCAGGAGAGAACCAGCTATTAGCAGGAGAGCTAACTTAACATGGAGGAAGCTAACAGCAAATAGTCAGTAGTTTATAAGTATTTCACCCGCTGCACAAACAGCTTTTCCTTCTATCCTCTCAATACTTTTTGAAGGATGCACAAACTGGACTCAAGTGAGATGATGCAGCTGAAAAGGGTGGATTCAGTCGCTGCCCTCTGGAATGCCCTCATGCTAATGTTAAGTCTAATACTTTCATTACACTTATAGTGCCTTAATTTGCTGTCAGTCAACTCAATTAATATTATTTCATATCATCTCTCTTGTTAGCTCCGGTGAATACGAGGACTGCACTCACAGTGAGACTGAGAACAGGGAAATAGTGTGGCTATGCTCTGAAACCCATTCTTCTATATAACTCGGGCCACACAATAACAGTTTAGTGCTAGGGGTGGGTTTTAATAATCGATTCATCGATTAAAATCGATTCTGGCTTGGATAACGTGATATCGATTCATTAAAATCCTGAATAGATTTTTTATATAAATGTATTTTGCCCAGAATTCCAGAATCTCAGGTGAAACATCACAAATTTTTGACAACCACCAAACATTTAAAACAGTAAATAAGAGCAGGAGCACGGCTTCTGCACAAAGACGTAAACACAAAGCGTGGACCTGCGGATCAAAATCAGTGAGATGTCGCCTTTCTCACCTGACAGCACGGACACGGTCGGGGCTGAAAGCCGACAGCTCGCTGATTCTGATGTTTCGGCGGGTCCATGCTTTGTGTTTACGCCCTTTTTGCACTGATTCTAAAGCTGTTAGTTTGATCTCTCTCCAAACAATATTGATTGAACCAGCACCAAAAGAAGATCCAAACTAAGCTTCACATAAACATTGTCATGGACTCCCTCTGACTTTTGCTGTTTTGCTTCCACCACAATAAAATCACACTTCATGCACAGCTCTCTCTCTCTCTCTCTCTCTCTCTGAACAGTTTCCCGTCTATCCCCGAAATCAGTTTTCTGCATTATTTTCTTGCTTGTTACGCACAAGTCTACCGTTCTTACAGCGCTGTCGGCCGCTTTTTTTTTTTTCCTTTTACTTACTTCCGAAAAGAAAACCTAATTTCTCCCGTTCAACAGGCTTCTGAACAAATTTAAACTTTTTAAAATTATGCAAAACGCTTAGCTGTGTCTCTAATAAAACTGCTGTAACTTCAGAGGTAATATTCATAAGTTGATTAATAGTTTTCTTTCGTTTTTGATCTACTGCAGAATATTTTTATAAAATCCCAGAACAGGAAAACCACCTTCATGTTTTTCTGTGTTTTATCTTCAGCTACTTTGACACAAAGGCATCTGCTGTGATGCTCACACCTTTGATAAAGTCTTGCGTGTGTCAGCTTCCTTTTTATAGATACAAAAATATGTAAATGTACTGATCTGAATTATAATATTTCTGACTGTCTGAGGCAAAATTTCCCAGATTAAAATCGAATTGAATCGAATCAAATCGAATCGAATCGAATCATGGATCGAATCGATTCAGGACCATGTGAATCGGAATAGAATTGATTCTAGAAATCAGTGACGATACCCAGCCCTCTTTAGTGCAGCGTTGAGTGCAAGCACGTTTTTGGGGAGCACTCCTACATACTGTGAACTTAATGACACCAGTTCACATGCTTATAGGGACAGCAGTACTGGTGAAACATTTTCCAGTAAATTGGGCGGGTTTTGTTTAAACAGAGATATAGCTTGTTGTATCGTAGGCTAGTATGTGTAGTTTAGGTTTGTGAACTCAAATGACACTTAAATACTTTGGTTGATATTTGAAATAATATAAATGTTACAATGTTATAATGAACACACTTTTTTCAGCTATAATAAAAAGAGATGTCAAGAAGGCCCCAGACATTCAGCATCATTCAGTGGTTCCAAATTCCACCACCAGGAAAAGGTAGCTTGAATTCATAACAGCCAGAAGCACTATCGAGTATATTGCCTTGTAATTAAAATACTGGGAAACCTGGGTTATGTGGTGCTTGGATCACTGCATGTTTCATATCTATTGGAATCTCCCATCACAGTTTGGGAGATTCCACTTCTCTCAAAGCCCAGAGCAATCTCCTTTCAATCAGGAGCTTTTGGCACAGGAAGACATTCGTCCACCAGTGTCACAATGTTTGAAACGGACTCAGGCGCAGACCAGAAATCCTTGGCAAAAGAGAGTGCGTTTATTTACAGTGAGACACCAGGTGCAAATATATATACAGTGTGGCAGGGAAAGGGATCCGGGGCTCCAGGGTCCAGGGGAAACAGGGATTAATCTTATACAAACTCCTCTCCTCGGCAGATTCCAAAAACACACACGCTCTCTCGGGTCCAGGGCAGATCTACACACACACACACACACACACACACACACACACACACACACACACAGAAAGTCTCCAATCAGCTGGGATTGGCTGCAGGTGTGCCGGTGAGCACAGGTGCGTGGGCCAGGGGCGGGAGCCCGTAATGAGCACCGCCCCGGCAGAGGAGAGAGAGAGAGAGAGCAAAGCAAACAAACAAAACATGTTGCCTATCACAGAGTCAGCCAGCGAGGCACGGGGACCATGATAGCCAGGCTTTCCTATATCGCCTTGGTGACATCTGGCACAATGTATATCACAGTGGAGATGCCCACCCCGTAACTGGAGCCAATCATGTTGAAGGAGTCACCAGACTAACAACATCATTCAAGTTCAAGTTTAAAAGCTTAGAAAATTGTTACTTTGTTATACCTGGAGTCACCAGTATTATTACCTTAATAGTATCAATGAAACTGACTCCTACTAACCACAGTCATTTAGTAGCGTTTTTATATGGGCTATTTTATTTAGGCCTATTAAAAAAATAAAATCACAAACAAGTGTAACTGCTATTAAAACAGAGCCAGAAAGTCTTGGTAAACAATTTCAATTCATGAATAGCTTCTCAGTCGCCTAATGCTAAATGCATTGCTTTATTCTAAACAGACTTAACAGGAGTGTTCGCTTTTCACATTTTATTTTTACATAAATTACCCACCTCAGACAAATTGCTGAACGTTTCTTTGGAGAAATTGCCTCTCAGAAATTTGACCGATCCCGACAAATCCCAGTCCAACTCTCACCAGCAGAATGTTTATTGAATCGCTCATTGCTAAGTCGAGAGTACACTCGGAACCTGTCGGAGCTCCTTCACAAACCTGAGTGGCTCATGCAGGAGCTGCAACCTGTTTCTTGTAATTCACCTTCTTCTTTATAGATGACAGGTTCATGTTGAAAGTAGTGGTTGTTCTCTTCAATATTTCAAACTTCCACTTTATGTCCTGGTAACAGATGTTTTTTGACTGTACTTAAATACCATGAGTTTATTGCTTTAAGCTTCAAACTGTCGTCCCTCACCGTGAGTGTCAGCATCACAGCTGCTCTCTGTTTCTTTTACCTGATGTTGTCATGACTATTATTTCACATTTAGCTCAGCAGCTTGGTATGCCTGCTGATCAACATGCCAGGTATAAGTAACAATCAAACTTCCATTTTTTGTCCATCGTCTGACAACCGAAACGGTAAAATATGTTATGAGAGCAACATCACCGTGAATCGGACTCCATTAAATGATTTCGTAAATGATCACAGAGCTTTGGGACATCTTACTCCTTCACTTTTCTGTTCTTTCGTATTTATTCTGCTATGTATGTAGAAAGACATAGTCCCAAACTAATGAGTAGAATCATTAAGATCCAAATACTTCCTCAACCATACTTTAATTTTAAGTCCAATGCCTACAAAAGGGAGACAGTCGTCATGGCCCAGGTTGGCACACACTGGCTAGAATGGCAGTGCTTATTTCCTGTAGTGCTGATTGAGTCTGCAGATATATACAGTATCCAAGATGTAAATACAGCTGAGCATTTTGCCATATCCATCTTGGTGTTTTGAAACTGGATATCAACAGACAAGGTCTGACAAACCCACAGACACTGCACACTCAAATGCAAGCTAGTAGATAGAGTCACCCCAAAGCACAGCCTGCTTTAGCCTCCTTTTTGACCCTAATGGGACCATCAAAAACATTGTGCTGTATTAAATAAGCCTTGCGATTGATACCATTAACTCATCAGAAAAGGCTTCATGTACATAAGGGTTGTGCTCTCACACACTTCTTGACAAAGACTATAAATAAATAAATACATTCAATGTTTAATTTCAATATCCAGCTAATATTCATTCGCTGTTCCTTGATTATGCTAGGCTAATCATTAACCACTCTCCCTCTCTACATGAAGTAAGAGCTGCACAGGTGGATACAGGTGGATGGTGCTACGTTAGCCTCACAGCAGTGCTGGCTACTACAACTTTTCTGGTGGGAATCCAGCTGATTACAGCTGAACAGTTTTTAAAATATTCAACTTTACAATTGAATTTTGAGTATCAGTTGAAAGCACTATTCGGCACACCTAAAGAATAATCTGTGCATAAATCATTTGCTACTGTAGTTTATACATAAGATTCCTTCTTTTCTTGCATTGTACAAATGAATAGCACCTTCCTTAAAATTTCACTAAAATAGTTGTATCAGTAAGGAAAAGTCAAATATCTCATATACAAATTCTGAATGATAAAGAGTTCAACCAAAATTGTAGTTAGTCTCTGCTGCCTTTACAGCAGACAGTTGCAGAATATGATCAATTGGAACTGAAAACATTTAACTATATGGATCACAATACACACGACTTGGAATATGAAATAGATCCAGACAACAACTTTTTCTCATCTAACAATAACAATTGCTGCTACTATACAAATAAAGACTACAATCAGAGGATTAAAACTGAGAATAAATTATCAATTATCCACTTTAACTGTAGAAGTCTCTATGCTAATTTTAGTCATATCAAAGAATATCTTAACCAGTTTTCACATCCATTTAGTGTCATTGCCTTATCAGAAACTTGGATCAATATGGAAAAAGGAACAGACTTTGAACTGGAGGGTTATGAATTCACATTTATAACTAGGCGAAACAAAGGAGGAGGAGGAGTGGCCTTGTATGTGGACAAATCCTTGAAATTTAATGTGGTGGAAAAGATGACGATGGTGATTGATAATGTACTAGAATGTATTACAGTTGAAATTTGTAAAGAAAAAAGTAAAAATGTAATCATTAGCTGTATATACAGAGCTCCAGGTAGTAGTATTGAGACATTTAAAGACTGGATAGAAGAAACATTTATTGAAATAGCTCGCAAAAAAGTTTTCATTTGTGGAGACTTCAATATTGATTTGCTAAACCCAAATAAACATAAAACCACTGAGGAATTTATAAACACAATGCACTGTATGAATCTATTCCCTAAAATTACTAGACCTACCAGGATTACATCACATTGTGCAACTCTCATAGACAACATTTTTGCAAATGACATTGAAAATAAGACTGTAAGTGGACTCCTGATTAACGACATAAGTGACCATCTTCCAATTTTTACAATCTATGATAGGAATTACAAGATCAATAAAATGGACAGTAAAAAAGAGTACAGACGAGTAAGAACAGAAGAAAGAATGAATGCATTTAAAAAAGATTTATTGAAGGAAAACTGGGGTGAAGTATATCAGGAACAGGACGTTAATAGTGCTTATAATAAATTCCTTAGAATATTTACATTACTGTACAATACCAACTGTCCAATAAAGCAATATATTAGGAAACAGAAATATATGGACTGTCCATGGATAACAAAAGGTCTGCAAAATGCATGTATAAAGAAAAATGCTCTATACAGAGAGTTCTTAAGAACGAGAACTAAAGATGCTGAAATCAGATACAAAAGATATAAAAATAGGTTAACTAATATACTTAGATTTAGTAAAAAGGAATACTATAAGAAGCAATTAGATATAAATAGAAATAATAATAAAAGATTATGGGAAATCCTGAACAGTGTTATAAAATGTGGGACTGGACAAAAGAACTATCCCAAGTATTTCATTTGTAATGACCATGAAGAATACAATATGGATGTTGTGGCAAATAGTCTCAATGAATTCTTTGTAACTGCTGGACCAAATTTAGCAAGAACAATCACTCATCCTGGGAAAGCACAGGAAAAACCCGATACACTGATTGACAGAAATCCATATTCTATGTTTCTCACAGCCGTTGATGAAAATGAAGTTCTTGAAATTGTCAAAAAATGTAAAAATCACAAATCTTTGGATTGTAATGATATTGATATGATAGTGGTTAAAAGAGTCATTGAGGCTATTATAAAACCATTTACATACATCTGTAATTTATCATTTCAAACTGGTCGATTTCCAGACAGAATGAAAATAGGAAAAGTTATACCTCTATACAAATCTGGAAACAAACACCATTTCACAAACTACAGGCCTGTCTCTTTACTACCTCAATTCTCAAAAGTTCTTGAAAAACTGTTTAAAAACAGACTGGAAAAATTTATAGATAAACATAAACTACTCACTGAGAGTCAGTACGGATTCAGATCAAGCAGATCAACATCATCGGCACTATTAGATTCAATAGAATACATCACAAATTCCATAGACAAAAAGCAATATGTGGCTGGGTTATTCATAGACTTGACAAAGGCATTTGACACTATAGATCATGATATATTAATAAGAAAACTGGAACGTTATGGTGTCAGAGGGGTAGTTTTAGATTGGGTCCGGAGTTATTTAAGTGACAGAAAGCAGTTTGTGAAAATAAATGGTGGTTGCTCCTTATGTATGGACATTGCTTGTGGTGTACCCCAAGGGTCAGTTTTGGGTCCAAAATTCTTCAACTTGTACATTAACGACATCTGTAAAGTGTCCAAAGTATTAAAAATGGTTCTCTTTGCTGACGATACAAACATTTTTTGCTCTGGTGATGATCTGCAGAATTTATTGGAGGATATGACTAATGAAATAAGTAAAGTGAAGTTCTGGCTTGATAAAAACAAATTATCATTAAATTTGAATAAATCTAAACTTATGTTATTTGGAAATAGTAGTTTAAATACAAATGCAAAGATTCAAATAAATGGTGTTGATATTGAAAGAGTCAGTGAAAATAAATTTCTGGGGGTAATAATAGATGAAAAACTTAACTGGAGAGCTCACGTAAGATATATTCATTCCAAAGTATCACGAAGCATTGCAGTACTAAACAAGGCAAAACAGGTATTCGACAGAACATCACTTCATATTCTCTACTGTTCACTGGTTTCACCATACTTAAGCTATTGTGCAGAGTTCTGGGGCAATAACTATAAAACCACATTACATTCACTTTTTACTCTTCAAAAGAAAGCAATTCGAATCATCCACAATGCAGGTTATAGGGAACATACAAACTCACTATTTTTGCAGTCTGAAATATTGAAAATTGACGATATAGTGAAATTCCAAACAGCACAAATTCTATTCAAAGCAAAAAATAAAGAACTGCCAGGTAATATTCAGAGTATGTTTTTTTTGAAAGAAGGAAGTTATAATTTAAGGGGTTTTTGTAACTTCAAAACAATGAAGGTACGTACTACAAGAAAAGGCTTTTGTGTTTCTGTTCAAGGAGTGAAACTATGGAACAAACTGAATATGGAATTAAAGCAATGTCCAAACATAAAACTGTTCAAAAAGAGTTATAAAAATATGATCTTCTTGATCTATAAAGAAAAGGAAAATATTTAAATTAAGTGAATGTCTCTATTTAAAAACAAACAAACAAAAAATTCATGATGTGATATTATAGTATATAGTATATCAGAAATCTGTTCACTATTTTTATTACAAATTATATCAGTAAGGAAGCTGACTAAATATTCACTGATAATTTATGGGACAGGGGTGGGATTAAATAAGTGTATACTTCTTCCCACTCCCTTTCAACATGTAAATTAATCAGAATGTTTTTTTGTATGTAATTTGTATAGTATTTTTTTTTCTCTCATTTCTTTTCTAAATGTACTTGTATATTGTTCACATGTTGAAATAAATTACCAATCAATCAATCAATCAATCAATCAATCAATCAATCAATCAGCATAAACTGTGACAGGATGGATAACTAACCTGTGATTGGGTTTGAAAAGCAAGAAGTGTACCTGATAATGGTTAACAACATGTGACGTGATGTTTTTGTGTAATGTATGTATGGTCGGAGGGTAAGATGGCGCCACCATTGCGTGCAATAGGTCGGCAGCCTTAACCCTCTCAAGGCAGGCGTTGCAGATTTGCAACAGTTAAAAACTAACAACCTGATTACCCCACATACATATTTTATGAGGTTTTTTTACTCAGAAGTATCACTGCAGGACTGTGCATTAGCAACAAAAAGTTTAATTTGAGCCTGAGAGGGTTAACCTGAAATTTCCCCTGTGGGACTAATAAAGGTATATCAAATCAAATCAAACTCTTTCTATCCATTTATAATGCAGCTGGTGACATCCTTCCTGTCTTCTTACACCTATCGTCTAACTCAAAAGCACTCTGTGTGCTCACTGGATGAAACTGAACATTTAAACGCAGCAGTAGGGCTGTGCGATATGACCAAAATCTCATATCCTGATATAAGACATCTATCGTCCTGATAACGATATAAATCACAAAAAATTTACATTTTCTGAAAGTTCTGTGAATCTCGGGCAGCTCGACTTGCGTGAAGTGTTTCCAGCTGGGCGTTGTATACCTGGAGTCGAGTGTTTTAACCGATGCATGAAACTATACATTTTTAGACATAAGTTGTAACGGCCGCCGTTTTCTTTGTATTTATTACACGGCGTGCTGCGGGGAAAAGCCTGTTCTAGCGTTTGAGTCTAAGGTTTATTTTTTGGCACTTGGCGGCTCTTTTTTACTTCTCATCCGTAAACACTCTGCATCTTTCACGTAATTCAGTTTATTTTGAAAAGTCTCAACAGGATCTTGAGCTTTATTGTGAAAGGTTTATGTGGAAAATAAACAAGCGGACACGCGATGGTTTTACGGTCATTTACGGCAGCTCGTGTGCTGACGAAGACCAGAGGGCGGGCCCACATTACACCGGTTTTAGAATCGCTGCACTGGCTCCCCGTGTGTTTCAGGATCGATTTTAAAGTTCTTTTATTGGTTTTTAAATGTCTTAATGGTCTTGGGCCTTCTTATCTCTCAGATCTGCTTTTACCATACGAACCCTCGCGGACCCTGAGGTCCTCTGGTACTGGCCTTTTGATTGTCCCTAAAGTCAGGACACATACTCACGGAGAGGCAGCGTTTCAGTGGTATGGTCCTCGTCTGTGGAACAGCCTGCCGGAGGAGCTCAGGGCCGCAGAGAACGTACATGTTTTTAAGAACAGGCTCAAGACCCACCTTTTTAATTTAGCTTTTACTTAGCGTTTATTTATTTTATGCTTATTTATTCTATCCTGTTATTCTATTATTAATTTAGGATTTACCTAATATTTGTTTGATTTTATTCTTATTCATTTTTTAATCTTCTTATTCTATTTATATTTATATTGTATCCTGTTCTTATTTATTTTATCATTTTACCCTATATATATTGTATTGCGTCATATCTCCAGTGTTTCCTCGGAGGGCGCTCTCTGCACCGGGGCTGTTATTGACCGTGGCTGCTGGGTCTCTCGGGTCCTCTCAGCCTGGCTGGGGGGCTCCTTTGCCTCCCTCCTGCTGTGTGCCCAGCCTGGAGGCTGCGGTCTGTGACCGGCTCCCGGTGCAGACGGCTCCCTGTTATAGTGTTTCCTCACTTGGCTCATGCGAGCCCAGCCCAATTTTTACTCTTTAAGTGTGCGCGTGTGTGTATGTGTGTGTGGGTGGGGGGATATATGTGTATTGAGAGTGTGGGGAGTGAGTTGGAGGGTGGGGTGGGCTGCTTTTAACTATGTAAAGCACTTTGTGCTACATTTTCTCTGTATGAAAAGTGCTTTATAAATAAAGATTGATTGATTGATTGATTGATTGTTGCAAACTACAACCCATAAAAACAGGCGCTTGTCCGTCTGTAGTGTGGTTATATTAAATATAAGAGAAAGAGAGAACTTTAAGAAATTAATATAACCACTACAGTGACCATCAAAACGATGAAAAAATATTGCCGTAAACAGTTTATTTTGCGACACCACAAAACAAACGATAGTATAAAATGAAACGATAGATGTTTTTATATTGTCATCCGATATATATCCTTATATCGAACAGCACTGCACAGCAACACACAGTTCTCACTGTGACATTTTAATAAAACCAGTGCTGTTCCATATTCAACTGCTAAACTTGAGCAGCACACTACCTAAAAGCCTCTTTTAGCACTTTAAGTAATATTCTGAGGATCTGGTTTCAGAAGCTGATAATGGGTTTTATGTTTGTGGCTCCTTGTGGGATGATTAGAAGGACTGGCAGTAAGAGCTGCCATAGCTGAACTGACACTGACAGAGAAAGCTAAAGAAGCTCAGACTTCACATGAAGAAAATGCTAACACAAAGTGTGAAACACACTGACAGGTAATGTTTGGGGAGAGCCATGTAAAACTGCCATATTGAAGAGAGGTGCACACTTTGGAAGGAGTTAGTTAAAGAAAGTTAAAGAGGAACTTCCTTTGGATAGGAGTTTCCGGACAGCAGGGCCTTTGTCTGCTTTACTTCAAGCCAGCCACAGTATACTCTATCTGACATTTACATAGCCTCTTAGCTGTAATAGCTTGAGGTGCAATAGCTCTTCTCAAGAGAACATGTGGCAAATTCCAGTCTTACTATATTCAGCCTCTCCGGCTGACAGATCCACAGCTCAGCTCCTCGCAGCCGGCTGAATCACCTTGTTGTTCCCAGCTGAAACCCTGCCACTGATCAGCCTGAAGATTAGATGGGGCTCTGGCATTCCTGGCTGCCCAGCTCCATCTGATTTAGTGCTCCAGACAATAACAGGCAAATGTGCTTCTGCACAAAGCAGGGAAAAATGAACATGTCTGATGGCTTATGGGTTGCACTCTATTGTGTGAATCTGAGCTGACCTCTAGATCAATAGGCCAGGAGGAGGAGAGACTACATCCCTCAGCCTCCAGAGATGCAAAGGCTGCTCTCTTCACTAATCTTATCTCCGCTGTATGCAAACAAACACACCATGAGCTATCATTATTAAAATGCTTTCAGCAGACAGAGACTTCGTGGTAGGAAATCACAATGAGGTGTAATTATCTTGCTGCTGTCACCAGAGCTTCTTTAAACTATGCTGCTGCTTGCCATCATGCTATGCTATATTAGCATTTACATATTTTACACAAGACTGAAATTACAAAATGCTCCAGCGCAGCTGTTCCTGTGTCTGTGCTCGCACCCATGAAGTCAACTGGCAGCCTAAATCTGCCAGCACAGGGTCCAGGTCCTGTAATGAGCGAGCAGAGACTAAATCAGTTGTGGCTGATTGTTGGCTGAGGCTGTTGGGGAGCAGTTGGCGTCTCTCTTATCTGTATTTAAAAGGCAAACAGATCGCTTGTGTTTCCCTCCCTCTGGCTGTCCTTATGGTTTTTATGTGTCATTTATTCGAGTGTGTTTGGGCGTGTCTGTGTGCTCAGCTGGCAGATGCAGTAAAAGTGAGAACACTGCCGCTTTTAAGGGGGAGAAAATAGAGCACCTTTTTCTTTCTCCTGCTCTGGCTTTCACAACACTCCACCGGTCCATTAAAACCCAAACACACTGACCACCTATCAAGCAGGAAAAAGCTGCTCCATTGTGATGAATGGAGAAGTCACCTAACGTCAGGTTGCCTGCCAATTTAACCTGTTTAACGACAAAACTAATCCTTAGTGTCAAAGCTGAAGTAAATCCTTATGTGTGGTCGACAACATGACAAGATGCTCTTATATCAGGATGCAGCCATTCACAGCATTTTCCAGTATAGTATAACAGCTGGTTATAGCCAGTATCCGGTTGTTCAGTGATGACGCGACGAATCCTACTTCCGGGTCTAAAGTAGTCTGCGTTTAATATGGCTTTTGTGTTGTTAACATGTTTAATGTTATGTATTTTCTTCTATTTGATCTCAAAAAGCTCCTAAAACAGTCAGTGATCACTGTTGACCTCCCTCGGCTTTTATTACCGCTAATCATTTATTTAAGCTCAGTTTTTAAAACCTTAGGATGTAACTACAGCCCAGCCCATGCAGCAGTATATGAATGACTAACCTCGTATTGTGGATGGATTATCTCAGTTGTTCTCCTGGCTGAAGTTTGGTCCTTTTACAGCATCCTGCCATGCGATTACATTTGTTCCTGACCACCGAGAACACTCACGGTAACTTTTATCGAGTGGAAAAAAAGTTAGCTTGTTTATATTATGCTAACATAGCTGTGTCGCTAGCGGTCACGTAGCATATCATTATATACCAGCTAGCCAAACTTCAGTAACCCTACAAACGTCACTGCTGTTTAGTTTTCTGTCTTCATTTATGCTGGAAGTGATAACAGAGCTGTACGTTTTAATTTGTTTCCAAAACCCCGCAGTCAGGACATGCTATATTGTATTTAGATAGAAGCTAGCAAGCTAACTTCTAACTCCGTTAAATGTCATAAATTCCGTTTTCATGGATGCCTGGATGTTAAACTCAATTGTTACACCTGGTAGAGGAGAACGCTGATCATTTTATTAAAGATGAAAGACTTTAGACAGTTTTTCAACTCTCAGTAATGCCATAGTGATCGTTTGATATATGGACCTGCAGCGGAGTTTAGGCCCAGACCCGGCTAGTGACGTCAGACTGAACAACCGGATAGTCACAGGATTCCATGAGTTTTGTCATTTCTTCTTATTTTGTGGTCTGCTTCCTTAAGAATTTGGCTAGGTGCTGGTCACCAAAAGGTGGTGGATTTTCTGTTAAGCTGTGTTGAGCAACAGTCAGAGCTGCACACAACCATCTGGACACTGCTCTAACACAGAGCATCATGTATGACTAGTAAGTGTAGCGTCATCATCTAGTATCACAGAAAAAGGACATTCTTGTGTTGGACAAAAGGTTGAGCTAACTTAGCTAGCTGACTGTGTTTGCTAGCTCTTTACCAACACCAATACCATCACTTAAACTGACTCATTACAGACTGGAAACCGTGCTTATTAGCATATTTTACCCTCACTTTTTGTTCAATTTAAAACAAAACGGACTGTTGGACTGACAGTGGCTGGTTCAAAACTGTGAACATAGTCTCCAGTTTCCAGTCTCATTGCTACAGGTATATAAAATTAAGCACCTAGTGATGCAACAGGTTCTCATCCCAACGCGTAAAATAGCTACGATTGTGACAAATCGTCACTATTTTACGCATTGGGAATGAGAGTAGGCGGGAATAGGGCTGGGCCATATCATATCGTTCACGGATATCGAATATCGGTATAATGTTAACGATAAGAAAATGAAATATCGCGATAGAATATGGGTAAAACGTGCATGAGCGCACTACACATACTCGTTTTCATACGCACATTTTCGCACATTTTCATACATGCATGGCGGCGACAGAGAATGAGAAGGGTGAAAGCAGATCGTTGAATGAAACGGATGAACCAGAATCGGTTTGTAAAAATGCTGCAACTGCTGCTGGAACTGGTTTAGCTTTCGTCCGTCAGATACACAACAAAGCACTATTTTTGGTAGAGCATGCTAGCGGGCCGTCGTTATTACCGTGTTTTTTGGAAAATGCGGCACACTTAAAATCAATCCTTTGATTTTTCTGAAAATCGGCAGTGCCCCTTATAATCAGGGGTGCACATAAGTGGTCCGCAGGTGCGCATTCACTGTCAAAATAAAAAACGTGCACAAGATAAGAAGTTGCAACGCGCGTTTGTGTACATAAGATTTTCTGGAGGAGGACAGACATTTGTTTAAAACTCTTAAAGATGTCGAAGAAGCTCCTTTAAGCAGTTACTTTGGTGTTCCTCCACCTCCAAAGAAATGTCAGAAGGAGTCCGAACCGCAAAAGAAGCGCGTATTCTCGGAGAAGTGGTTGCAGGAGGTGAGCTGGCTTCAAAAAAAATGATGAATGCACAGAGATGTGGTGCAGAATATGCCGTGAAAATCCCACTCTAGCGGACAAAAACAGTGCCTTTTATGTGTACGCAAACGCGCGTTGCAACTTCTTATCTGGTGCACGTCTTTTATTTTGACAGCGAATGCGCACGTGCTTATAATCCCGTGTGCCTTTTGTATGAATTCTGGTTGTGTTTACTGACCTCGAAACAATTGTATGTACACGGCGCTCGAAAATCTGTCAAATGTTTTAGTACGACTTTGCTAAGCTACAAACCCGCACCGCTTGATGGATTGTCGGAGCATTACGGCTATCGTAGGCAGGAGCCTCGCGGAGTGATACGTACTGTGTTTCAACATAATATTACCGTATTGTGTGTGTATAACCTCTTTGTAAGTTTTGTGGATATTATACATGGTTATGCTGAGGATATGTCGGCCAATTTCCACTGGAAATGCCTTTTGGTTAAACTGTCAGCAAGGAATTTGCATTTGCACTGTTAAATTTTTATATAACTTTAATGCACATAAAAATCAGCTGCTTGTTTAAGTGAAAATACATTGATTTTTTTTTGCACTAATAAAGTTGTGGAGTTGTAAAGTATTTTGTCTAGTGTCAATTATATCGTCAGTTATATCGTTATCGCAAATTTTCAAATTATATTTGAAAAAAAAAATTTTTGGTCATATCGACCTGCTCTAGGTGGGAATGAATCTATACATGAGAAATAAAAATAATAATAATAACAAAGCACTATTACCTTAATCTGTTCACTTTCAGATCCTGAATCAGCTTGGAATACACTTTGTAACGGCCACAACATGAAGCTATTTTACTGTTGATTTATCATGTGTTTGTGTTGGAATGGACAGCTTGAGCCTCTGCTATATTGGAGTATAGTGAGAACCCAGGGCGCTTTATAAGGACGTGGACGGATACCTTTTGCGTTACTATGAGACGCCTCGGGTGTGACAAATCGTCGGTATATTACGCGTTGGGAATGATAATGCCCTGAGTCATGCAGTCTAAAAACTGTGAAAGAATGAAACTGCTTATGAAATGATTGAGGGTGAAAGACTCCTGAATACCAGTAAGTTGCAGTGAAGTAGAAATTCAGACAAGGAAAATGTCAGTCAAAGCAAAGTAGAGAGCAAATGAAAAGAATGAAGGGATAATTAAAATGTACATAAAACAAATGAAAACAAAAAAAAACAACAAATAAAAACAAACACAACCCTAGAAATCGGTACACATTTCCTGCTTTTTCCATTTTTAGGGTGTTTTTTTTCCAGTTACAGAGATAGAGCTACACAGTCCTTAGAAAAGAATACTTTTCATTATCTTCATAGGTCAACTAATAAAGATGTTTGTTTTTAACTGAGCTATCAAGACTCAAATACAACAAGGAACTGTTCAAAAGCCACCAATAAGGAAACAGCGGACTATGGAGTCAACAAAGAACAGGACACAGATCCCAGGGGACGTTCATCACACACAGTCGTGCCTTGATGCTCAGATGCACAAACGTCTCAATGTGTTTTCAGCTGAGAGTTGGAGTACGCTGAAGCTGTGGATCAACTCATCTGAAGATGCAACTGCATTTTGTATGTGGCTGCGACAGGAGCCATGGAGACAAGACGGAAATAGACGCAGGCACTTAGGAAACAGCAAACATGATCAGAGCTGAGAAAACGAAGCACGATGCATGCTTGGACATGATGTGCCTGCACCGAAAAACGTGGCTGATTACGTAAGGCCAATGCATATTGAATTATCTCTGTACTGTATTGTGTCAGTGAAGACGCACCCCCCACCCCGAACCCCCACTCCCCGAACTCAAACACGGGTATATTCAGGGCATTGTGGTTCTGCTTCCTTTCACTGCTGTGTAGGAGTAGAATTAGACCAAGCTGATGCAGTGTGGCAGTGGTGTGAAGGCTTGAGTGAAGAAAAGAGCAGGAGCGAGAAGCACAAAAACAAGACAGGAAAACTGAAGGAGAAGCGAGAGGGGGGAGGGGTTAGTAATGGTGAGGAGTGGGTGAAGTGGGCTAAGTTAATGGTTGGAGGATATTACATACAGCGATAATGAGAGGGAGGGACAGCTTAATTAGGGGGATGATAGACACTGGGAAGCAAAGCTAAAGGGTTATATGGAGCAAGAGCTCTATTACAGAGGGGAGTTGGGGACATCATAATCCCTGTGGCCTTATAAGTAATTACTATGTGATAGTGAGAGAGAATGGTAAAACCTATCTACTGTCAGCAGAATTGGAATTAACTCCCTAACGGTTCCTTTACTGCAGCATCGTTTAATATGTGTGTGTGTATGTGTGTGTCCGTGTGCGTGTGCGTGTGTTAGCTGCACTTCTAGCCTTTAAAGATTTAAGTGGGTGACTTTCAGAGTGAGCGCATTTGTGCATATTGAGGGCATTTGTTTTCAGGCTGCACTTCTATAAAGAGTGAAACGGTTTAGGTGTAGGAGATGCGTTTAAGGGTGCAGGACTGTGTAACACCCCTCCTCTGGGCGTATGGATATAAAATCAGCAGGAGGTAAGGTTAGTGTACTTGAAAATTTTAACCCAGCAAGCAGGCTGGCATGTTTTTTCCCCCTGTCCCACAGACCGATGCGCAGTAACACGCTGCTCACCTGCTGTGGTACAGCAACATTCACCTTGTTAGGCAGAAGAAGACTTAGACTAACATTACAGGTCCCTGACGATCACTAGCTCCAGTGCTGCACACAGTAATTTAGCAAGCTGTGTACTGTGAGTTCAAGCAGACCATTTTTACTCACCAAAGTAAGTCTCTGACCTGACCTGAAGAAATTCAAATTTCTTCCACTTCGTGTTGCTGTGGCTGAACCAGGTCAGATGTAATTACGGACCTGCTGAGCGGCAAAAGATTTATCAGCCACCGACTAAGTGCAACACCCTCCACTGAAACGCTCGGAAAAGAAGTGAGCAACACAAAAATAACGTGAGACTGTGTGTGTGTGTGTGTGTGTAACCGCTTTATCAGGTGTGTTGGGTGTGGCACCGTACAAAGTGTTGCATTTAGAGTACTATATCCTTTCTCAATGAGCTGTCAAGCCGAAAGTATGGGTTTCACGCCACAGGGTAAAAGACTCTGAACAAACTACACTACAAAGTACTCTAACAGGTTACCTGTGGTAAAGTAACTACCACTGCTGTGGTTGAATAAATATCAATTTTTGAAAGCAGTAACACAAGCTGAGCACACCAAGCTTACACAGAACTACTGGCATCAGCTGCAGTCCACAACTGTTGATTGCTCTGTAAGTAATCTAAATATCTATTATTTTACTTCATAATTCATTAAATAAAGTACGCTGTGTACTTCCTGGGTTATTTCTGGCTTACTACCATGCTCAGTCACCACCGAAACACTCAGAATTACAATCCAACAGCAATGAGTCTGTGTTGAGTAAATAGACAGAAATTTGCATCGTTCTGCTATTTGTGACTATTACTGAATAGATTATACACAAACTGCACCTCATCAAACACAGGAAGCTGTGGTACAACTTTGGTAACGATAAAAAAGCATCTTTGTCAGTTGAATAAACAGCTGTGAAAATGTATTTATAACTAGAAAAGTTACATTTTAGAGTTTTGAACACACTTGTGTCTTTATACTGTACATTGCTGCAGGACCTTCATTCAGCCTCTGTCTGAAACGCTCCATTTTAAACTGTTACTCAGACAGTTCATGACCGATGTAGAAACCTAAAGAACTGTTGACTACAAATCGTCAGTACAGCCGCTAACAAGAAGTTTTATCCTGATAGGACTTCACACTGTGCCTCTGAGTGAAGATTCAACATGTGAATACTGCTGAAATCACAGAATCACCAAGACTTTAAAGTGTGGCCGGAGATTTTGTCAGTGAACCTCTTTTTGTTATAAAATCAGGATTTAGCAGTGAAAAAAAGAAGCCTGGAAAACGGTGTGAAACTAGAGAGACTATTAGTCTTCAGTTCAACATTTACGATGTTACGCTGGTGCTGAAACATGGAGTTTGACATGAGTGCGTGTTGGCCACCTTGTAATATACTGCTGGGAGAAGCTGGGCTCTAGTGTTTCTAATGAAGCACTCAGGTCACTATCAGTGTAAAAGTGGGACCCTGTCAAAACCAGATCACTACATCTGTGCTTGCTGATCCACCAGCTGTGGGATAAAGAAGAGCTGGCCTCTAAGAAGACCAACACACCAAGTATGTGCTGCTTGTTGAATGATGTAATTAAACACATCCACACACCGCTTGATTTTTGTTTGTTTTTTTCATTCTAAAACATTATCACTTTGCTGCTTGTGAGTTTTCTTTGGTGCTGGTTAAAATGCCTTTGGCAAGCAAAATTATTTCTCTACAAAGAAAAAACCTTGACCTCTTTTTGGGCACACACACTCCACACTCCACACATGGACATGCACCACAACTAAAACCACCAACAGAGCCTAACTGTGGGAAATATAGACTCAACTGTGACCCCATGACATTATTTTAAGTGAATACAATACTGTTGCCAGCCATGTATTCAACAAACTAGACAACTACCATAGGTGGAGACACTACTTGTTTCCATATCACCGCTAACTCAGCTGCCATGCTACTCAGTATGAAGACAGTGCTGAGAGTACAGTAATCAGATATACTGACTTGTATACTGGCTGACGGGTATACAGTTCGGCCTGAAATGTCCTCGGGCACAGATAATGAGGACAGCAACAATGAGCCAAAAACAGAAGCAGCGCAGGTGCATGTGAGGCTGCAGCAGAAAAACAGAGTCATGTAAGCCAGGCTACACTCTGGTTTCAGTAAACTGCATACATAACAGAGCAGAACGAGGCTACAGGCCAATATTACAAAAAGAAAAAAACAAAAACTCAAAAAAGCAACCAATTTGTGTCATCAGCAGGAAAGATCTAACCTGGGGACTTTTGTGCAAACACACACACACACAGTTCATTACCTAGTGTTTGCTAATCCTGCTCCCGATGCTTCGACTGTTTAGTTAAGATAAGAACCTTTTGTTAAAACATGTGCAGCCCTGCAGTTTTTCCCCTGCTTATTTTCTGATTTACTAAAGAGATGTGAAAGAATCCTGCAGTTTCACTTTATATTTCAGAAAATCATTCACAAGATGAGTGAACGCGACATGAAAATGTTTCTCCCAGACACAGTTTGTGAGGCATTCAAGGCACTACAGGACTACACTGTAAAAAAATTGTAATATAAAAGTATTTTATTGTGCATTTTACAGTTTTGTAGTGTTTTTCTAGAATATCATTAAATTTACATAAATAGACAGTGATTTTACATTTCAAATGTAAATTAACGTAAAATCACTGTAAATGTAATAAAACATAATTTTCTTGTTTTTTAAATATATTTGTGTGTACATATGCATATTTAGATTGTTAAAATACATTCACAAATGTATCATAATTTCACAAATATTTGTCCGTTATTTGAAAGATTGAACTGTTAAATTCAAATGTAATGCTATGGAAAAATATATAAAATGATTCTTATGAACTTTTTTTACATCAAATAATGTTATTTAGGGTGATCGTGGCTCAAAAGTTGGGAGTTCGCCTTGTAATCAGAAGGTTGCCGGTTCGAGCACCGGCTCAGACACTCTCGATGTATCCTTGGGCAAGACACTTCACCTACCACCTACTGGTGATGGCCAGAGGGGCCGATGGCGCGACATGGCAGCCTCGCCTCTGTCAGTCTGTCCCAGGGCAGCTGTGGCTACAGCTGTAGCTGCCTCCACCAGTGTGTGAATGTGAGAGTGAATGAATAGTGGTATTGTAAAGCGCTTTGAGGGTCTCGAAAAGCGCTATATAAATGCAATCCATTATTATTTAAACCAACTGTTAACTGTATATTTCTGTACATTTAAGTATTATTATTCATATTGCCGCATTCATTGACCTTGTTTATAGGTCATTTCATTGTTTAATCACATTAAAATGTTCCTAATTTAATGTTTAAAAGCACTTGAAAAGGGCAAAATCCCATGTAAAATTAGGGCAACAAACTGTATTGTCATTACTGAAAATAACCGTATTTTCATGGGAAAGTTATTTTCTGTTATTTTATGGTATTATTTTGGCGCCCCAGCTGCCAGAATATTACTGTTTTTGTAGGATTTTTTTTTACAGTGTACAGTGTCCTTACTGTTACTATCAAGTTAAAGAAATGTTACCTGCAAATGAATTTTTGTTTACTTCACAGCAAAAATGACAAAAAAGACTGACTCTGTGCTGAAGTGCATACAAACTAAACTAATGTGACTATTCACTGTTACATTGATTTTAGGCAAAATGTTATTATCTGTTGTTCATTTGGTGAGTTTCTTCATACAGCTGGTGAACAATGTAAAATAGTTCACTCTGCATAGACATACATGTTTACTGTGTGTTTTGTAACACAACCATATCACCCAAAGCATGTGCTACCAGCTGTCAAACAAAACTGTGACTTTGGAGACCTACTGCCAGACTGATATTTTTAAGTGCCATTTGCCTTGTCAGGCTGTTGGGATGATGGCTCATCATCCCAACAGCACTCACTGACTGACACACACACTGACGCACACATGTGTGCACACACAGTATTATCAGTTGTAAATTTCTTGCTAACATCAATAGGAAGGAGCTCTGTCCTTAGTTTGTCTTACGAATAATGGGTGTGCTGGTGTTACAGCGAGGCAGGCATTGATTTAACATAATGCACCACTGCGAGCTATGCACAACAATTGGCTGAAATGCTATTTATGTGTGTGTCTGAGCATGTGGGTGTGCGCACACAAGGAACCAATCAATGCATGTGTAGACAGGAAAAGATGCGAGCAGGAAGAGAAGGTGTAGTGAAAGAAAAGCAGAGGTGTTGGAGGTGAGACCTTCCAACTAGAAGAAAACTAATGGCACTACCTTCAGTTTGGAATCCCACAGAGGAAGCTCTGGGTAATCTCTCAGCCTCACCTGTGAAGTCAAGAAGTTGGCACTTTAAAACTCTGCACCTCACTGTCTTATACAATCCTCAGATTTCATGACCTGTTCAAAGATTGCACCAACTCAAACTCGTTTGTCTGTTTAGTAGGGACCATGGGACCATTAAAATAGCATGTTAGGCAAGTGGACTGACCATTTGCAGGCCATTTGGGCATGTGATGGGCTTTCCATTGATTAAGTTCACTGGTCCCTGGCTGGCTACAATAGACACTTACAGATGAGTTGTCAAAAACAATCTATGCTCAAATGTGAATCAATGCTAAAATTAATATCAAATTACTATTTTCATTTGCAACAATATTGATGCTAACAGTGCCATCTTTGCCTCCTCCAGCTGACACATAACTTTACAGCACTGCTGCACACAGACAGGCACAGAGTAGTTAATATTCATAACACTGAACAACACAGTAGCATTAATTTAAAGAGGTCAGTAAAGCTCCGGTTTCAACAACATTGAAGTATTAAACAGTAATCAGAAATGTTAACCTGGCTGATGCACACATTTAAGTTAGTTTTTTAACTATTAGCAATTATCCGATAGCAAAATTAGTCATCAGTTATCACTAACGTAGTAGCTAGTGGACTGCAGGTCGCAGATGGAACATTGAGCCGTGACAGAGCAGATTAAAGACACACGAAGGACGTGTGTCTTTAATCTGCGGTGTGGTGTGGTTCTGGCTCTGTGGAGCAGCAAGGAAAACATAGCTGAGTGTGGAGAATTGATCTGAGCAAATAAAGAGTAAAATGCAGAGCAGAAACCAGATGGGTTTCAGGCCTGAAGAGCAGAGCTGAGGAACTGAAGGGCTGCAGATTCAGGGAGAAGCATGACAGGTGGATAAGAAAGAGGTTGCAGGCAGATGTTAATAAGATGATAAACCTTAAATTTTCAGTTTTAGAATGCAGTAAACCTGTTTATTTTAGTGTAACTAAAACTCAATTTTAGTCAAGTTTTTCCATAATGTTCTTCTTCGACAGTATCTTAATACATGCTCATCCAGGTGAGTTAATCCCAAAAGGTTGATTCTGTTCATCTGGACGCAGCGTTTTCAGTGGGAGAAACGTTTCATCACTCATCCAAGTGACTTCTTCAGTCTCGGCTGACTGCAGGTTTCCCCAACAGTAACTACACCTCTGTGGTTAGTTTTTGAGTGTTTGCAGACAAGTTGGCATCTTCTACGCAAACTATCGGCAACCACTGTAATCTGCTCGCAACCAAAGCAATTACAAGATGGTCTTTGGTGCAGCACCTTTCTTGCAACAGATTTTACCTGGCAGCAACCAGTAACCTCCAGCAACTACTTCCCAACCAGTCGAGGAACACACATTTTTCCCTAGTGTCTGGGTTGGCAGGGTTCGTCAGCTAGTCTCTGGGCCCATGTGACCTGCGTGACCAAGTCTAAACTTGCAGCCTCTTCAATGGCCACCAAGGGGTGATCACTCTTTAAATAAATTGTCTTCTGCCAATTGACATGGTAGTTGTTAGACTTGAAACAGTAGTTAACACTGAGCAAAGGGACCAATGTCTCTCCTGGGGTTTTTCGACATTTATGTAAGTGTAAGCTGAGCTGAGAATTTCCAACTTTGGAGCAAAGAGTAAAATAGAAGAGTGACAATCTCCCTGGGGGAGAAGGGAAGAAATGTCATTCTTCCTCCTTTACATCTGTGCTGAGCCTGAACCTAGACAGACTGAAGACAGACAAGCGTGGTGAATATTGAGTAAGTGACCTTTTGAGATAAGGCCTGGAAGGTCGTTATATTCACTGTCATCACTGTCATGAGGACTGTAACAATGGATCCATCATCATCAATCATTATTTCACAGACTGTGGAAAAAGTTTGGGGAAAGAGAACTAGTGAACTTTGAAAAAACAGGTAAACAGTCCAAGTCAGTTACAACTTTATGGGAACCTAATAATACCTCAACATTAACCATACCTTGATGGAGGTTTGAGTGTACAGCTTTAGGTTAAAACTAATTAGAGAAGTGCAAGAGAAGTGTACTATTAGTATAGTAACATTTCATCCCCTAGTTATAGCCATCTATAAGAATCCCCAGTCCATACCCTCATAACCTTTAGCTTGGCAGGCCTGTGTGTGTATGGCAACTCTGTCTGAGTAGGTATTTGTCTATGGAGAGGGGTTTTCAAATGATGCAAACCTGCTCCTGTACAGTTCTTCAAAATCCCCAAATAACTCCCAGTTTTTTATCTAGCATGTTTATCTTGCACTTGATGCTACTTCATGCATTATGCATATTATTATGTGTAATATGAAAACTGTTTGTTATGTTTACATGTGTTTATTTATTTTACTGCAGCAAATAGGAGCAGAAGTTCAAATTTCATTGTATTCCTAAATACAGGGACAGTAAGGACTTTCTGATTTTTGCACTTTGCTAAACATGGATGATGCTGTGCAGCTGTCGAACGCTGACTGGTTGACAAGTGGGCCACAACAGGGAAGGGAACAGCAGAGTTCACCAGGAATGGGAGAAGCACACAAAACAACACATCAAAGATTTAAAAAATACAGTTCGAACACACTGTGACTGCACTGGACACTTTTCATTGTTTTTAACACTTTGTTTCTCTTCACCCCTTTGTAGGTTATAACTTTGCTCTTCTCTCCGACTGGCTGATGGCCCAACAGCAGCACAAGCAACAGTAGCCCACAGACTGCTTGTACCACATATTTTTTACACTGGCCCCATTTGACAACAAGTAAACAGGCTGTTCATAAATGCTAAAGAAACCAGGCACCACCACCTCTGAACCACCGCTTCTTCTTTAGCCTGCATCAGTTCTAACCAAGTTTATCCAATAAATTGGCAACTTGGGGTATATTGTTGTATGAATGTGCACCTTACAGCACAGGTTTCCACTCTGCTGCCCATGGCTTCACTACATTACTTTTTAAATAATATTGGACTCTCATTCACTGTTACTCTGTGCTATTCTTTAGTGCTATATCACCAATATCTCCCCTTTCTTCAAATCTCTGGACAACCATTAGACAAGTGCTGTTTTTTAGCTTAAGGATGTACAAAAAACTATATTTCAATGTGTAAAGTCAGGGTTTGGAAGAAGTAATAAGTTTGGTATAAGACATAAAAGCACCTCAGTTAACACAACAGTTACTCTCAAGGGACAATGAATGTGTGAGGTTCTCTTAAAATAGTTTTTATGTTAGCCTACCGGACACTATGGAGCCGCTAGCCTACTTATACCCAAGTCACAGCCACTAGCTGAAGTTAAGAGCAGGTAACTTTCTCGAGGTTTCCATCGTGTCGCCTGAATAATGGAACGAGTCCTGAAACGGCGCTAGCTAAAGTACCAGCATTACTTCCCAACTGAGCCGGGAGTCACGTCTATCAGGGAGAGCGATAACGCTTCCATTCATTTCCCCCTCCGGAGCTACTTACTTTTCCCGTTTCCGTCGCCCCTTTTCCCGGCGTGTGTCGCCTCAGTTTTTCCCTCCTCTCCTCCCTCTGGTACCGAGATGGAAAGAGGGAGAGAGGAAGAGAGGATGGAAGAGGAGAGTCAGGTCCAGGCGGAGGAAGATGAGAGACGAGGCGCGCCGCTAAAAGCTCCCACCGCACCGGGAGCTCACAGCGGAGGAGCAGGCGGTAACACGGCTCAGATCCGTTTACCCAGCCTGATATATCGCCATTATGTGGGTCAGAGATGAAGCATTCATCTCCAGTTTTCATCGCACAAGTTCATATTCGTATGTGACGGTATAATCCGAAAGGGGGGGGGCATGTGTGTTAACCTATATTTGGTACAGGAGAGCCCACTGACACACTTGAAGTGTTTGAAGTGGAAGAGAAAGACATTGCGTCTCTTATAGACAGGAGCAGAAGATTAGCTGAGATGAGGAGATGGTCTGAATACTTTATGGACGTGGCGCTGTTATAAATTAGGAAATGCAGTTTCCAGTTTCACTGATATCTATTTGATCTCCTTAAAGCATACTTAGATCTTATTTTCTAGAGCAGACATAGCCCTGCACAGACGGACTAACATTAGCTGATCTTTTTTCTTATGATATTTTACATCAAAGCAGGAAATGCAGAGCTGGAATCAAAATAATGAATGATGGCTGCATTCTGTTTAGGTGTGCTGAGCTTCTGCTCAACTCAGATAGGCTTAGAAGCAACGCGCTACACTTTTGTGCTGCTATTGATGTTATAATAAAAGAAATGCAACACAAGATTGTAAGTTAGGTCACAATATCTTATTGCGCCAAATATATTGACATTTATCACACTATACTTAGCTCATACTGAGTTAGTTTCAGTACTTGAGGCGTTTTCACACCTATAGTTCATTTAGTCTGGTCTGATTCGGTTTTTACTGTGATTTGGTTTCTTTTCACAGCGAGAAATCCAAGCAAACCAAAATGCATCACTTAAAACTACATTAGAAATTCAGTCTGGTTTTTGGGACAGATGTGTCTGGGGCAGGAGGAGTAAAAGTGAAAACAGGAAAAAGGTGTTGTGTTCAGAACTATCAGAGAACATGGAGAGTTTAAGTTCATTTCATGGCTTTTTGCTAGCCCAACAGATCTTTTCATGCATGTAGTACCTTGCTGAATCCCAGAATACAAAGCATGCACAGCATATGTGTCACGGTTCTGGGTCCGTTGGACCCAGTATTTTGAGTTTATTGTGTTTTGATTTATGTTTGCATCAGGGATTGTGTTCTTGTTCTCTTGTCGTGTTATGGTAATGTTTATGTCTATTTAGAGTTCCATGTTTCTGTTTATCTGGGTCTAAGATGTGGGTTTAGTTTCATATGTCATTTCAAGTCTGTCTCTGTCTAGTCTGTGTCTTAGTAAAGTGTGTTTTGTTTCCTGTTTTATTGTGAAGGTCTGCGTCTCATGTGAGTGTGTTCATTTTTACCTTTGTCTCGTCTTGTTGATTATTCCCAGCTGTGTCCACCACCTGTGTGTAATTCCCCTGTGGTTCTCTGTGTATTTAAGTCATGTCTTCCGTCATTGTTGTTGCTGGTCCGTCTGTGTTTCCACCCTGCGTCATCTGTGTGTTTCCCTGCCGTCACCATCTTGTACCGTCGTCCACCTTGCTTCATGTTTGAGTTCCGGTTTGTATTCAGTAGTTTAGTTGTCTCCAGTCTAGTTTAGTTCGTGCTCCATTTGCTGTTTGTCTATATTTATTTCGTGTCCAATAAACCACCTTCACTCCTCCACTACTGCCTGCAATTGGATCCTCATTTATTATTTTTATACGGCTCATCTCACTCGCCGTGACAATATGGGAGGTTGAGGTCTGCAACTGTTTGAATCAGTTGCCAACTTCAAAGTAACCTTGCTGCATCGAGATGGCGAAAGAACAGCAATGCGAATGACTCAGTCGCCTTTCGGTCTGCGATCAGTTTGTGATTGAATGGGGCCAAGTTGGCAGTTACATTAAATCTGTTTGCGATATTACAGTAATTAACTGATAAATATACCAAAATCACAAATCTGTTACACAGACATTCACGTTAACTGCTTACATTCAGAGTCCAGCCAGAACCTCAGAGATCTGAAATATAAATTCCTTTTTACAAACAGTACAGTCAAAGACCTGATGCTGTGACAAACACTGTGGTTGCAAAAGCTTTTTTTTCCCCTGTAGTTGAATAGAAAAAACAGTTTCTGTCTCTATCTCTATAAAAACACTTTCCTGATGAATTTATGGGCTCCGTAATTTGTTTTGGGTCAAGTTGAATAAAAAATAAATAAATAAATGCTTAAATCTTGGTCATATTATGTTTCAAGAATTGTCTGAGAATTGTCTGTGGCATAAAACCACATGCTCTTTGGCTGATGACTTGCCAATCACAAGTCATTAGTCAATAAATATGCAGTTTCACAGTTAGACCCACTGCTCATCGTCACGTCTGTGTTATCTGCTACTAAGATGGGGACAGCACATCCGGAGAATTTAATACTGTCTATGGTTGCCTCCCACCAGAGGGTTGACAGTGTTGCATGCTCAACATCTGGTCTCTGTAAATGCTTGTAATTAGTGAAAAAAATGAAAGCAGTCACCAGGCAACCACCAATTTTTCCTAGTCACAAGCAGGTTACCATCCTATTTTTACTCTAGTGTCACAGGAACTAGTGAAGCCCTGTTGAGAAGCCTTGAGCTGAGAGTTTTCACTGTTGCCATCTTGCATCTTGGTCAAATGGATATTACAGGTGACGTGTTTAGCTGGATGTCCAGGATGTGGTGCAGGGGTTGGTCAGCATCAGTTAGCTATCCACAGATTTCACTTAGAGCTACAGACAAAACCTTTTCATCAGATGATGGAGGAATCTGAGAGAGTGCAAAAATGAGTTTGTAATTGTTTTAAATTAAAAACGGTGACTCTCCAGTCACCATACCCTGATTTAGCTTTCTCCTTGACTATAAACAAGATCTTATATAAAAGAACATCATATTGTGCTTAATAAGACTTAAAACTACTGACTGAAATCCGTAAGAAAAGTGTTTCTTCAGATTAACTATCCAGGGTGTCGAGGGTCATGTTCTCATAAATTTCTGTACATCCACAGGTCTTTTATAAAATGAAGAAGTCATGTGTTGCTGGTGTAATCCGATTACTTTTTTCCAGTAACGAGTAAAATGAGGTATTACTATTGCAAAACAAGTGATTAGATTACTGTTACTTTCCCGTAAGCATGCTGCGTTACTGTGTTACTAAACCATAATTTTGTTTGTGCGACGTCCGTGGTAACAGACGTGTGCAGATCAACAATGGATAATATGGTGTGCAGGAGAGAGTACGACCGTGCAGCATTTAATGCTTGGAAGTACTGACATTACTTTGAGTTTGACTCTGTAAAAAGTGACAAAAACATCAGCGTCTGCTGTTCACTCTGCGTGGGAAGAAAACTTTTTTCTACCGCGAAAAATTTAACTTCAAATCTGAGCGAGCACCGAGCACACTGCCATGGGAATGTGACATTCACTGAGAAACCCCCGGATCCTCCCACTGACATGACTGCTGTGGCACCGGGCAAACCTTCACCTGCCCCACTCCTGCTAAACAGGTGACAACAGATTTAAGAGACAGGACTTAGTGCTGCTCAATCTTTGATTTTATTTATTTTCTGCTGTGTTTTACTTGAATCTATTTGAAAGAGTGAATGTAAACATAAAACATAATTTTAGTTTATAATCTGGAATATGCAGAAAATAAGTTTAACAATGTTCAACAGAGAATGTTGCATAAAATTAAATTTTTACTTAATGCAATGTGCATAAAGTTAAAAGATTCAGACTAATAAAAACAATTTCATATGATGGATTATGCAGAAAAATAGAATTGGGCTGAAAGGTCTGTTGCTTTATTATGTATTCAGGTTGTGTATCATGTTTTTAAAAAGTAATAAAGTAAGTAACAAATTCTCCAAAAGTTGATTCTGTTCATCTGGACGTAGCGTTTTGTGGGAGAAGCGTTGTCACTCATCCAAGTGACTTCTTCAGTCAGACTGAAGTCAGTGAAATCAGTAAAGTAATGGGATTACTTTCTTTGAGAGTTAATCAGTAATTAGTAACTAATTACTTTTTTCAAGTAACTTGACCAACACTGGTCATCACACAGAATGAAAGTTTAAGGTTTTGTGGCTTCACTCTCTGGACCAGGATGCTACATGCATCTTTTATACAGTCTGTTCTGTGAGAGTGTGTTTGTACAGTTGGAGCCAGCGCACACATACCTGCTGATGCTCCCAGGAAAATAAAATATTAAAGTTGTTTGTTTTTATCTGTTGTACAAATATGTACAGTAGCCCTGACCAAACTCTTTTCCCTGTAGACATGAGCCACTTTTTGTGATTTTCAACAATATACCTTTTTAAGGTATGTTACAGGAAATCAAATTTAACATGAGATGAATTACGAATGTTTGAACTTCCTGTTTTTTCTATAATTAATATAGTGTCTTCAAAAATTATGTTATCACTAAAAATTGCAGACATGTAACTAGAAAACATTTGTAAAAAGCAGTGAGCATGCAGCAGTGTTATCCTTTGTGAACAGACCTCCTGTCCTGATGCATTATGATCAGCAGCTTCACCAAAACAATATGGAGGCTGTGTACATGTGGGCTCACTAAAAATACTTTCACGGAAGAGCGCTATCGTTAATGGTTTATTTATGCTGTGGTACAGCCTAATGTCTAATAAAAATGCTCTGTTTCTAACTTTTCCTTCTATTTCTTGCTTTACCTTTTTTCATGCTCCTGTTTTAATTTATGTTTGTTTTATTCATATCCATGTGACATAGAAACCTGCTTAGTCCCTTTGAGTCATGCCCAGCTGCGTGAGCAAATGAACCAAGACCACAATGGATCAAAAGATAGGTGAGCAGCCAGCAGTTTCATTTATATGACAATGAGCAGTAGCCCTTAGTACAGAGTGGCCTCACGGGGCCTGTCAGGGGGGCTCCTCACAGCATCAGCTGCACTGTCCAGTACAAGCTGCGGATTTGAAATTGGTCCACACTGTGAAAGACATTTCAAGTAGACAGGAGACTTAAAACTGATTACAAAACCATCACTGCTTGCTGCTCCTCCACCTGGTGGCCTCTTAAAGGCAGCTGCATAGCTTTCATGGGCTGAAACTCTAAACAACGGCAAGAGCACGATCAGAATATGGAGAAAAAGTTTGAAATGTGCTGTTAGCAAGCAGTTTTATCTAAAAGACGATAAGTACACAGCATGCATTCACAACAGCCAGAGGAATGAAAGGTTACTGTCTACACTGCTAGAAGTCAAACTAATTATGTGATGGCAGTATACCTTTTTGAAAGCTAAAACGTGTGTATGCATTCCCAAGTGGTAAAAGGGAGATAAATGGACACATTTCTGGTAGTCCGAGTTCAAAGAAATGAGTCTGTAATGAAAATAAATAGCTTTTAATGTATTTTGTCTTGTGTGAGCCACAGTGGTGCAAAGGTTAGCACTGACAGACAAAGATGGTACAAACAAAAAGGAGCCAAGGAAGGAAGGAGGAGAATTAAACAGTAATACTTTAGCCTCTGTGCCTTTAGCAGATTTCCTGTATGTACTAAAACACTGGGCTGCACACACAGCACTTCACAGCTGCCATGAAGCTCCTGGTGTGCAGTTTTTCTGCTGATGTTAATCCCAGAGGACGATTGAAACTGCATTTACTGCATTTACAACTTATATCTACACTATATGTTATCTCATATTGTTTCCTCACCTGCCATAACCATGTTACTACAAATATGTCCAACAGTTGACAGATGTTATAAAAGCCTTTTATGTGACCAGAGGCAGAGCTTCTGGTCTAAGTCATCATACTGTAGGTGGTAACACTAAAAGTCACCTTATATTTTGGGAAGCACCAAAACAGATTTTAGGTTTAGGGTTGGTGGTATTCACTAATCATGTATCACTAATGATTCACTAATGATGACTTAAAACTTGGATGGCTAAATGAAAACTCCCACGAGATGATGATGAGATGATGATGAGATGATGATGAGATGATGCCTCGTCTGTCTGCCCACACGTGACTACAGAAGCGTGTGAGACTGGTGATTACTGTTTGGTTTGTGGTTTTGTAGTTGCAGCGTTACAGGGTTGCAACTTGATGTGCATATTAGTCTGTTATTAATAGTTATTGATAAATGTAATTAAAACTTGTGTTTGCACTTTTTATATCCATGTGTGACCACTGTTTTAAATACAGTGCTCTAAAAAGGCATCAGGCAGCATGCTTGTAGTATGTGTGGCATAATCAGCTGGGATATGATCGTTTCAGACAAACTGCCCATGCGTTGATAATTAACTTAAAAGGTACGACTCTTCCAACTCTTTTTGTGTTACAGTATTTCTTTAGTTGCTGCTCTCTGGGCAGTGAAGGCCACAATTATCTTCATTCATCAGTCTACAATCTACATTCTGTCCGTCAGGCTGTGACAGAAAGATGGACAGTCCGGCTTTTGTTACTGTCAGTGCCTCTTGAAAATGAAGCACCCCTTATTTTATCTCCTTCGCCTTTTTTTCCTCCCCCCCACCTTTCTTTTTTTTTTTTTTTTTTTTTTTTTTAAAAAGGCAGACAGAAAGACCATGCCCCAGAAATTCAGCATTGAAGATGGGTACCAATTCGCTGTCAGCACTGCTGCCTGTCCTCCAGGGACCTAGCCTGAATACAGCACCATCATTTTCTTTCTTTTAGGTCTGGACACACACACACACACACACACACACACACACACACACACACACACTATGCATACACACACACACACACACACACAGTTGCGGCTGTGTAGTTTGCAGCTCATTTACCAAGCCTTTTCAACTGCATTATTATTATCTAAGAGCCTTGGATTTGTGTGGTCCTCTGTCAGTGCGCTGCATTTTCAGGCTCTCTGAAGCCTCAGTGAGTGAGACAGAGATGACTTTGGAGATGCTGTTGCTGATGACAGCTGGCCAGTCACATAATTGGCTTGTCGACATGTCACTCCCCATCACTGATGTTTCCATTGGAGCAGAACACTGGTCTTGGGGAAAGGAATCCGCTGCTACATCTATAATTCAACTGGGAGTCAAACTGTCTACAGCCAGCAGTTTTTACTTGGCAAAACTTGCAGCTTATAGTATTTGGCACATGTATGAGTTATAATGTTGCTGCGGGGTTTGTTTCATACCAGGTCAGCAGGAGCAGTAATTGGGGGGCTAAATTGCTTTTTTTTTCAGACTGTGAAAAACAATTGTGTACTTATAAAAGAAAACTCTGTTTTGTAGCAGAATCTCTACTGCGCAGTGTAGTGCTCAACTTACTGCTCAGAAGATGAAGCCTCAGTCAGCAAAATGATCCATCTGTCCATTACTGTCAGTGCCCGTCTGCATCACAATTTTCCAGTTTCATCCTATTACTGGATTAAATCTCTTCCCATGAGCAAACTGATGGGTTCACCTGGACAGGAGAAAAAGAATTCAAATGATACGTTTAGAATAACTTGCTAACACAGGATCCACCAGTATATCTATGTATGCACGTGCAACAACATGTACAGCTGTGGTCAGAAATGTATATGCATTCATCATGGCAATGAATATCATAATAATTTTGGGCTAAGTGATTTCTGTTCCTTTATCCAGAGAGGAATGATTGTACAGAAAAAGTATACATACAAGCTCAAATATATCAAACCACTCACCTAAGTTGTTTAAATAATTGCTGCTCAAAGTTCTATAGTCTCTTTTAACTTGACAGCACAAAGGCCTGTTTCACTTGGTGACCATGACCGACTACATCTGGCATCACTCCTTGGATTGACCAATGCTCAGAATAATAGGAAAGTCCAAGGAACTCAGTGAAGATCTAACAAGGAGGGCTGTAGATGGGGGTTGATTAGAGAAGGTCAACACACACTTTGGGCAACACACTCCTCTGAACAGCTTGGTGCCAGATACCACAGCACACCGGATGGAGTGAAGTAAGTGGTTCATTGGGTCAGGGCTGTTTTGATCTCAACAAGGGCAGGTGGTCATAATGTTATACCTTATTGGTGTATATGTCTGGAACACATTCGAGGGCCGGTGTCCTGCAGGTTTTAGATGTGTCCTTGATCCAGCACAGCTGATTCAAATGGCTAAATTACCTCCTCAACATGTCTTGAAGTTCTCCAAAAGCCAGAAGTCAAACTAATCATTTGATTCAGGTGTGTTGACCCAGGGTGAGATCTAAAACCTGCAGGACACCGGCCCTTTAGGCCTGGAGTTCCACACCCCTGGTCTAGAACCTACCACAGCATGTTAACATGTCAAAATAATGAATTAAAGATGTAGATTATAAGCTTTTCTGTGTTATTTTATACCCAAACGTGTGTTTCTTATCATTCATATTGTTTTTGTTTTGTTTTGTTTCTTTAATTTGGTGCTTTATATATTTGCCTAGCAAGTGATGCGGAGATGCTGAACTTCATACTGATGCAACCATCAAACTACAAGAGAATATGATTTCATCACTGGGTCAAATAAACACACACTACCAAAGTCACTGATCCACAGCACAGTGTTTCACCAGAAATCCCATTTGTTAATTCTCACAGTGGTTAAGCACACCCTGCTGGTAATACATTGTTATACCACCTGTTGAATCATTAAAAATCATTTTAAAATAAATTTTTAACGAAATGAAAACATCTTAGTAATGAATTCAGAAAGAGTTCATGTGCCAAAAGCTCAGGCTCAGACTGTCCAGTAAGGACCAGTGGCATAAAATATGGATTATTTGGAATTTTGAATGTAGGCTACTCTGTCAGAAAACCGAACAGAAAAAGAAACAGAGACCTGGAAGTGAGAGAAAATGTGTGCTGTGAGCTTTACAATATGATGTAGGTACCATGATATTGCTGTGAACACTCCTGAAAACCAACTGATGGAGTCTGGATAATTAGGCTGATGCTGCAACAAGAGTGCAGACCACTGGCTGCTTAGCACCAGTTTTATCATCTGTCAGGTCCACATTTCTAAAACTGACCAGATCAAACACATGAGGTAGAAGATGTTGTTGATTACTGTAGCACAATTTTGAAGAGGGCAAAAGTGCTTTCTGTTTTCATACTTACAAAGGCTTATCAGTACAGACGTGTACAGAGTAATGCTTATGAGAGTAAGTTAACAGGTTTATTTTGCAATACTAGCACCCCCCGCTTTGTTTGAGAGATAGGGACCATACAAACTAGGGTTAGGGTATCGTCACTGATTTCTAGAATCAATTTGATTCCGATTCACAAGGTCCCGAATCGATTCGATCCACGATTCCATTCGATTCAATTTTAATCGGGGAAATTTTGCCTCAGACAGTCAGAAATATTATAATTCAGATCATGCATCAGTACATTTCCATATTTTTGTATCTATAAAAAGAAAGCTGACACTTGTGAGACTTTATCAAAGGTGTGAGCATCACAGCAGATGCCTTTGTGTCAAAGTAGCTGAGGATAAAACACAGAAAAACATTAAGATGATTTTCCTGGCCTGGGATTTTATAAAAATATTCTGCAGTACATCAAAAACGAAAGAAAACCATTAATCAGCATATGAACATTACCTGATGCTGCTGAGGTGAAGCAGAGCAAAGTTTTATTAGAGACACAGCTAAGTGTTTTGCAATTCTGCATGATTTTAAAAAGTTTTCATTTGTTCCGTATTGAACGGCAGAAATGAGGCTTTCTTTTCGGAAGTAAGTAAAAGGGAAAAAAACATCGGCCGACAGCGCTGTAAACAACGGTAGACTTGTGCATAATAAGTAAGGGAATAATGCTGAAAACAGATTTTTAGATGGGAGACTGTTCTTGAAGTACACTGAGAGAGAGAGAGAGACAGCGAGCTCTGCATGAAGTGTGATTTTATCGTGGTGGAAGCAAAACAGCGAAAGTCAGAGGGAATTCATGACGATGTTTATGTGAAGCGTAGTTTGGATCTTCTTTTGCTGCTGGTTCAATCAATATTGTTTGGAGAGAGATCAAACCTGCAGCTTCAGAATCAGCGCAAAAAGGACGTAAACACAAAGCGCAGACCCGCCGACGCATCAGAATCAGCGAGCTGTCGGCTTCCGTGCTGTCGGGTGAGAAAGGCCACATCTCAGTAATTCTGATGCGTCGGCGGGTCCGCGCTTTGTGTTTACGTCTTTGTGCAGGATCAGTGTACCTGCTCTTATTTACTGTTTTAGCTGTTTGGTGGTTGTTGAAATTTTGTGAGGTTTAACCTGAGATTCTGGCGTTTTGGGCAAAAATTAATTTATATTTAAAAATCTATTCAGGATTTTAATGAATCGATATCACGTTATCCCAGCTAGAATCGATTTTGATCGATAAATCGATAATCAAAACCCACCCCTAATACAAACCGACACTACCATCATTATGCTATCATTTGTTGTATTTTACACACCATTCTAATCTGACATTGCATTCAGTGCTCAATTGAACTGCCAAATGTACAATTATATATAGATGTGGCATTTATATAAAATATTTGTGTATGCCATATAGATGTTGGCCCTTGACCGTGTTTGTGTAAAGTTGGTCAGATGAAGACTGGTCCACAGCGAACATACCCATATGGAAAAGAAATAGTAAAAACTTATAAAGGACTTGCATATGTGGCCTACTTCATATAGTGACTCATATAAGGCTTATATGATTTACTCATGAAAGTGGCCACTTTCTCATTACTTTCATATATTGTTTTAGGAAGTATCCAAAGCATACAAGTTTCATTTATATAAATTTTCAAGGGATCTTACATCTGTTTTCACTCTTGTATGCTTTTCATACAAGTTTCACACAAGACAGATACAAACTTTATAAGATTTATATATATCTTTTCCACATACATACATATAGTCATTATGGATGATACTCTTAATTGTCTCTTATGTCCTAATTCAAGTACTTTAGCATGCAAATTGTGGAAATGTGATGAACTGTGTGTCAGAAGTTTTGGGAAAGTCTCTCTTCTAATTCAACATGATGATACACACATATACAACACCAGGTCATATTGGTGTAGAAGAAGACGACTGGTTGGCTCAGAGACTTTGGGTTAACTCTATCCAAACCCTGTGTGAGAAACTAACACCAAAAGCAAGCCAGGCCTTATTGTACAACGCCAGCACTGAATATTATGACTTAATTCCCGACAGCCCGGTTCCAAAAGGTAACAGGCTTTTTGCATGGCTTTTACAGTAATGCAGCTACATCGCTTAGTTGGAGTCTAGTGGAGAGGAGTGTAAGAAAGAAAAGTTTGTAAAGGTCTTGCACTGCTTTAAATAAAAGGCTAAAATGATGTAAAAAGTTGCAGAAGCCTTTATCAGGCTATAAAATGCTAAAAGACATTACAGTTATATTTTATGTTTCAGATGGGATCACAGTTGAACTCTTACGACTACTACTTCCTGCATTATTCATTGACATTTATTAAATTTATAGAAACATACACCACATAAGATTAAAATGCTAATAAAAGTTTGGCTGTGCTTAAAACTCCAACTAGTAAAAGTAAGTGGAGAATCCTAAGGCCTGCATGAGCTAGACAATGCTTATTCTGCAAAGCAGACGGTACGAGGCAGAGGAGTGTTTCTCCATGCAAAGACCAGAGTGAGCCCCAGGCAGAGCTTCACTTCTGGGGCCGTCTTGCTAACCGCCTGCCTTCATCCACTTTGATCACGGAAGCGAGCTGAGGAAATTCAGGGGAGCTCGACTTCAATCATCCAGCGGAGCTCTGTCTGTGAAGAGAGTCAGTGTAGTGTAGCATCATGCGCTGGGAGACTTTTGTATGGTAATTTGTTATGGAGGTGGTTGGGGAGGAAGAGGAAGGGTGTTTTTCAAAGAAACCCTTTGAAGTTTGCCAGAAGTGTACATGGATGCAAAGCGAGATTAGAATATACAGGAGTAATTGCTCTGGCCCAGGAAGAGATGAAACAATGAATAAATTCCTCAGTTATGACCTTCAAGTTTGAGTCAAACCGCTTTTGTTCCAATCTGACTTGAAAAAGTAATTTGACAGTTGAGACTCTTTTGCCTTTCCCTGTGAGGACTGATAGACAGCAGCCTGGGATCTGACGTCCTCCATTACACAGCAGCTGTCTGATTGTAGACACTTAGTCCTGACTTTGCGTGGAAAGATTCCTTACAAAGCAGCATGAGACCCTGACAGCAACTGTAGAATTACATGTAAACACGTAGTTTGTAGTGTATGTTCAAATACTAAACGCTGCAACCAATTTTTGTGGCCACTTGTGGAAATTTTGTTAGCTCACATATACTTACTTACAGATCCAGTGGACACTGAGCCAAGCTGTCATTCATGTCAGTTGTGCTTATAAGGCGATAAGTCGTGTTTTTATTTTTATTTTTATCTTTATAGAAATCCCTGAGTGATGCATACACATCCTTAGCAGAAAAACGTTCCACTCTGCACAACAGTTCACTGCTAACTTTGTTGATCAAAAACCATCATGATCATGTGTTCAGAGTACATCATAACTGGGTAATAGTAAAACAAAATGGGCTTCATCCTGAACTGGTCAGAACCAGTGAGCTAGAGCAAATGCAGAGACCAACATTCACTCGGTTATGACTCAGCAGCACACATGTATTCTCTTGGATGTAGAGTGAGCTGAGCGCTTACTTCCTCCCTTTTGCATTTCCTATTAGTAGTAGCTCTTAATCATATGGTTACACAATATATCAATCCTGTGAATCATGTGGTGACCACATGAATGTAGCGGATGACTTACAACAGAAAGGGATGTTACAGAAGAGGGACGTACATCAGAACACAGACAACGTAAAATATGAAAGGCACTGTTTGTTCTTCCACTTCTTCACAGTAAGCATTATATTTTTTGAGCCACTTGATGTAGATCTAATGGGAAAAGAAATTGTTTAGAAGCTTAAATGCTAATAGTCACTATAACTTTGCTGGCTGTGCACCAGAACGATTTAGCATGCCATAGAGAAAACACTTGCGAGTGTGGGGAGAACACCCCAACTCCCCAGAGAAAAGCCCGACCAGCTGCTGGATTCAAACCCAGAAGCTTCTGTGTACCACCTTATCCACTAAATATAGAACAGCAACAAAATAGCAACAGTGGAATGATCTGTTATATAATGGCTATATCGTTTATTCTGGATAACTAAGGGAGGACTTAGTGTCACCTGAGCCAACCGTATCAAAAAGAAGTGTTAAGTTTAGCGAGAGTTTGTCTCCAAAATCCAAACTGGGAGCTGGTTCCATAGAAGAGGGACCTGAAAGCTGAAGCCTCCGCCTCCCATTCTCATTTTACATACCCTGAGAACCAGCAGCAGTAAAGACGTAAACCAGCAGTCTGAGAGTGAAGTGCTCTCTTAAAGTGACATGGTACTATCAGGTCTTTAAGATAAGATGGGGGCTGATTACTCAAGACCTTCAAGACCAAAGCCAAGCTTTTTCATATTTTCTGGGTTTTAGACTTTGGTGGTAACAGAGTCATAGTCATAATTGTTCAGCATTTAAAAGCTGAACGGCCACATGTCTTCTTATCGATACTGGATGTGACCCAAGTGGCCTAAAAACAGGTATTTTACTTATTTAAAAAAGAAATCTTGTCCTAAATGGACAGTTGAATCCATTCAGCAGATAATACACAGCAATAATCTCACTTGGCGCGTATACCAGTGTCAATCAGAAGTATCTCTGAAAAGCTTACATATGTTCCCAGCATGCAGAAATGATCAAGGGTACCGTAAAATAACCAAGATGCTTCATCAAGCATCCTAATCAGCCCTGCAGCCATCTGTAAGTACACTCCACACTGAAATAGCTTGATGATGTGTTGTGCTGATGATTGCTTAGCATCTCTTGTTGTGTCCTGGTCTCTGTTTCCTAGAAATTGACAGTGGTAGTCAATATTCTACATTTCATGGTTTCATTTAATATGCATGGTGTAATCACATTCTCTGCTAATGCTGGAAAAGACAGGATAATTATGTAAAATATATTGGCCCGCTTCTGAAAGAGGTCCTCCAGCAGAGAAGAGTGCCTCACTGCAGCTGAATGAGATGCTATAAATTCACTGTGGTTGCCCAATTCAAATTTTAGGTCCCCTATCTGCCCACAAGAAGCGATGAATCACAAGTAAATCGCAAAATAGAAAGTGAACAGTGAAGTATCAGTGAGTGCTCTGCAGACTGGACACGGTGTACAGCTTGTCAACATTTTCTACCCTGAAAACATTTTTTAACTGACATGTTTTTGTGGCAAGAGCTCTGAAGTGAAGTATGCTGAAAGTTTGGTGCTTTGTCTCGATTCTACCAAGATCAGACCTTTTGTAACATTTCTGAAAAACTGTGAAATTAAATAAGAATAAATGATTCGTTGTATTGAATACCAACAAAAAATAAACACAGTTGTCCCATAGCCTGAAGTATAATAGACCTTTTTCACATCAAATAGTTTCACATGAGGTGGCATTAAAGGCACAGCCATCATTACTGATGTCAATATTGAAGGCAGCATTCCAGTTAGATGAGCCCTTTCCAGTCTTCTGTTGTATATTGTGCATGCTCGGTGACTGACACAGATTAATGGGACACTTAATGGAAGCCAGTCACTGTTAAGGTGATCCATTACACCTGAGCCTTTCCTGCTGTGACAAGTCTATTGAGTGGAACTTGAGTCAGGATTATGCTGTCAGACTGTATTTCTGTTGTTTCAGTACGAATTTGTTCTGCTACGCTCTCCGTTCTTCCGCATATGCATTTAATAAAACTAGGGGTAGGTTGGCAGAGTAGAAGTCCTTCAACATGCTCTAATACGAACCTGAGGATAAAGTAATTTCTTGCCTGATTATGATCCACGTTTATTGACAGGGTAGTGCAACAAGCTTTGCTTCATGGCTCAGTTACTAGAACAAAAATAGGCAGTGACCTTGCAGCAAAGAAAAAGCTCACTGGTCATCAGGTGTAGGCATTGTAAGCATTTTTTTGCATTCAGCAAACAACTGCAAATAGTTAAGGTCTAACTGATTACCCAGAAGTTGAGCATGGAACAATCGTGCAAGGCGATTGCAGAAGTTGTCTAGGCTATTTGGAGGTAACCTGTCCCCCACACAGTTACGGTCTGACTTGCACTGACTGTAATCCCTCTCAGACAGACTGGTGAAGGTTTGCAAGTTGGCTGCCAAGCGCCAATGTCATTTTGCAATTAAATTGCTGACATGCAGCAACTACATCACTATTGTGGAGGAATTCATAACTGCATGAAACAACATGTATCTGTTTCAGAGTCATGAGATTCTGGTTGAATTGTGAACGTAAATACTTAATATGAATTTCTGTGTAACAAACAACAGATGGCAACATGTTTGCAATTTTCACTACGTTGCCACAGTTGATTGTTGCATTATCACCAGCAGATTGCATTTAATTGCCAACCTGACCCCATTAATCATAGTCTGATAGCAGACTGAATCTGTCCTATTGCCTTTTTACCTCTGTGTAGATCAGGGGTGCTCACACTTTTTCCGCATGTGAGCTACTTATAAAATGACCAAGTCAAAATGATCTACCCACTACAAAAATCCAAAACATATACTTATTTATAAATATATTGAGGATTCTTTATATCTACAATGTATATACATGCATAACCGCAATATCCAATATTTCACAACACAATTAACTATGTAAATTTTTTGTCATTACCTGAGTTTACTCTGATGACTTGCACTGAATTGAATCAGCCAGGGATGCATAGTCCGGACAGTAGCTGCTGACGGCAGGTTTAAGAGAAAAAACCGAGAGCTAAAAATTGGAGTTAACTCGCTGACTAGCTTGTCAGTTTTACTACACTTCGCGCTGCTGTTTGCGCATGCGCAGCGACCTAAGCGTCAGAAAAAATCTGCTGTCATCTGACTGGCTTCCCTGTATCAATCAAGTGACGGGATGGATGATAGGCTGGCATCTATTTTTTTTAATGCCATGCGATCTACCAATACTACCTTTGCGATCGACTGGTCGATCGCGATCGACGTATTGAGCACCCCTGGTGTAGATGCACCAAAGTTGCTTTGAACACAACTATAAAGGATCTCCAGGCAGTCCTTCATTTCTGTCATGGAGTTTTTCCTTAGTAATATAGTCCTGCTAATATTCTTTGTTACCTCTTCAGTGGCCCTTGTATATATTTAAGTTGACTGAGGGGGTAGGGACAAATAAGTATATACTTCTGCCTTCTCCTTTTCAAACAAATAATGGAAAGATATTTTGTAATGATTGTGAAGGCACATGTTTGAAATGTTTGAAATAAAAATGAACTGAACTGAAAGTTTGCCACTTGTGCTTTGCTTTTTAGGTATCTTTTGTATTGAGTTAGTCCTTAGTTTTCTATTGGTGGGAGTTGTTGCTTTAATTTAAAAGTACAGAAACTTTGTTTATTTTGTTATGATTTATTTTCTAGTTTTGTTTGTCAGATTTCCTTCTGTATTAATTCTTATCCAGTCCGTAGTTTTCTGATGACTTTGAGGTTTTATCTCATTAGTTCCCTTTGCATTTTCATTTTATTCCTTCAGTCTCGTCTCTGTGTTTATCTCTCGTCTTTGCCGACCTCTGTCCTCCCCGGGTTAAGCCAATCTTGTTTATTCCTTCGTATTTCCTGTTATATTTTGTTTGTTTGTTCTGTATCTTGACTTCCCCCTGCTCCTTATCTAGATTGTTTTTAGCTGTGTGTAGTCCCCCAGCTGTTTCTTCTCTCTCATCAACTCATATGCAGATATATTGTCTCAGTCTTCTGTTCCCTAGTTCTGTTTTCCCTGTGATTCCTGGACATGTATTACTAGTCTTCTCTTGATATTTGCATTCCCTAATATTCCTGGACATCTCAGCAATAAATGCTCGCCTTGAGTTTGACTTTGTTCTTCTGTGTCCTCTTGGGTATGCAAAATAAAAATCTCCACATTTCTCCAACTGTCTTTGAAACAACTGTTTCTAAGACAGTGACTGCATGTTGTATGAGGTTCCAATGATTTTGGTTGTGCCATGGTCTTCAAGCTACATTTTTCCTAGCATGATTGTAATATAAATGTCAACATAAAACTGCCCTGGTCCTTTCATTTGATTACTAACATTCTTTTGAAACACCTTATCCCTGAGACACATCAAAGACTGCAAGCTAGCCTTTGTTAAAACAGCCAGATGATTGAGCAAAAACCAACTGAGGCCATGAGGAAGCTAACCAAATGCGGGCCCCTCTCAGATTTAACCATGATCTTTATAATTAGGAAAAAAAACAATTAACCTGCTTAACATGAGGAAGAAGAGACGTCTGAATGGGTTAAAGTGATCGGAACCTTCAGTTAATGAGTATTTAAAGCTGACTGACAGATTATTCCATAATAGGGCGTGAGTAAATCCTCCATGAGCTGCAACCTGACATCACTTCTAACAATAGCATGGAGATACCTCACCTGAAATAAAAAAAATTACATCCCATACCTCACTCACATGCTCAACTCATTTATTTTTGTCTTCTCATTTCTTGATTCATTCATGGTTCATGTGTTGCATTCATTGAACTTCAGCATTGAGCTAGCAATACTAAAGAGGAGCAAGCATAAACAGTGTAAAACAGAGACGTGGGCCGTAAGTTCAAATGCAACTTTTCAATCAGCTCATCAAATATCACCAAACACAAAGAGTTACTGTGGTTTGTGTCTTAGCAGCTAAATGTACAGCTGCTGTGTTTCTCAGAGACACAAAAGCTGTTAGAGTGTGATACCATTGGAGATGGAGAAAGATGTAGAGATTACAGGAGAGGAAGATGAGATATTATTTTCAAAGGTAAGAACTTCGTGGAAAGTGAAATCTTCTGAACTGGAAATGTTTATTTTACCTTCAAATTAGATATTGGATGCTGATTACATTCACTCACTGAGTGTTAGATTAGAAATTAGCTGAATAAGTCATGTAACATGTGCTTATATCTTGTTAAATTCAGTTGATTCGGTCCACAAATATCAGTGAATCTCAGAGCAGAGCTCTGACATAAGCCAGAGGATTATAGTTTGTTTAGAAAAGTCTGCTGGATTTATTTCTGAGTGAGTCCTTTGCCCTTTTTTTTAACATTATATATGATCTTGAGATCCCCCACTTCCCAAATCCTACTTTAACTAACTTTAGCCAGGCTACATGTATCTATAAAGGCATGAGTGAAACAACTGATGACCTTGCTTGGTACTTTTTTGTATTTCTTTTGAAATCTCCTCCCCTGTGGAACTAATAAAGGATTATCTTTTCTCTTGTTAGTTTGCAATGTTAGAGTAGTTGTAATGAGGTGGACTGCTTGCCAATACATTTGTTGATCAACAAAGATACATAGGGTCATGGATACAAAAAAATACATTAAATGAAAAAACAAGAAATGGCATGCCATCTATCATTCACACACGTCCATAATCGGGATGAACAGATGCTTTGGAGAGCAGCTTGGGGTTACTATCTCGCTGAAGGATTTTTGGCACACCAACGATTGAACCACCAACCTTCCTGTTTAGCAGATGACCTGCTCTACCTCCACAGCCACCCCCCAGACCCAGTGACATACCTGACAAACCAATACATAATCAATGGCATGTGTTCAAAAGCAGAAGTGTACCACAACAGAATCAGCCATGTCAATGGAGTGTAAACCTTCCTGTATCAATTACTGAGCAGGACAATGATTAATTCATCTAAACCTATAGAAACACCACGAAAAAGGTTGTCATGTAACTGAAAGAAATGCTGGTTAAAGTTCCAAATGAAGGTAGTTTGGCACTAAGCTATGACTGGACAATTTCTTTTTAGAGGTTTTCTTTAGGGGCATCGAGTCAGTGCATATTCCATCCATCCATCCATCCATCTTCATCCACTTTATCCGGAGCCGGGTCGCGGGGGCAGCAGCCTAAGCAAAGAGGCCCAGACCTCCCTCTCCCCAGCCACCTCCTCCAGCTCATCCGGGGGAACACCAAGGCGTTCCCAGGCCAGCCGAGAGATATAATCTTACCAGCGTGTCCTGGGTCTGCCCCGGGGCCTCCTCCCGGTGGGACATGCCTGGAACACCTCACCCAGGAGGCGCCCAGGGGGCATCCTTGTCAGATGCCCGAACCACCTCAGCTGGCTCCTTTCGATGTGGAGCAGCAGCTGCTCTACTCTGAGCCCCTCCCGGATGGCCGAACTTCTCACCCTATCTCTAAGGGAGAGGCCAGCCACCCTTCGGAGGAAGCTCATTTCCGCCGCTTGTATCCGCGATCTCGTTCTTTCGGTCACTACCCACAGCTCGTGGCCATAGGTGAGGGTAGGGACGTAGATCGACCGGTAAATTGAGAGCTTCGCTTTTACACTCAGCTCCCTCTTCACCACGACGGACCGGTGCAGCGTCTGCATTACTGCAGCTGCAGCCCCAATCCGTCTGTCGATCTCCGGCTCCCTTCTCCCATCACTCGCGAACAAGACCCCGAGATACTTGAACTCCTCCACTTGGGGCAGGAACTCATCCCCGACCCGGAGTGGGCACTCCACCCTTTTCCGGCTGAGAACCATGGCCTCAGATTTGGAGGTGCTGATCCTCATTCCCGCTGCTTCACACTCGGCTGCGAACCGTTCCAGTGCGAGCTGGAGGCCCTCACCCGATGAAGCCAACAGAACCACATCATCTGCAAAAATCAGAGATGAGATTCTGAGGCCACCGAAGCGAAAGCCCTCCGCCACTTGGCTGCGCCTAGAAATCCTGTCCATAAAAATTATGAACAGAACCGGAGACAAAGGGCAGCCCTGGCGGAGCCCATCACCCACCGGGAACGAGTCCGACTTATTGCCGGCAATGCGAACCAAGCTCTTGCAACGGTTGTATAGGGATTGAATGGCCCGTAGCAATGGGCCAGACACCCCATACTCCCGCAACACCTCCCACAGGACACCCCGAGGGACACGGTCGAATGCCTTCTCCAAGTCCACAAAACACATGTAGACTGGTTGGGCAAACTCCCATGCACCCTCAAATATCCTCGAGAGGATAAAGAGCTGGTCCAGTGTTCCGCGACCAGGACGAAAACCGCATTGTTCCTCCTGTATCCGAGGTTCGACTAGCGGACGAACTCTCCTTTCCAGCACCCTGGCATAGACTTTCCCAGGGAGGCTGAGGAGTGTGATCCCCCTGTAGTTGGAACACAGTGCATATTGGCTACCATAATGTTTTAATTATTTGTTTTGTTCTCATGGATGTGTCTGAATACGACATTAGCCATGACCTGTAAATCAGGAGAAGAAGCTGTCAGTATAACACCCATGCTGCCATGGCGGCTTCATTCTTTCAAACTTGATGCAAAAACAGAAGTGACTGAAGCTATAGAAGGTGGTTAGAGTTTTAACAGCAGCTAACCTTGACTGTGTTTTCAAGTGCGTCTCAGATTGTCCCCTTTAAGAAATTCGAAGTCAGTCTTTCAACTCTGTTGTGTTCATGCACCGTTGAGTTAAAATTGTAAATGGATGGATGGTAGCTTTCCTACTCTACTTAAGCATTCAGACTGCTTTGATGTGGAAGTGTGGAAACAAAAAGGATTCTACAGAGAAGATGTATCCTAATTTATTGCTCAGAGGCTTTAAATTGTTGAGAGCAGAATGCATTAAAGATTGGCATCACCCGGGTTTATCGACCTTTCTGGTTGTCTCTGTAGACAACAATGAGTAGGTTCAACCCAATACCATTACAACTTAAAGGCTGGCAAAATTTTATATCAGTGTTCATTTGCATCGTTAATCAACAATAAAGCAAAAAAACAAAACAAAAAAACTGGTATAATGTGTTCTTATGTCCGCAACATGGCAAATTTGACAGACTTTCTAAGATTTTTTTTAATCCACTGTTAATGTTTGTGTTTCTCATGACAGAATTTGACACTGTTTTATTGGATTTTACTACACAAGCTGTGAGAATCCAAATTACATTAAAAATGGCAGTTTTTCGCAAAACAGATGTTAAACATCTAGAGTGAGGTTTTAACTAGCAGATTTCTTTAGTTGGATATAAAAGTGCTTCAATATTGGCTTCTTGATGGAAGAAATCATTTTGAGATTTTTAGGTTTTACAATAAGAATGAGGGCATCCATGTTCACAACTCTCAATTTAAAACCAACCAATGCCTCAACATATCTCGACAGAAAAACTCAAATGTTCGATTTTTGGAGGGAATTCTACTTAACACCCTTCTGTGAAGTTGACCGATGTGAGCTTCATATAACTGAGGGAGCAAAAATAAATATTAATTATATATGAAATACGCACTGACTGTTAAATGTCTTTTTGTCAAAATCGCGCTCACCCTTGTCTTGAAAAAGCTGCAAATATGACTGATCAGAGTATTTGTCATGTCTCTAAATCATGAAAAGGCAAGACACAGTGACTATCACAACAGACAAAAGTAATGGGATGTCTGAACCCAGCATAAAATATCCAATGATTATGCTGTTTTCTATCATTTTGGTACCATTTTTCACTCTTATATCTTTTTTCATTTGATCTCTGTTGTGAAATAAATCCAACATAACCTTTGTTTACTTTCGTGCCATAATCATCTTATAAAAAGAACTTCTGTTTTCTTTCCACTGCTGGATATTTCATTTTGAAATATCCGTTGTGTAGATCAGGAATGCTGCCTTACCCTGCACTGGTGGATGCTGCTGTAATCCTCAGGATGCTGAGCAGAGCCCATCATGGGATTTCACGCCTCCTTCCCTCAGCTCCTCATTTCCTCACCTTCTCCTTCACTCACCCCCTCTCTCTATTCACGACTCCCCCGACCTTCCTACCCAGAGTGCTTCTTCCTCCCCATTTCCATTGGAAAGTAGCTGTGATGAGCTTTAGCTTGTTGAGGGTCAAGCTAATCACTAAAACAAGTAAACAAGTGGAAAGGTGAACAGAGAGCAGCGCAATCAATAGTGGGTCCTTGGTTGATTGGTGTGGTCATAATGAGTGCATGCACACACAAACACACGTACACAAGGAGGTGATAGAGGTCAATGTGAACCAGACAATGAGGAGGTGGGATCAGCGTTAAATGGCGGTTGCTTGACACTAACAAACAAACCGGAATCTCTCAAAGTAGGTCTGCACCTCCTGTGACCTCAATTTTTCATTTCCCCAGCCGGCACACACATGCATGAGCACCGACCTGACTGCACACAGATGAGCATTTGTTACTCTTGCTGTTTTCCAGACACCCAACTTGAGCACACCTACACGCACACACAGTTATTAGCAGTTTCTCTCCATTAGGGAATACAGATGCTACTGCAGTGCATTTTGGCTACTTTACTTGATCAGTTAATGGCACTAATTTCCTAGAAAGAGTCTCCACCTGGCTTCCATGCCACTCCATCAGCGTCTGATTAAAAGCTGAGCGTCAACACCAGCGCTTTGGTGATCTGCAGCTCTCGTGTGTAAAACTCTGAATATTTGAAGAAGCATCTGAAACAGAAGGTTTGCCTCATTGCAGCAGCTTTTTAACACCAGACTCCTGGCAACCATTACAGTTATGGTTGGGGTACAAGTAATGCAGGCCTACATCCAAATGGATGGATGGTTGGATGAAAACAAGTGAGCAAGAAACTCTGATTCATTGTTCTTGGCCATTGATCAGCAACCTGTCATGGGCTAGGTTTAGGATTTGGCCACATGCTAAGTAAATATTGAAGTTATTACTTTCAAAATAAAGTGATGCTGCCACCTGCTGCCCTCCATTCAAATGGATGGCTGGATGGATGGATGAATCACGTGTTCATTCAAAAGGAAGCATTGGGGTACAAGTGATGCTGCCACCTGCTGCCCTCCATCCAAACCGATGGGTGGATTGATGGATAGATGGCTCACCCGTTCATTCAACAGAAACCTGTCAAGTGTTAGGGATGGGTTTTGGTTTACAGTTTGTTAAATTAAAAACCATACCCCTAACCCTAGATGGGCCATTGAGAGATTCAACAAGTTCAGAGATGTAAAACGGCTGAAAGGACGACCGTGAGAGATTCTTGTCACAGAGCGTTGCAGAAATGGGTGGGGGTGGCTCAGAGCCATAACTTCACCCTTTTTTAAATAAAGCCTCTGGTGTGTCTCACCTGCATACGAGGCTGCTTTTTCAAGGTCACCTCGCAACAAATCGGAGCATCATCATTACTTTTGTCGGCCCTCTGTCGTTCCCATAGCAACCCTGCTGAGCTGACAGATGAGAGGCGCGGGAGTGGGCCTCCCACATAGTTGGAAAAAGACACACAAACATGCACATGAAGGCATTAAGACAAATGCACATACGCAAGCCCACATGCCTGCATAATTACGTCTGGGGAAACATACGCTGCATTGTTTAAAATAAACCAGGCATCAGAGGCGAGGTGTTGGAGTGAGATTGCCGTACACAAATAGGCCATTACGGCAAAAGTGGAACACAAGGAGTCTCCTATGAAAAACAGAGCGTTCTCTCTCAGCTCCACTCTCTCCACCGCTCTCTCTGTGGGCAGGCCGTGTGCGCCTCGATGCTCGTTATCAGAACAAACAGAGATGAGGGTGGAAGAATGGGGGACACGCCATGTACCAGAGAGGGAGGATGAAAGAGTGAAAAACGAGCCAAAGTCAACACCAGGCATGAGGGAAACGCCGGGGAGTAGTTTCTATCGGCACCCACCTACTTCCAGAGGGAGCTTTACCATTTTAACGCATAAAAGGCATCGCCACAACACGCCAAACAGTCGGCCTATGAGAAAAAAAAAATTAATTTAACTTGATATCAGATGTACATTACCCTGAGGGGACTAAGAAATAAAAAGGAATGAGAGACCATCTGACAGCTGCAATAGGCTTGTAATGAATAAGGCATTGCATCAGAACTGGAAAGAGGGTGAAATCTCCTTCTTGTCAGCTTGCTGCAATACAAGGGATGTATCATTACCAACTCTGTCTTTTTATGTCCTTGGAAGTGTGAATCCACAGTGTAACGAGTGGTGAAACATCCCAATAAATCTAGCAGGCACAGAGCTGAGAGAATCAGCACAATAAAATCCAAATATCAGCTTTGTCCCCGGGCTGAGGGCTTAGGGAGGTTTTGGTGTTTAGAAAAGGCAATCACGATCGGATTTCTGCACACATGTACGTGTATTCAAAAAAGAATGTGTCTTTAAAGAATCAGAGTTTGGGCTTGCAACAAAGCGGAACAATGAATGCCATTTTTAATGCAAAACTGATATTATTTTCAGTTCTGAATGTGACACCATTGCAGAAGCTTCTTAAAGCTGTGTGCAGATTTAAATAGAGCCCTAAAATGCTAGTGTTTAGTAGGTTAGTTTCCTACTTCCCCATTTTAGCCCTGTTAAACAGAACTAGTATAATGAAGCTTCTGACTAAGTTCAATAAGGAGGATCTATAACTCCTCAGCCCCCTTTCCTGGTTGTTCAGCTGTTAGTCTGTTCCTTGCAATCACTTCCACTTTCCCACGCTGTCGACCTCAGTGCTGACATCATTGCTCTGCTCCAATCATCATCTTGCTTATCTTCTTTGAGCCAATCAGCCTCAATCCTGTGTACTTTAAATCTCACTGGTCTTCTCTCATTCTGCCTTTCAGACTCGCATTCATGCAACCTCCCTCCTCAACATCTCTGCTACACCCTGGTCACTTGGAGCTCCATCCAAACCTCCATCTTCATCAGCACCAGCACCAGCCTCTAGACTCCCAGGGGTTCCATCCCAAATCCCATCACTGTTGAGATTCTGTTCTGCCATGATTGGTCATCGGAGTCTAATCACCAAACAGTTCAGCTCTATTCTGTGTGTTACTAAGTTATGTTCAGTTCTTCCAAGAAGTGTCCTGCATCATTATTTATGTCGACTGTATTTGGTTATAGAGACTTATAAAGTTCAAGTTTGGTAATTGTGCTAGATAAAAAGTGTTCACCAATTTTATGTATTCTGAAAGCAACATGAGAACAGGAGATCCTGACTCTGATGACACCCTGACTTTGTCTAAGCACCAGGAGTGTCGGCTAAATCGTGTTCAGTTGCTGCTAAAGTATTTTAGTCTGGGTCACCAGCTGGCAATGCTGGTCCTGCTGGAAATAGATGGAATTAAGTGCAACGTTTTCCAATTAATTCTCTGCTTTATGAAGCTCATATTACTCCTCACATTCAAAACTTTGCATCATGCAAATGAGAAAAGCAATCACCAAGTCATTTTATGCTGTGCTAATTCAATTCAATTCAGTTCAATTTTCTTTATATAGCGCCAAATCACAACAGTCGCCTCAATGAGGTGGTATTCTAATAAATATCTATGTAAATATATACAGTATGTGCTATATATGTTAAGATATAACATGAACACAAATACAATCAGTGTGTCTTTGTTTTGTCAAAGAAGAGGGTGTGGAGCAGTGTGCACCAACAGCCTTCAATTTGTGCATTTCAGTCACGTTTTGATTAAATCTCCCTCCATGACTCCAGACAACTTTAGTTTTTGACCTTCAGCTTCACAGATGAAGAACGATTTGCAGTCCAATGTCTTATCCTCGGCTGGAAACGGGCCCCTGCCATGCTGTGATACAGTCACCCATCAAGCTCCCTTATCTCCCAGGGGAAACACCCTCTGTCCTGATGTCTGGATATCTACGTAGCAACACTGTCTGCTCCAAATCCCAAGTGGCTGACAAAGCCTGCGGAGAACTGAGACGGCGGGACTGGAATCCAAATTCTGATAACGGTCAAAGAGCCTCGGGATTTGATAGACACACACAAACACGTACAGTTGATCAGAGGCTGGATAAAAGCAAGTTAATTACATCAATACAGAAGAGACATGGTTATTTTCATATTTGTTTACCTGAGTCACCACAACTTCAACTTCAACCCAGCGGATCTGTGTCAAAGTGACGATCTGATGTCTGAGGCAGTCGCAGTACTCCAAGCTGCCATTGGGTGTCTCTGCTCCACCAGTAACACCATCAGAATGTCAGTGCTGCTGAGGTTTTCTACTCCCCGGTCCTAATACGCCTGAGGAACAGGTGAATGGACTGCAAGTCCAATTTAAACGAGCAGCACTTGCTTTGATTTATTCTTCTTTTCTCTGTTTGTGTCTAGTCAGGTGCAAAAGTGTAAAAAGCAAAAGATCCCCAGTTTGATCATAGGAGGAGACGTAAATCCCTTGGTGGTCGAGTCAGGAAGGGTATCTGCTGCAAAAAACTTGCCAAATCAAATGTAGCCCTTCTGACAAAGTAGCATGCTTTCCTATCTTCAAGGCTCCTGATTGGTCCTTAATTCATTTCTCTAGAAGCCCCAAACACTTTTGCAACCTACTGTATGTGTTTTTGTACTTCTGCATTCATCTTACTTGGCTTATCTATTGCTAGGATGATGATATATGTTAGTAGATGTGGTTACTTTAAGTGAAAGATGTTGCATGTCATAGCAAAAGCTATATAGAACTGTTACATGAGTGTACGGCAGTTCTTTAAACATCTTACAGCTAACTGCTCCACTTTCTTTGCCCTACATCAGTGTCTTGGTTCATGCACAGTGCTCTCTCGAAAGATGCTCCAGGTTTTATAGAAAAGCATCATGCCCTTTGCCAACCAACGACCGCCAACCAGGGTATAGGTAGCTACCGGCTGGGCTGGTACTGGAGGATGTAGCAGCTAAGGTGCTGAATATTTTCTTTAAGGTTAGTGGTGACTGAAACACATCTATGGAGTTCATTGACTACCACATTGCAGGGCTACAAGATGAAAAAAACACAGAAACGTTAATGATCTGCAGTTCCTCTAATGGCCACTTGAGGCTGGCCGTACATGTGAGTCAGTTCTCTCAGATGCTCATGTCAAAATACCCAAATAAACAGCAGTTATAATCCACTGGATTAAAAAAAAACGTTTCCAGGTATAAATTTAGCTGACCTGGTTGAGGAGGCAATCATATGCTGCAAGGCTTAATATAGCAACCTGGGTTTGATTCAAACCCATGGGCCTTTGCTGTGTGTCTTCCATCACTTTCCTGTCTAAAAAATCTTTACTGTCCATCAAATAAAAGTAAAAACTCATTCATGTGCATGCTGGTTTCACAGCCTAGGGGAAACTAAAGCGCGACACAAAAGTGACTCCCCTGCTCCAAGCTTCAGGTTTTCAGTTCCATACAGAATAGTTTATTTCTCTTTAGAGGTAGAAAACATCAGAGTGGGCACAGCCAAACAACAAACAAAAGACTGTAGAAGGGAAACACAACTTACCTTAACTACCCTACCTTTCCAAACTTATCCAAGGTTAGAAGTTAGGAATATGGATGTGTAAAATGACAACTGTGCCAACACGGCAGCCACAGCCTCCCCTTTGCTAATTCACCAAACTGAACATCAACGTGTCTAGAGTCCAGAAGACAACAACCCATCTTTCAGTTACTTTTCAGTTACCAGTGACTTTTTCTTTTGTACTTTTGACCACCGACCTGTGTGGTCAAAATAAATAACCAGAGTGAGGAAAACGTTTTCCTCACTCTTTGCTTCTTCCCCATTAAAACTGTAAACAGTAAAAAAAAAACCAAAAAAACCAAAACAAAAACCAAAGCCTCTCACTGCACCGTACTTCATGTTTTCACCAGTGTCAGTTATTCAACCACCTGCTACTGTAAATTCCTGCACTATATGGCAGATTCTTTCACATTTGTAAAAGTTCCCAAACCTGCTGTTTTTCTTGTGAGGACAGTCATAAAAAAAGAACAAAGATATAATCTATAAGTGAGCATTGTCAGTTCCACATTCTGTTAAGCAGCAGACATCGTCAGGTTCTTTATGGAGGTCCATTAAAGGCAGTTGGTGAATAAAATACTCAAATACTTTGAAGCCAAACACTCCACACGCCAAATGACTGCGCTGTGGGTCCATAACTCCAATATTTACTTCATTATCCTCTGTGCAGTCCTCATTTGTGATTCTCATGTTGCCTTAAAGTGATTTAGAGGAAGAATTTTGTAGCACCCCAGTGTGTAAGTTCTGTGTGCAACTTGTGGCAACCTCCTTGTAATTAACAGAAATACGTGGTTGCCCAGTGATAGCACTGAACTTTTTTAACTGGTAGAGACTGACTGCAAGTAGTTGCAGTGAGCAGCTGATTAGCCAGAGGTTGACGCCCTCCACGTCCACCAGTGTTGCAAAAACACACTGCAATCAGATCAATCTGTGCTGATCAACGCATCTTTTCTTAGACACATCTCTTTATCACAGGGAATCAACTCATCTTGATGCACAAAAGTCACTTTGACAACAACTGACTGCGATCTCTTTGGTGACTAATGCCATTTAAGTCATGTAACTTGAACAGCATCATTTATTTGGTCATTTTGTTTTATTACACCCGAGTGATCCGAGAGTGCTAAGTGTCACAACATCAGCACTGAAACAGCTGGGCCTGCAAAGTAATAATAATAATAATGGATTGCATTCATATAGCGCTTTTCGAGGCCCTCAAAGCGCTTTACAATTCCACTATTCATTCACTCTCACATTCACACACTGGTGGAGGCAGCTACAGCTGTAGCCACAGCTGCCCTGGGACAGACTGACAGAAGCGAGGCTGCCATATCACGCCATCGGCCCCTCTGGCCAACACTAGTAGGCGGCAGGTGAAGTGTCTTGCCCAAAGACACAACGACCAAGACAGACAGAGCAGGGGATCGAACCAGCAACCTTCCGGTTACAAGATGAGCTTCCCAATAGGGGTGGGTATTGATTATCGATTTATCAATTAAAATTGATTCTAGCTTGGATAACGTAAAATCGATTCATTAAAATCCTGAATCGATTAATCCAGAATCTCAAATTAAACCTCACAAAATTTCAACAACCACCAAACATTTAAAACAGTAAATGAGAGCAGGAACACGGCTTCTGCACAAAGACGTAAACACAAAGCATGGACCCGCGTTTCAGAATCAGTGAGATGTGGCTTTCTCACCCGACAGCACGGACACGGTCGGGGCTTAAAGCCAACAGCTCACTGATGGCTTGCTTTGTGTTTACGCCCTTTTTGCGCTGATTCTGAAGCTGCAGGTTTTATCTCTCTCTAAACAATATTGATTGAACCAGCAGCAAAAGAAGATCCAAACTACGCTTCACGTAAACATCGTCATGAGTTCACTCTTAGTTTTGCTGTTTTGCTTCCACCACGATAAAATCACACTTCATGCACAGCTCTCTCTCTCTCTCTCTCTTTCTCAGTGTACTTCAAGAACAGTTTCCTTGTTTACAGCGCTGTTGGCCGCTGTGTTTTTCTTTTACTTACTTCTGAAAAGAAAGCCTCATTTCTGCTGTTCAATAGGCTTCTGAACAAATGTAAACTTTTTAAAATTATGCAAAATTGCAAAACGCTTAGTTGTGTCTGTAATAAAACCCCTGTAACTTTGCTCTGCTTCACTTCAGCAGCATCAGGTAATATTCATATGTTGATTAATGACTTTCTTTCATTTTTGATCTACTGCAGAATATTTTTAAGGTTATCTGCTATAAAATCCCAGGCCAGGAAAATCACCTTCATGTTTTTCTGTGTTTTATCCTCAGCTACTTTGACACAAAGGCATCTGCTGTTGTGCTTACACCTTTGATAAAGTCTCGCAAGTGTCAGCTTTCTTTGTATAGATATAAAAATATGGAAATGTACTGATACGTGATCAGAATTATAATATTTCTGACTGAGGCAAAATTTCCCCGATTCAAATCGAATCGAATAGATTTGATTCGGGACCTTGTGAATCGGAATTGAATCTATTCTAGAAATCAGTGACGATACCCAGCCCCACTTCCCAACCCCCTGAACCATGGTCGCCCTATATAAGGATAGAGCATTTATACCAAAGAAGAACATGGGGGAGAATAATTGACCATTTCTTATTGATCATTTTCTCCTCTATAGTGAGTCATAGTTTCTGACTGACTTGATATGTTTTAAAAGCAATTCTGTAAAATATAAAAGGGATATACTGAGGTTTATACAGGACTTCATACAAAAGTAGAGCAAAATCACAATAAATGATCAAAAAGTAAACTGAATTTAAAAAGCCATTCAATACATTCCAAAAGAGTGATACAACAAAAAGGTGCAGAGAGGTAGGCATTCGAGAAAAAGGTCAGAAACACAATGCAGGAAATCCAACTAAGACAGAGATGAGACAGGACTCGATGTACACTGAGGTGGAAACAGTGAGGACGAGATAGGCAAGTCATCTCAGAAGGTAACCACAAGAGAGTTAACTAATACTGGAAACTGGAAAACAAGCAATGATCCATTCCCCTGCTGAACGCAGCCATCAGATGGTGTGTGTACCAAATGGACCTGGTCAGCAACAATACTCAGGTCGGCCGTGGCATTTAAATGATGCTTAGCTGGAACTAACAAGTGTACCAACAACAAAAAACCCCACATTATTACACCGACAACACCAGTCTAAAGAGTTGATACAAGTCAGGATGGATCGACACTTTCATGCAACACGTTCTCATCCCAGAACGTAACGTACCGACGCTATGTGACAAATCATTGGTATGTTATGCTTTCGGCCACCCAACCCGTCTGTATGTTACGCCTTTGGAAACATTGGAACCATTTGGAATGGTTAGGGCTGGAATACACGGCTGGAGTGTGTGTTACCGCCTGGAGCGTCATTCTTTTTTCTTTTTTTTTTTGCCTGTCCCATTTGGTTCTTTAGCCGTCAGAATTGTTGTCTGAGGACCAACAAGGATACCCAATGGATTTACTTTGCCAAATGGATCATCACGGCCTTGCCGTATTGGTCCATTTGATCGACCTTTGTTGTTATTATTTATTTTATTTTATTTTCAGTTGTTACAGACGGGACAGACATAACTGAGGGATAGGAAAGGGAGAAAGAAAGATGAAGGAAAAGAAAAACAGAAGGGGTGAGGGACAGTGAGAGAGGGCACTTAAAAAGAGAAAGAGAGAGAGAAAAAACCTCCTGGATCACCTGTTGAGAGAAAAAGAAGAGAAAACAGGCAAAAAAAACCAGAGCAACATACTGAACACAACACCATCACGTTAATCTAGCTAAGTGTAAACAGCAGTAAATACTAAATATTGAATGTTGTTGTGTAGCAAGCAGGACCAACAGCGCACAATATGCTTGGAAATATCAGCCAATAGAGGTGTAGTTTATGAAGCAGGCATGGACGAGATCCAGGACCCAGACATCCAGAGGCCCCAGAGTGCGAGACCCCAAGGAGGACCACCGGAGGGGCATCCATGCCACCCTCCTGGGGAGAGCTGAGGAGAGCCCCAGATGAGGGGTCACCCAGAAGCCACGAAGCAGAAGCCAGAGGGGGCTGCAGTGGTGTGCCCACCGGCTCTGCCGGCAGCCAGCTGTGCCAGAGTGAACCGAGCCGCAGGCCCAGAGGCCGGAGGCCCGAGGGCCCCCTACGCCCTGGAAGATGGTAAATGGTAAATGGCCTGCATTTGTATAGCGCTTTTCTAGTCCATAGGACCCCAAAGCGCTTTACACTACATTCAGTCATTCACACACACATTCACACACTGGCAATGGCAAGCTACATTGTAGCCACAGCTGCCCTGGGGCGCACTGACAGAGGCGAGGCTGCCGGACACAGGCGCCACCGGGCCTGACCGAGCAACAGGCGCTAGGCCCCGCCAAGTAGTCACCGTGGGTGAGCTGGTACATACCTGAGCGCCCAGCCCCGGACACCAAGAGCCACCAAGGCACCCCTGAGGGCATCATTTACTGGCAGGGAGTGTGGTGAGGGGAGACAGGCCTTTGGAGGGCCTGGGAGTTCCCAGAGAGGTGGAGTGTAAGACCCGACCTGACATATAGACACAGACAAACAGGCACACACAGACACAAACATGCATTCCCACCCTCATGCACACATATACAAATACTCAGCACTCACCCAACGTAGGGATAGACATAAATGGACACTGTACACACAATCACACTCCCCAAACATACTCTATACCCCAGGTCCAGGTACCCTCGCCCTGGAGGGGGAAACGGCACCTAGACCCAGGAGATGTTACCCTTCCCCCGGGGTGGAGGCAAGCAGACCGCCCCAGGCTCCGCAGCAGCAGGGAGGCCCCGCATCCCAGATCCCAATTGGACAGCCAACACCTCCTTCCAGCCCCCCCGCCCCAATGGCCAGCAGAGAACAGGGGTGTGTGAAGACCCCAAACCTCCCTCCTCTTGCTCATGTGTAGTGTTGCTGCGTGTTGTTCTAAGGTGCATTTAAAACACGGGAGAGCATGGTGCTGCTGCCAGAGAGCAGCAGGTGTTAGCACGGCCCCTCCCGAGAACCCTCAGTGTCTACATGGATTTAAAATTGAGAGGTGGGCACCGGCGCCAGAGGTGGGGTTGAATACACACACCGTCCACTGGACGCCGTTAACGTGCCCACCCTCAAGGCCCTATATGTACACTCAACAAAAATATAAACGCAACACCTTTGTTACTGCTCCCATTCCCCATGGGATGGACGTAGAGACCTAAAATTCATTCCAGATACACAATATAACCATCCCTCCCAAACAGTGGTCACAAATCAGTCCAAATGTGTGGTAGTGGGCACATCTGCTATATTGAGATAATCCATCCCACCTCACAGGTGTGCCACATCAGGATGCTGATCTGACATCATGAGTAGTGCACAGGTGTACCTCAGACTGCCCATAACAAAAGGCCACCCTGGAATGTGCAGTTTTGTCTCACAGCAAAATGCCACAGATGCCACAAGCAATGAGGGAGCGTGCAATTGGCATGCTGACAGCAGGAATGTCAACCAGATCTGTCGCCCGTGCATTGAATGTTCATTTCTCAACCATAAGCCGTCTCCACAGGCGTTTCAGAGAATATGGCAGCACATCCAACCGGCCTCACAACCGCAGACCTCGTGTAACCACACCAGCCCAGGACCTCCACATCCAGCAGGTTCACCTCCAAGATCGTCTGAGACCTGCCACCCAGACAGCTGCTGGAACAATTGGTTTGCACAACCAAACAATTTCTGCACAAACTGTCAGAAACCGTCTCAGGGACGCTCAACTGCATGCCCGTCGTCCTCATCGGGGTCTTGACCTGACTCCAGCTCGTCGCCGTAACAGACTTGTGTGGGCAAATGCTCACATTCGATGGCGTCTGGCACGTTGGAGAGGTGTGCGCTTCACGGATGAATCATGGTTCACATTGTTCAGGGCAGATGGCAGCTGAGAATGTCCCAGTTCTTGCATGGCCAGCATACTCACCGGACATGTCACCCATTGAGCATGTTCGGGATGTGCTTGACCGGCGTATACGACAGCGTGTACCAGTTCCCACGAATATCCAACAACCTCGCACAGCCATTGAAGTGGAGTGGACCAACATTCCACAGGCCACAATTGACAATCTGATAGACTCCATGCGACGATGTGTTGCACTGCATGAGGCAAATGGTGGTCACACCAGATACTGACCGGTTCTGGGTCCCCAGACCCCCAATAGCGCAAAAAACTGCACATTCCAGGGTGGCCTTTTGTTGTGGGCAGTCTGAGGTACACCTGTGCACTACTCATGATGTCAGATCAGCATCCTGATGTGGCACACCTGTGAGGTGGGATGGATTATCTCAATATAGCAGATGTGCCCACTACCACACATTTGGACTGATTTGTGACCACTGTTTGGGAGGGATGGTTATATTGTGTATCTGGAATTAATTTTAGGTCTCTACGTCCATCCCATGGGGAATGGGAGCAGTAACAAAGGTGTTGCGTTTATATTTTTGTTGAGTGTATGTGTCATGGAGCGTTATTCTATTGGATTCCCTTCACAATCCGAAGCGTATCATAGGGACATGGAAGGTTATCTTTCGCTTTACTATGAGATGCCTCGGGACATGGCAAATTGTTGCCATGTTACGTGTTAGGAATGAGAATGCTCTGTTTCATGTTGTTTACAGCAAATTCTGACCGTACCATCTGAATAATGGGTAACACTTTATAATATGACCCATGACTAAGGGCATAATACCCTCTAATTAAATGGAATTTCAATGTTTTTTATTTGAAATTATAATGTAAATATACTTACAAGTACTTAAAGGTAGGTACACCAGAATTACAGGGTAACAAGGTTTTTACAGGAAACAAAGGAATAATTAAACTGTAAGTACAGTTAAGTATTGAGTAATATTACAGTAATTTTTACAGGAAAACAAAGAATATTTCCATATTTTACATCCTAAAAGTTCTGTACTTTTCAGGGCCTTATTATCAAGTAGCTTAAACTTGACTTTTAACATCTTTATATAATATTAAATATATTAAATTTAACTTAAGTATTTATCTGTAAAGATAATTACATTATAATTTTAAATATAACGCATTGCAATTCATGCACTTAGTCATGGGCCGTATTATAAAGTGTTACTGCAGAAATCAACACTAATCAGAACAGGCCACTTTTTTCCACTTTATTGAGCCTGTGTGAGCTGTAGCCTCAGTTTCCTGTTCTTTGCTGACACCACGAGTGTCTTCTGCTGCTGTGTTCATGGCTCATGGTGTTGGGCATAATATGTACATCACTGATGTAAAAAAAAAAAAAAACCAACCCAAACTGAAATACATAAACATAACGTTAAGCCTTTACCTTCACATACAATAAAAATGATTGTCATAGATGCATTATTCAAATGTGTTTACCTGAATATGTGTGAATTATTTAATATGGTTAAACCTTAGGCAATAAATATAAATATGGGGAGTTACTGCATGCATACAACAGCAAAGCATACAAATAGAGATAATATGTGTGCGACAGACATGTAGACTTACAGACAGAGACGCAGACTGACAGACAAAGAGGGAATAAATTCCCCACCGCTCTTGTATCTCCCTTTCAACTCTGACGTTTGCTCTGTTGACAAAGAAAGCTACTTTTTTTGTTGCTCCATTTTCGGGCTTCTGAAATGTCAAAGCATTTGCTGTGGCTGGTGCAGAGCTGCACAGTGTCTTTACTACTGGAGAAAGAGGGGGAGTGTCACTGTAATTGTTCTATGAAGACAACCGTTTCTCTCTCACTTTTCATCCCTGACTTTGCAGAGACTTCGGGTTGCCGAGGAGAGAATTTTCCTCCTCATTAAAAACTCTGTATGAAGTGTGGAGTGTGGCAGGTGCACGTAAACACACAGATATGGACTCACATGAACACACAAACATAAACCAGGAGCTACACTGAAGGTTCAATCACGCTAACAGAACCTGACAGAGCCATCACAGTCACATACAAGCTCTCTCTCTCGCTCTCTCTCTCATCGCTGCTTCATCTTCTTCACACCTACGTCCTCACATTTCTTCTACTCCACTCTCTCTTCTTGCTTCTTTCCTGCACTTTTCCTGTTTAGTTTAATTTACTTATTCAGTTTTCTCCATTTTTTTTTCTTTGAGTAAACTGGACAAAAAAAAGAAGAAGAAATTATTGAAAAGTTTTCAGTTTTCATTCAGAAACAAAGAAACTACAGTCATGTTGTTTTGGCTAAATCTCTACAAAGAAACTCATTAGAATAATGTTACTTTATTGTTGTAACAAGTAACGCAAATACTTATACAATGCAAGCAGTTATTTTGTTACTTTTTTCATGCTTTTCCTTATTTTTTTCTGTCACATACATTCTGTTACAGTAGTGGACACCCACCCACCCATCCATCCATCCATCCATCCATTTTCTGCTGTTTGTCCACTCTGGGTTTAAGGGGCAGCAGTGTAAGGAGAGATGCCCAGGACTCTGTTTTCCTCTTGTAGCTCCTTCTGGACACCAGGACATCCCCAAGTAATCCAGTTGAACATGCCTGAAACACCTCACCTGGGACATGTCCAAGAAGCATCTAGGACAAATGCCTGAGTAACTTCAACAGGCTTCTTCTGATGTGGAAGAACAGCAGCTCTACTCTGATAGAGTAGAGTTCTTTACCCTATCTCTAAGGGTGAACCCCAACTCCTTTTCTGGGGAAGCTAATTTCTGCCACTTGTATCTGCAGTGTAATTTTTTTGGTCACTACCCACAGCTTGTGGTGAGGGTAGGAACCCTTTATATTCCTCACTGTAGCCAACACCTCCCTTCGTTTTTCCTCACAAGAGCCCAAGATTCTTGAACTCCTCCACTTGAGCCAACAACCCATTCCCAACCCGGAGTGGGCATAGCAGCCTTTTGCGCCCAAGAACTCGGGCCTCGTATTTGGAGGTTCTTATTCTCGTCATCTGCAGCTTCACACTCAACTGTAAAATGATGAAGTTGATTGAAGAATGAAATAAAGTAGAGCACATAGATCAAAGGTGGATGTGCAGAATGATACCTGTCCCCTGGACAATATAACAAACATTCACAAGCTAATTGAAAAGAGTTGTTGTAGTAATTTTAGTAATCACCAGCATCATTGAGTCTTATTTCTACTTGTTTTTTTTCTATTAGTGGTGCTGATTGAGTCTGGTGACTCACATGACTCACAAAGAACCAAATCTAAATCTCGTGATGAGATAGTTGCACATGACATATAAAGAAAACCTTATTCATCCACACACATTAGGCATATGCTGTTTTGCGTGCCTCCCAGAATCTCTGGAAGGTGGTGGAGACAGTGGATAACTTCTTCATTGTGCGTTATCTGGTTGTTTTTCTGAACACAGCAAAATAACACAGAATAATGGAGTTACCCTGCAAGTTCAGGCTTAAATAGAGGGCAGTAATAATTGCTGTGTGGGGCAGTGCAACAACATTATGGTTATTGCTAAAGTATGTCTGTCATATGGCCATCGTCGTCATCATCTCTAAAAGCCAACATGCAATTCCTGTGGAAAGCTGTGGACCTTGCAAACTCAGAACAGTGGACCTGCATGCTGCCGGTGTGGGTAAGGAGACACATTCCACACTGGAAGAAAGAGGGCTGTTTTTGGCCGGTACACAGCAAATCCAGCATGTCCAAATTAACACTGTCAGATATGATTTCAACACTATTAAAGTGTCTATATGGGTCCACACCTACGGTGGCCCCTAGAGACAAAGCATGTACAAACTCCAAAACACTTGCAAACTCCAAAACACATGCAAATTCCAAAACACATGCAAACTCCAAACACTTGCAAACTAAAAAACACATGCAAACTCCAAAACACGTACAAACTCCAAAACACATGCAAAATCCAAAACACTTGCAAACTCCAAAACACATGCAAACTCCAAAACACGTACAAACTCCAAAACACTTGCAAAAACCAAAACACTTGCAAACTAAAAAACACATGCAAACTCCAAAACACGTACAGATTCCAAAACACATGCAAATTCCAAAACACGTACAAACTCCAAAACACTTGCAAAATCCAAAACACTTGCAAACTAAAAAACACATGCAAATTCCAAAACACAACGGAAGTGCTCCAGGACGCTAGGGGCAGTGTTGAGCTTTTGTTACCTAGTAACTACACAAGCCAGGAAGTACCAATGACCGGATTTGGGGTTTGCAGCCTTAGAGGCCGAATTTTAAGGCCGATTACGTCACAGCGACAAGAGAAGGCTTTCCCAATTCAAAGGCTGCTCGAAATGCGGCCCTCAAATGCGTCCATAATTTCCCTGAATTTTAAGGATGGGTCGGTGTAGCCTTCATGGCCCAACATATCCCAGACTTCATAGTGCGGTGGTGGTGTGGATAATTTTGCCGAAAAAAAATGGTGGAAGCGGAGCGTAGGAAAAGTAAACTTTCAGAAGTAAGTACTGAATATTATGTCACTTATTTATGCGCAAATATTTTTTTTAATGAAGAACATTAAACCATTATTGTTGGCCACATGTCGGGAAAGTTATGTGACATTAGTCATGTCTGTACTCTCAGAATTAACTTGGTTTTAAAGCCTTTACTTTAAAATATATATATATAGTCGACCTTAATCTTACAGAGATTGTGATAATTTGTGGATAATTAAAGTCAGTCATATATCCACAAACACAACAAGCTGAAAGTCAGTGATGCTGCTCGGTTTGCAGTCCTGAATATCACGGCACAAGCAGGATTCACTGCACTGTTAATGTTAACTATGTTATATTGCTGCCTCTGTTCGGTGGTGTCGAGCCAAACGGACTTTAACGTGTGTTTGAACGAGCTGACGGTTCACTCGTTAAGCTGAAAGAAAGATGCTTTAATCACAGGAGTCACACATGTGTCCACTGCACCATCTGGGAACTCCTCTTGTTTCGTAATAACACAAACACTAAATCCTCCTTTTGTGCTGTTTTGTAGCAGTGTGTACACCTGAGACTGTCACCTGTCTGTCTGTCCTGCACTCGCTCTCTGTTTCTTTCTCTCTGATTGTGGAATAAAAGTATGAACATGTATTTATAAGTCACACTTGTGTTTGAATCCTGCAGCTTATCACACATTTGATTTCCATGTGTGACAACTGCAAGTGTCCAGAGTGAGGACAGACTGAGGGACCCACTGCTGCACATCATCTGTGAGGCTTTGCACCCCTGATGATCCACCAGGACAAACTCAGCAGTGTGTGAGGAAGAGGAGGAGGAAGAGCCAGCAGCAGCTGACAGATGGAGAGAATAGACAGACTGTTCCCTGTTTGTGAAGGACTGCTAGAAAAGTTTAACATAACTAATTGTCTGTCCTGAATCAGTCTTATTAGGTAATGTTCAAATAATTTGATCATCCCAGTGTTTTCAGTGTGGGAGAAAGTACTCAGGGCCTTCAAGTTACACACTATGAAAGGCAGCAACAAGTTTAATATTCAGAAACCTAAAGTATGTATCAGCAGCAGAATGGAACTAAAAATAAATGTTTGTTTCAGTTCTATGAAGCTTTGAGTATTTTGGATTAGTAGTACTGCTGTGTTTGTTGCATCATATTGCTGTAATTGCTTATATGCTTTATATATTCTGAGGTAAGTTGATCTATAGTGTTACATCCTATTCTATAAGGATGTTATGTGTTTGTAGACTTTCTGCCCAGTTTGACCCATTTAGCAGAAGTCAGCCTGTTTAAGGCTCTGATATCTATTCTGTATGACTTAAAGCAGTTATGACATGGTCTGATTTTCTCACCCAATAAAGGAATATTTCATATATCGGTCTACTCTTCATTTTATCAGAAACAGTTATCACAGCTTGTACATTTTCTTTTTATAAATATATGTAAGCATTGAGCCAAATTTAGTAATGCCAACATGAAGGAACAACATTTGTCTCTTATATATGATACACCTATATATGCACTGTCAAAGATACTTGTCTTTGAGTGAAGATTTAAGGTGATAAGACATATAAATAACTGCAACTTGAATCTGTACTGAAGCTCAGTATTTGACACAGAGTTCATGTTCACTGCTGTAATAGCTAATAATGATTAATATAATAACTATAATATTGGCCATATTATATTTACATTACCAAAGTGATATGACTTTAGTCTCATGAACAACATCAGCTAATTCTTATTTACTAATTAATCTTGAAATAACTGTTCAGTACAGAAATGAAGCCCAAAAATCATGTTTTACTGTCCTGTGGTCTCAGCCTCAGATACTTATCAAATCACACAAAGCTCTTGTAGAAACAAACAAACAAATGAACAAAATATGTTCTCCCTCATTTCTGTCAAACCAAGTTGTATGACACGTTTTCAGCGGTTAGTATCACGGTTGCTAGGCAACCTGGGAAGCGCGACGGAGACTAGACCGTCCCATACAGACAAACTTGCCGTTTATTTTGCAAATCGAGCTCAACACTGCCCCTAGCGTCCTGGAGCACTTCCGTTGTGTTTTGGAATTTGCATGTGTTTTTTAGTTTGCAAGTGTTTTGGATTTTGCAAGTGTTTTGGAATTTGTACGTGTTTTGGAATTTGCATGTGTTTTTTAGTTTGCAAGCGTTTTAGATTTTGCAAGTGTTTTGGAATTTGTACGTGTTTTGGAATTTGTACGTGTTTTGGAATTTGTACCTGTTTTGGAATTTGCATGTGTTTTGGAGTTTGCAAGTGTTTTGGAATTTGCAAGTGTTTTTTAGTTTGCAAGTGTTTTGGAATTTGTACCTGTTTTGGAATTTGCAAGTGTTTTTTAGTTTGCAAGTGTTTTGGAATTTGTACCTGTTTTGGAATTTGCAAGTGTTTTTTAGTTTGCAAGTGTTTTGGGTTTTGCAAGTGTTTTGGAGTTTGCAAGTGTTTTGGAATTTGTACGAGTTTTGGAATTTGCATGTGTTTTGGAGTTTGCATGTGTTTTGGAATTTGCATGTGTTTTGGAGTTTGTACGTGCTTTGTCTCTAGGGGCCACCGTAGTAACAGTATACATGTTCTCACTTTCATTAGAATTTTGTTTATCAAAAGGTCTGACATGGTAAATGCAAATAACAGCATTCTCATCACTTATTTCTTCAATACAATATGCATGTCCTTCATTCATCCCTTTGTGGAACTTCAACGCACTTCTTCTCTCCCCCACATTCAAACCTCACAAGCATATCCTGTGTGGAGATTGAAAAAAAATTAGTTGACACTAATTAATGGCACAAATAATCCAGTAAACAATTGCAGCACAGAAAAAAAAATCCTCTTTGAGCCATTACTTGTGTAAAGTATTTTCCCAAAAGACAAGGACACAGACAACAGGTAATACTGAAATGTAAATGTAAAACCTCAACCTTTTTCATTTTTACCTAAACCGTGTGCACAAAACTCTGGAGGGATCTATGCTAACGTAGAATCCAGTCAGGACGTCTGCTACTTTTTTTTTTTTTTTTTTTTGCCTGTCCCGTTTGGCTCTTTTGCCATCAGAATTGTTGTCTAAAGGCAAAGAAAGATGCCCAACGGATTTACTTTACCAAATTGACCATCCCAGCCTTGCCGTAATGGTCCATTTGATTCACCTTTTATTGTTTATTTTATTTTCACTTACTGAATACGGGACAGACTTGACTGGGGGAAAGAAGGGGAGAAAGAAAGAGGGAAAGAAACAGCTGAGAAGAGGGACGGGGGAGAAGGGCAAAAGACAAAAACCAACAGAATGAGCAGAAAAAAAATGCATATATCAATCACCTGGATCACCTGCTGAGAAAGAAAAAAGAAAACAAGCAGAAGAGAACAAGAGTAATAGAATAAACAACATCACAATGATATATGGGAATATGACAGTAAATACTAAATGTTAAACATTATTGTGCGGCACATAAGATCAACAGAACACAGTGTGCTTTGAGGTAGGAGCCAAAAAGGGTGTAGTTTGTGGGTGTGATCACCCGTGTGTACACCTGTGAGCATGGACGCGCTTGTTTTTTGTTTTTTAAAAGGTTCCTTCATGTAATGATCTGCTAGAGGGTGTGGGGGGGCCACAGCCCCGTCCTCCAGGGCATGAAGCAGGTATGGAGGAGATCAAAACTCCAGACATCCAGAGGCCCCCAGAACACAAGAGACCAAGGAAGACCAACAGAGGGGCAGCTGCGCCACTGTCCCAGAAAGAGCTGAGGAGAGTCCCAGATGAGGGCTCACTCAGCAGCCGCGGAGCAGAAGCCAGGGGGAGTTGCAGTGACGCGCCCGTGAGCTCCGCCAGCAGCCAGCCGTGCCTGAGTGACCGAGCCCCAGGCCGAGAGGCCAAGGGCACCCCACCTCCGAAGTGGCCCGAGCAAGCCCCAGGCTCCAGGCCCCGATAAGCGGCCGCCAAGGAGTGAGCCGGTGTGTACCTCGACGCCCATCCCCGGACACAAAGAACCACCAACGCACCGATGTCTGAGGGAGTCCGCCACTGGCAGGGGAAGTGGTGGTAGGGGGAGATAGGACTCCAAACCTTGGAGGGCCTGAGATGTCCCCAGAGAGGTGGCGCCTGACACCCAACCTGACATATAAACACAGAAATACAGGCACACACATATACAAACATCCATTCCCACCCTCATGCTCTCATATGCACTTACTCCACACTCAACCAACGTGGAGACAGACATAAAGAGACGCTGTACACACGATCACACTCCCCAAGCGTACTCTACGAACCGGGTCTAGGTACCCTTGCCCCTGGAGGGGGGAACTGCACCCAGACCCAGGTGGTGTTACCCTTTTCCCTGCGGTGGGGGGAGGCAGACCGCCCCGACTCCGCAGCAGCAGGAAGGCCCCACACTCCAGACCGCAGTCGGACGGCCAACTCCTCCTCTTAGCCCCCCCGCTCCAGCAGGTCGCAGAGAATGGGGGTGAGAGAAGACTCCAAACCTCCCTCCACCCGCTCATTGTAGTGTTGATGCATGTGTGTTCTAAGGTGCATTTAAAACCCAGGAGGGCATGGAGCTACCTGCCAGAGAGCAGCAGGTAAGCGCATAGTCCCTCCTGTTAGCCCTCAATGTCTACGTGTATTCAAAATTGAGAGGTGGGCAACGACGCCAGGGGTGAGGTGTACACCCTGATGGTACTTTGGATTCCGTGTATCGTGCCCACCCCCAAGATCCTATATGTATGTGTAATGAGAGTGTGAGTAATGTGAATGTCTAAGTTGTGGGATAAAATTGAGGCAGAGGCAGCCAGAAGGGGACAGAGGGGGGGGGGGGGTAGCCTCCTCTGCACCCTGGTGACATACCCCTACTCCAAGGTCCTGCATGTGTGGGTGGTTGTGGTGGAGCGGGAAGAGGGAGGCAGCTGGAGATGGGGAGGGAAGGAAGGGAGGGGCAAGTGACCCCTCCCTGGGGCCAGCTCCCCCGCTGACCCCAGTAGGCACCCCCATACTCCGCGACCCGCCAGGGAAGGGGGGCCCAGGCTCATCCAGACCGGGGCCCAGTGCAGCAGCGCCTCCCGGCCCCACAGAGCCCGGGACAGTCCACCCAACCCCACCACAGAGAAAACTGCACCCACCCCACCATCCACTCATCTTCCAGACTACATAAGACAATAAACACCCATGCTGAGATCTTCCTCCACCTCTCCTGTATCTCCCCCTCCTGCAGAGGGATCTCCTGAGGAGAGGAAAGCTCCTGCAAGATGTGACAATCTTCCCCACCAGTTGAAGAGCCCCCCAGGTGGCTCGATGCACCGGCGGCACCCTGTTCCAGGGCTGGGCCCCCATGCACCCACCCGCCCACAACCCCGGCAACACACCAACCAGGACCCAAGCCCCCGAGGCCCGGTCCAGGTCCCAGCCCAGAGACGGAGCACCCCAGAACCTCACGCCCATCCCGGACCCACCCAGGGGCAGCCAGGCTACCAGGTCAGTAACCCACGTAGGACGTCTGCTACTGCTGTTTGCTCGTTTTTTGTTTTTTTTTTATGGGCGATCGTTTTCAGGCTTCAAGTAGCACCATTATACCAACATTTCACATTCTAGACATTGTTTTAGGTGTATTTGACCAAAAATGTGACTGAAAATTCACATGCAAGCTTTTTTCAAGGTTGTGATATTTGCCTGCAAACAATACCTTTCAGCTAGCTAAAACAGAATATTATGCTATCACCGAGCAACATGGCTAATGCCTTTCACACAGCTTTGTCTCAACTCCAAAGAGCCACAGAAGTAAAAGCTAATAATAATAATTGAAACAATCTTTGAAAAAATGACTTACCAAGCATGGCAAACAACTCAAATATGTAGAGCAAAATGTTCTGAAACGGCTTCACTTCAGCTTTGATTGGAGCCTATGGTGCTGGGGGCGGAGTCTGTGAATTTACTCTATTAGTGTCATAGCCCCTGTAGGAGTTCAGAGTTAAGAGGTCAAGAGTTAATGTTTCCATTGTAACACCTCCAGATTTGACATAGAAACACTCATTTTTAACACTCGATTTTAACTACTATCATTTTACACCTCAGAGTTACATTAAAAGAATGTGACTCTGCTTAGAGTAAAATTAACTCTAAGACTACTAACACCAAAACATTTAACACTTTTGAATTTGCTGTGTACAAAGATGTGGCACAAAATACAAACATCACATAAACACAATAAAAATAAGCACTGCAGTTGAACATGCATGTTTGTTTTTTTCTGTGTAGATAATGTGAAAAATTACTTTCTATGGCTTTTCCAACATTGTCAGTTAACCAGCTCTGTAGCATTTTAGGGTTGTGCATATGCTCTGTAACATCAGCGCTACAGAGCATATGCACTCAATATCTAATAAAACATTATCTACAAGTGTTCCTTGTCCTATCTTGTCACTAGTTTTACTAGCAGAGTTACCAGTGCAAACAAGCATGTAATCTTCAGATGTTTTCTGCGGCCAAGCAAGCTGTCTGGCTGGCTGAGAGGAATTGATTTTGTGAGGAAATGTCACTGCAGAGCGTCACTTGAAAGAACTGGGGTCGCATACAAAGTGGAACCGGATGTTCCGCTGACATAGCATATTATTATCACTTACATAGTGTTTGTTAAAGTGCAGCCCCACACCCAGGAGACACAGGGATGGATGTTAACAACAGAGCCACCTCCCCCAAACTGCACAGTATTGACTGTTCTCCCTCGAGTCAACAAAGAACTCATATCCCAGCAATTTAAGTTGCTCTCACAGGCTGTCTTTGATGTTTTTTTTCGTCTTGTTTTTGTTTGTAATGTTTTTCTTTCCCTCCCGTTCTCTCTGTGCTGCTGGGTGGGTGGAGGTGGAGAAGTAATGTGATGCAGAGAAGCGACCGGAGCGAGACGGCGCTCCGAGAGAAAGCCCAGGTTCACACCAGGGTGGCTTACACTGCTGCTTTGCTCACACACATGAACACACAAACACCTGCACATGTGCACACACACACACACACACACATGGATATTCACTAATGCACATGCAATACGAGGAGCATACACACACACACACACATTCAGAGCAGTTTACGAGTTGTGCACCTCAATACCAGCTGCAGTACAGCCCATCTGTGAAAAGGTAAATTGAATTTTACAGGCACAAAGCTGACTCCCCTGCGGTCTTTAGAAAAAAAACCCACTTTGTGAGTCTAAAGCTTTTCTAAAGCTTTCGTCTCTTCATCGCTTTCTCCTCCCCCCTCCCCTTGTATCCTTTTCTCCTCCTTCCTTTCTCTGTGGGGAAAATGAAGGTGTGAGAAACACTGATCAATATGCTCATTAAAGAGTTGTGTCTTTGGGAGGCCTGCGAAGGGTCTGCACACAAAGAGCAAGGAGGCAAATATGGTGCTGAAAAGTCTTGTATACCACCACAGCGGCATCCAGAAACTGAACAGCATTGCTTTTTCTTGATCACAAAGAACGAACAGAGAGTGGAAAACAAACCCTTTTTCTCCCTCGTCTTCGTTTTTCTCAACTTTTCCCTCCTCCTCCTCCTGCTCTCCTCCCGCTGCCTCTTTGCTTACTCTGAGATGTAGTTAAAGCACTTTTCTTCTTCCTGGGCAGAGGATTTTCCAATCTGTCCATGTCTCTATTATTAGATACTCCCATACATAGCCTGTGTTTCTGTGTTGAATTAACACAAACAGCTATGCAGCTAGTCACTCTGCCCACACAATTAACCTCCCCACACACACGGAGGTACTGAGAAAATGCAGTTTGATACGTTACATTCTAATTAACTACAGCACTACCACCTCCGCTGTTCTCCCACATGTGTGTGCGTGACTGTGCGCCTGTACATGTCAGGCATAAGGGATAGACACTGACAGGTGGAATGAAATTGCCAGCATGAGGTATCCGTCTGTGCAGGTTCCACCATATGCATTTGAAAAAAAACTCTGCAAGGTTTTCATGCCAAATGATAGTGAGAGATTGACACAGTTCCACCTGGCAGCACGGTCTACAATTGAGGTGGGAAAGGTACGAACAGGGGTGGAGAGCTTGTTACAATGTCTCACTCAATGTGAAGAGCTGTTTGGCTGAAATGTCTTCTGAGAACAGAGTAAAAATAGCACATGAGTCAAATGTTTGTTAGAGAGAAGTAGCTCATCTCAAATAGAGACTTTTTTTTTTTAAAAAGCCACTTTAAAAAAAAAAAATCATGCACTGCTGAGGACTTTGAATGAATAGTTGGCTCATTCATATTTGTGCAAGGAGTAAAACCAGACTGCCTTTCTATTTTCTGTCAGTGTGTTCATGTTCGGTGCTACTGCCAGAAAGAAACCAGTTTAGCTTAGCCTAGCATAAACAATGCTAGCCGAGCCTAGTCGCCAAAAAACACCGCAAAACTACCACAAAACTGCTTAATAAAAATACATTATTACTGTGCTTTAAGGAGATTTTTCAGGTGTCAATACTTCATTTGAGTATTTATTTTTCTGACAACTTTTTACTATATTTTAACATGAATATATATGTATGTTCTAATCCTTATATTTTTAAAGCACACCTGTCCTATACACAGGGGCTGGAGTGAAGCGGAATGGCATTTTTGTCCCTAAGTTGTGGTTGTGATACTTTAGCATTTAGCTAGTGTCTGAGAAGAGGAGCTAACCTAAAGGGAGTAACTTTTTTTTATGTGTCAAGTAATTTAAATGCAACATTTCTAACAGTAAGAAAGACAGATACAATAAGCAAATCCTGATAAAGCAGCAACAGAGTGTGGCAGGAACTGGACCTGAAATTACAAACGAGTTAGCATTTTGCTCTTTGGTTTCTCTCTACTAAAATTCTCAAAATTTGTGGGTTGAATTGGGTTTTGGTTTTTGGGTTGTTGTTTTTTTAAGATACCAGGATATCTTTTGGGTTGACTTGCAAAAAATCATCATCCCAAACCATTAAGCCTGGACACCATCCATTAAGTTGTTCTGAATGATTGTTTTTAATGTGTTTTAATGTGATTTTATTGTTTTAGCTTCTAACAAGGGTTTTAGCCTTTAAAACAGGAAAGCGTTATTTCTAGCCTGATGTCACTGGTATCTTTCAGAAGAACCGTTTCTTACAAGCCACCATGTGCTCTCATCCAAGTTAAACACATGGAAGGTTTTTGGAATGATGTGTTTGACGGTGCTCTATACAACTGCCATCATCAAAACAAGAAAATATATATCTTCAAGAAGAAGGTTTATCCTGTAGTGTTGCAGAGACTTGGAGAATTAATGTCAGGAGTGACTGAAGATGCCCTGGCTGCATGTGATGGTTAAAATCTTTATTACTTACCTTGTGAGCATGCGGTGTCCCTTACTTTCTCAGTCAGATCTGCCACCCTCTGGGACACCACAGTCTAACAGGTGATGTCACAGCGCTCTGTCTTTTACATACAGTTCATGCCAGCATGTACCTTGGTAGACACTGTAGGTGTCGGGGTGCTGAAGAAGTATCATTCACTCCATGCTACAATTAAAAATTGTGTTTTATTAACCATAATCGCAGTCTTCATGTGCTCTTAGTCACTTGGGGCTCAGCAAGCTTAAGAGAAAACAGGAACTCAAAAAAAGATTGGCACGGGTCGTGAGAAAGGAGGCTGATGGAAATTCAGGGTTTTGCAGAATTGTGCAATATGGTGATAAGGTTGCATTAGCATAAGACATGTTTGTGGCTTTTAAGGACAAAGGGTTATGTGCAAACTTTCGATGGCTGGCAGTTGATGTCGGAGTTGATTTTGGCTGGCATTAAAAGCGCTACTGAGTTTCATTACTGAAAAAAAAGTGAAGAGCATCTACACAGCGCTGTGTTTTTTCACCTTTTCCTCTTTAATCACATGCAAATTTATAACTTTCTGTTTCCTTGAGAAGAGGCTGCAGACACTTAACGTTATTCAAAATTCACCAAAGTCACCCATGTGATTCAGGAAACAAAAAATGACTACGAGTACACGTTAATGTATTTCTCACTTATGGTAAAAACTGCAAACCATTGCTACACCCTTGGGGCGCAAATTCGTTTGCTCAGAGCCGTGAGTACTGAAGCATTACTGTGAGGACTGGGAGGAGAGCTCTGTTCGTGCCTCTGGTTCCCATAGTTGGACCGGCCAGCTCTGGTTGCCTGGGTTACTGTATCCCTTGCGGATGGTCATCTTGCTGTTGCTATGCTAATGAGAGAATATCAAAGCCACAAGCAGCAGCGGCTGCCTGTCGAGTTTACGTGAGAGAGTTTGTGCGTGTGTGTGGTTTATTTACAGTCTGACACCTCAGAGGTCGCTGAGAGGCCAGAGCCTTTAACTTAAAATGTCATACCAATTAAGAATTTGTGAAATTAAGCAGGCAATATCAAACTTTGCATTTTATTCATTAGACATGGAGCTGCTCCTAATGGGGTTGCTCTCTCTGGCTCGTCTCTGCTCTCACCTCCCCTACTGACTCTTCCTTTTACTCGCTGCTGTTTCATTATTTACATCCCCATCTCTGGCTCTTTTTTGGCACAGTTTATCAGTTTAATCAGCTTGCGTGGGGATAGCAGGAGGAGGAGGAGGTGGGGGAGGATGTGAAGATGGGAGGTGGGTAATGCATCTTTATTAGGCTCCCAACATCAGCCCAGGAGACGAGTCTCTGCTATCACTGTCAATTAGCAGGGGGAGACGCTCAGAGGGGTGGGGGTGGGGTGGACTGCAAATGGCAGGCTTCTCTTTATTAATATCTGGAAACAAGCACACAGCATTCAGACGTACAGAAAGAAGCTTCGTCTTTATTAAAACACACTTAGTGCAGCAGTGCAAACCATACAGCAGAATGTCATCAGGCAGTGTAAGGTGCAGTTGCAGAGCTTCAGGTTTCATTTACTGAGAGAATTAAGAAAAAAAGAGGGGGTGCAGGGATGGCTTGACTTTATTCGGCACAGGGACAGATATTACATTATCATTTCATCATGGCTTCCTGGCAATATGGCTTTTTCAATCAGCGAATACAGACATTATTTATTCATCGATGCATTTTTAAAAAGGCACACAAGATACAGCGTAGCCATTCTCCACAGAGTTGACACAATCAAATATACATGAATATAATATTAGTGTGAGATTGTTGGGTGGGGGGTGTTAAATGAAACTTTATTCAAATGGAGAACAAGGAGAGGAAATGGGGAAAGGGATTAGAGCGCCGCATTTACCCGTCTACATTTATCTCTGCACTCGGGTTCGATTTTGTCCGGAGCTGCTCCTGCGTGTGTGTCCCTTTCTGTTAGCCTGAGTGAGTCTGCCTGCGTGTGTGTGTGTGTGTGTGTGTGTGGTCTGGCAGTATATCCTTGCTTTAAGGCAAGTGTCTCTTTAATGAGGCTTTGCTGCAAAAGGAGCTCCCTAGGACTCTTGACGTGTTCTGCATTTCAAACCAGTAGCACACTCTCTCCTCCATCACACACACACACACACCCTTCATCACAGGTTAATGTGTGTGTTGTGCCAAAGCATTGATTGGTGGATTTCCGTCAATGACGGACAACCTTTCTGAAGCTGTGCGCTGCCTCTCAGCTGCTTTTCCCTTGTACTCGTTCGTTCTCTCGGCTTTTTTCCTCCCTCCTCCGTCTCTCGCCGCAGCACTCTCTGACCTCATGTTTATGTATCTCACTATGTCGCGCTCTTCATCAGAGCTGCTCTGTCAAAGGTCCCTTCCCCATCTTTTCTCTCCTCTCTCTGCCTTGCTTGTTTTTCCGCTGCAAAGGCACTGGGATATGAATAATATAAGAAAGAAGCAGATAGCATTGCTCACCCTCAGACAAACAGGCTGCTCCACGTGTTGTTAGGAGACAGAGGGCAGAGAAATCTGACGGGGGTGAAAGAATTTGTAAGGTGCTACAAACGAATTCCTGTCAAAGACAACTGAGGCTCCCGCGGGCAAAGAAGCGGCTGACGGACGGATTCTGCGATTGCTCTGGCCGCGTACTGGACTGAAGGCACAGGCTTTGTGTCAGTTTAGACAAACTGTATCGCCAGATTAGTAAATGAATAGGCTCCAACGGGTGGATTTGCAGTCAGGAGCTCAAAGCTAGAGCTTCCCAAGCAAAGAATCAACCGGCTATTCGTCACTGATTTGGAGCTGTGATGAACTCTGGTTTTCCAGTCAGGGCAAGTTTCTCTCGCGCTTGATTGTTTTTCAAGGAGGATGAAGTGTTCAAGAGCAGATCAGCTCATTAGCGGCCATGCTGAATTGCTCTTAATGAATGCTATCAGCCGCTAATGAAAAGTATTGTTCTCGAGCGCAGCTAAATCAAAAGGTGTTTAAAGCGCACGCTCGCTGCTCTCACACGCACTTCATCAACGAGCGTTTGGCGAAGAGGTCCCCGATGGGGACTCAACACCATGGTTACAGGGGCTAACACCCCCCCCGAGAAATCAAACTCTCATTTGGACCACAGCCACTGCTCAATACCCGCTCCGGTATCGATCGGCCTCGGTGGGAGTGCTTATGTGCGCGAAGGAGAGAGGGAGTTTGAGAGAGAATGGGAGGCGGGGCGGGATGAAGAGGAAAAAGCAGCGAGGGATTGATTTATCTCCCATTGATGATGGTGATTTGGCATCAGATATGTGGGATGCCTGACCTTATTTACAGCCCCCCCACCTCCTCCGCCTGCCAATTAGAAAAGTTTTCCTCTGTACGCTTGAAAACACAGCTCAATAACACAAAAGTATAAAACAGGGGATGTGTGGAAAATGGCACGTGTAAGAGAGCAGACAGCCTGAAGCGACTGAATCGAAGAGTCCGTTAAAGGTGATGGTGGGAAAAAGCGACCATCTCGCTGTGCATCTCCTTTAACCTTCAGCCCACTAAAACTGAAGGCCCTGGGGTGTTTCCAGCATCTCAAATAGACATCAATTTGATATTTTGTTGGCAGGGCTGCTGCTGAGGCTGCTCTTTAAAGAAAATTTCTCATTACCCTTACTAAATTCTGACACTTAAAGACCATTAAGCTAAACTGCTCCGAAGCCTAAATTGTGCCAGTGAACCAGGTTATATTCTGCAAAGTGAGCTCCCCAGTGAAGCTCCTGGTGCAGTGAAGTATACAAAATAATCTCACATCTCCAGCGTTAGCAGCAAATGTTCCAATAAACGGAGCCTCCCGCCACCCTCACCCCCACCCGGTCGAAAAATAAGGCAACTGAAGTGGCGGAGTATCTTGCTAATTTGTGAGGAAGAGTAAATACACCGAAAGCCTCTGCTTGAAGATATTTTTTCATTTCTCCAGTTAGCGGTGAAGGCTGAGGAGATACACAAGGGAGAAGAGTCCAAAGAGTTCATTTTCCTGACGCTTTGATGCTGTATTTGTACTTGCAAAATATAGCAAGCGGACCTTGAGGATTTTACTCCAGCTTACAATCAACAAACTAAAAAAGTTAGTACAAAAAAATCGGGCTGTTGGTTTATGTTTAAGGCAAATCATGCAGCACAAAAGGACAATTATGGAGTTTGTGTAGATGAGCACCAGGGCCGTAGCCAGAAACTCTAATGTCAGGAGTCAAAGCCCTCGCATTTTACCCACCCCGCATTTCTTTAATTATACATATTTTCTTTTTCGTAATTACTTATCACATCTCTCAATGTATGAACTCAGCTATATTTACTGGGGCTCTTTAGGGACTTTTATCTGCTATTTCTCTTGAGTTGCATGATGGGAATTGTAGGCCTTATCATTTTCTGCTTCTTTTCTTTACTCTGCCTTTTGTCAATTACCCTTTAGCTCAAATTCACATCTTCTTCTTCCTAGCGGTTTATATCCCGCGACGCAGGGTCCGCTATCTTGCATGGCTTCCTCCACTTCTTCCTAAGCTCAAATTCACATCTATTATCTGTAAATAGTATTCACAAATGTTAACATCTCTGTGTGGTGAAAGCCATATTTCTGTTTTCATGATTTAAAAAAAAAATTCTTTGTTGTGATTTTTGGACGATTCTTTGTGGTGTTAATTTACCCAACACAACATTTTCTCCAAACCATCACTGAATATTTATGGAAATTTTTCAGCAACTGTGAACAAACTATAACACTGCTGGGAAATGAATGAATTTCTAATTTGAGGATTTGAAAAAACAAGTATATTTGCAAATACTACATTTTAAAAACAGCGCAGCACATCTATTAATAAGCCACTCAGGAGTTTCAGGAACCTGGTGGAAGGTTACATTCTATCTAATAACAAACAGGTTGTCACCTCAGACTCTTAAAGAAGACTACGTTTCACTTATTTTCTGTTCTTAGACGTTTTAAATGCAGACAGCCAAAGGTCAAGATTCACACTTCTCTGAGCACTAGGTTTGAGACAGGTTTTTCTGCTCTTGGCTCTGTATGATGTCACTGAGAGGCGATATATCTGACTGAGGCACCAGGCATAGTCTCCACCTTTCACTTCAAATGTGGCATGCAGCGTCAAAATGTTTGCTAGTACAAAAAATGTTGAAAAAAAAATTGAAAAAGCAAATCCATAAACAGCAGCAGCGAGGACTTTATCCCCAGGATGATGGATCTCGTCCTCTACAGCACCTCCACTACCCTGGCCCATGAGTCAGGCAAGTCACTGACGCCACCCTAACAGAATTTTTCTGTAAAGTCTTACATTTTCAGTTATGCAGTGCAGCCATTTGGGTCTGGCAGCATGCTAAATTGCCAGGTGCAGCTTTAGTAGTGATTTATAAATACATTTTTACTCAACTTAATTTCATAACTCCTCAGGCATCGACCTCAGCTCTCGAGGGTGTCAGAATTGCTCTTCTATCACGAGGAGCACATGTGTGGTTGGCAACTCAAGGACTGGTTGGGCCTGGTGGAGTTGGGGGGGCTGGTAATGACCAAGGCGCAGACCTGAGGTTGGCACAGCAGGCTGCAATCTAATCAGCACCGTGCCTTATTTTCATGGAGACGTGGGGGAGAATTAGATATTTAATGGCGACAGTTTTATCTTTCAATCACACGCCTGGGTCTGCACCGTGGACACCTTGTTAAGGGGCTAGATGTGCCCAATCAACAGGCGTAGGTGGGCTGTCAGTGTGAGTTTGCGCCCGTCTGTGTGATTGAGTGTGCATGGGTGCTTTTAGCTGGTTACCACTCTCCAATCAGAGGTGTTTGTGTGTCTCACTGTGGCTCATATTGTGTTTGATGCCTGAAGACTGGCACAAATTGGCAATCAGGTGAGGTTGGCATGGACGAGGGCCTCTCCTCACCAGGATCCTGACTCCAATTGGCCCCTTCTCCGCTCTCCCATCCTCTCATCCCTCTCTTCCTCTCTCACCGAAGCCATTTTAACTTGACCCTGACAGGTGCTCCTGACAAAACCCATTACAGTCTCAATTACGCTATATATCTCTCCCTCCTTCTCCTTCCACTGCTTGTTTTTATCCCCCATTTTTCCCGCTCCACTCCTCTGATACTCCAGAGCCGGTGGGAGCTCTAATCGGCCGGCGTTAGCACTTCCCTCTTGACTATCACCAGTCTATCATCACTGCGCATCTCATTTCTCCTAATTAGCCTTAGTGGGACCATCACTTTTCTCTTCATTAGGAACAACACAACAGATGTGGGTGAGAGAAGCAGAAGCAATGGTGGGACAACAGTGTGATGAATGGTAGGGTATATGTGCGTGTGTGATGTGTGTGTCTATCTGCATGTGGGGATGTTTGCACAGAGAGATCGGGTCTGCCACCTAAGTGTATGTGCACGCTTACTGCGTAATTTTTTATTGAGATTATTCTTTTGGAATTTTGCCTTTTATTTGACAGTGACACATAGGCTGGTGGCCAGAATCAAATTGTGGCATATTGCAGGTATAATGCATTCATCTACAATACCAGGCTACTAGAACACCCATCTGACTGAACAGCTTGCAACTGTGGTGCAACCATGCGAGCTAGCTTCACTGGTTTTCCCTGAATACCACACAACTTTATGTTAGTGCCAGCAATACTGTCATTTGTCTGGGGTCTACAAAGGTCTTCTTTGATTTATACATCACTTGCAAATAGATTTGATCCATCAGCTCGTGTTGATCATGACTTGTCTGAACCAGAATAAGAACTTCTACTACAACGGTCAACCTGTGGTGCAGAAATTGCAGTTCCTATATTGGCCACTTGAGGGTAAGTCAGTAACTACAGACATATTTTCATGGCCAATTTTTGCCATGAAATTAGCACATTTACAGCCTGGGATAGTGAAAAGAATGTTTTGGTCTCTATGAATAATTTAATCTGAGGTTTCAAATACAGAGTCAAATTGGTGATATCCATCTTTTATATAAAGTCTGTGGTTGAGTTTGCTAACCCTGCTATAATAATCATGCTGTACAGCTAACCCCACCACAAACCCCTGTAACATCTGCAACATCATGTCATTTCCTTAAGCTGCTGGAAATGCGGACACATATGTTTGGACTATATCTGCAATATATATATATACAGTATATACGTGACACTGCACCTACTCATGATTTGTAAGTAGTCGCAAACCAACTAAGACAAATCTTGGGTTGTATCCAAATGCCCAACAATGAAAATATCTTTGGGGCGATCGATTTTTGGTGATTCGTGTTTTCAAATGGAACTTAAATAATGTGGTTCAGAAGTCTCATTTTAAATTCACAGGGAACTATCGTTGGGTTACATGGGGTTAGGTAGAGATTAACTCGCTCCCCTTCATAATAAAGCAGAAGTCCGACATTTGGGAAATGACACTTTCGTGTAAAGACTTCAGTCTGCCCTTTTCTTTTTGCTAACAATTAAACGTGCAGACAGAAGATTAGCCATTTTGACACAGGAGCAAATAAGCCTACTGTGTGAAGCTTCTCCTTTAAGCTGGGGGAACAGAGCTTCTGATGCAATTCAGAAGTAAGTCCCTTTCATTAGAGTTCATTCCCTACTAGTATCATCCACCATTTGAATTTATGTATGACCTCATTATGCAGCAAAGGGCCTTTGAATCGGATGACATATATTAATATTATATCTAACCTAACTGAAGTTCACTCTCTTTTTTTTGCCACATTTCAAATTTGCCTTTTCTGCCCTGATATTACATCTTTGTCTTTCCGGTGGTTTACCGTCTTTTCTCACCAATTTCTCACCCTTTCTCTGGGCGTCCTTGTTCCCGGCGCCCTCCCCTCTCCATCTCCTGCAGGTGTGTGCATGATGTGTGGGAGCAGAGAGGAGGGGCAGCAAGGTGTTGAAGGAGACGCGTGAGACGTACAGGGAGCAGCAAGTGATGAATCTTCCAGCCGTCTGTAACACTCTCCGCTTCGCCGGCTCTTCCCTCGTTTCTGACCCAAATCTAATGCGACAGGACTCGTTTTCGCCGTCCCCGCGCGCTCACCACCTCCCACAACCCGCCCTCCCCCTCGCCGCTCTCACAGGAGTCATGCACCACCCCTCTATTTTTAGCTGTTTGTCCTTGAGTTACAATCCCCGAAAATTGCCATGATCCATAAAGGGGTTGTGGTGCTTGAGGGAGAACATGCTCGCACACACACACACACCGTTGCCAGTGCCAATTCACCCTCCAGCCCTACCCCCACCCCATCCTCACTTGCCCCACCACCACATCGTACCACCTCTGTGCATGCGTGTGTGTTAAATCGTTACCAATTTAAAGTCTTTCTCCATTACTGGAGCGAATATTCCTCTCATTAAAGAGGTGAAATGGAGGGAGTTAAACGAGTGCAACGCCGACAGATCAGGCTGTTCTTTTCGCTGCCTCCCCCCCAAACGCACACACTCTCATGCCCCACCTCAGAAAGTTATCCACTGTAGCCAATTAGCATGACTGCTCTGTCTAGCATTAGCCCCCCCTCCACACACACACGCATCCAGCTCGTGCTCTCATTACCGTCTTTCTCTCTCTTCCTCCGCTATCGTCCCTCCTCTCATTCTCTCTCTTTCTCATTAGGGCTGCGTCGTAACACAGTGAATCATAATAGGTGCTCTACACTGTGAAATGGCTTTAGCTTTGTCTCATTTCGCCGCTTGTAGCAGGAGAATGAGTAAACAGACAATCTATTCCATGCAGGCGTAGACACACACCAACAGACACAATCAGGGCCGTTCATTAATCTGTCGTAAAGCAGCTTTTTGCCCGCCTGAAGGAATCCCTGATATTCGCAGACAGAGAAAGAGAGACGGGTGGGGGCTAATCTATGGGAGCTGCCATGCAAGGCCATGTACTATCCACCGATAATAAACAGATGAATCCGAGCAAGGAGAGAGTTTCGGGACACGACGAGTGAAAGATGGAGCAGAGGGAGAGATAGCAGGAGGACTTCGGGCGAATGAGGTGGAAGGCCCGAAGGTAGATCGGAGAGGGGAGAGAGGATGGCAGCGAAGAAGTTGGGGAGGGGGGCGAAACAGCGTGCAGCAGGGGGTGGAGACGGCGGCACTGAGGCGTATTCTAAGCCCTGAATGTAAATATGCGTGAGGGGATTATCACAGAGTGCCAGGCGGCGCTTTTGGGGCTTTGTTTCCGTGACACCATGACGTTGGCTTTGTTTCCCTGACAGCAGACGTGTGTGTGTGTCAGTGTGTGTGTATGTGTGCCATAGCATGTGTGTTTGTGTGTGACATCCAGGCATCTGTTTCCTGCTGGAAAAGGTTAATTACATCTCCACTGCCTGACTGGACGTGCCATGCATAATCACACATGCTAATGAGACCTGTGTGTGTGTGTGTCTTTTGTCTTTGTGTCTCCATGTGCATTCTGGAAAGGCTGTACTGTAGTGGCTGAACAGATATCTTAACCACTTGTTTCAGCTTTGAAAAGCTATTGTTGCAGCCAAGAAGAAGCACAGACACACACACAACACTCGCAGAGTCCTACACTCAAACAGGTGACAGCTGGAAGAGCACCGCAACGGCATTTACGGACAGACACTCCTCTCCCAATGGGGGACATTAATTGATGGGTCTGCATCCATGTGTGCGTGTGTTTGTAATTACTCGTCTGCCTGTTAATGAGACAGAGATGCTACGCCGTAAGCGGAAGGACTTCTCCCAAACTCCGCTGCTCACTCTGACCCCTGACTCCTATCTTCACACTCCAGCTAAGCTGCTGATTGGACAGCTGCTTGGCTTTAGATGGAGCCCAGCGCAGCGTGAAAAGCCGAGATGGGCTCCGGCCCTCCATGGGTGACTCTGGAAATTACTGCACACTTTCTCACTCAGCTGAAGTTTTCACTAAGTTGATCTGACATAAGCAGGTAGGTGAGGAGGTGCAGAGCTCAGTCGAGCTTTGGCTCTAATTCAGCCCCCGCGGAGGAGCGGTGAGGAGTGCGACTCAGAAAAATAATGGATTTCTAGAGTCCATCGCCTCTTCGCACCTTGTGAGGAACGCCAGCTATGGCAAGAAATTAATCAAACAGATACGATTTTTTTCTCTTTTTTTGGAATCACATCAGCAAAAGCAAAGTTCTCAGTCAGCTGCCAAGGGAGAAATGAGAGTGCTGCAGGGATGTGTAATGGGCATGAGCGAGGAGTTCGCAGGCTTTTATTTTCAACTTGAAGAGCGTGGCTCAAGACAGCCTTGTGCTTGTTGAGTTTAGCCAGGTTAAAAAGTACAAAAGAAGAAGTGTTAGTCACCGATACTCTGGGAAAAATACAGTACCTGATTCGAAAGCACCTTTTCTTTCTTTTCTTTTTTTAACTTTAAATAAAAGCCTGTGCTCGTTGAACCCCCTTTACCATCTCTGTTATAATGTCGCCAGGCAGCATACCAGACAGTGGAGGCTGTCCTGAGCAGTGATAACCCAGGCCACACATTTCGGTCCATTAGGGATAAATCCCACAGAAAAGGCGAAGACAGCTGGGCTGACAGCAATGCTGTCACACCTGTGTCTCCTGATCCCTCCATTGCTCTACCTCTTCACACTCCTCATCCTCCACTTGATCACTTTTCTTCTTCCTCCGTCTGCGGCAGAAGCCATTAAGGCCACAGAAGCAGGCGCAGGTGAAGGGCATGTCCTATCTGATGCACCGCATCTACGTGAACCTGTGAATGGACACAGAGGGAAGAGGGGGAGAGAGAGAAGAATAGGTAAAGCATTAAAACAGTCCTCTTTCATCTAGTGCTCATGATAAGGACTTTTGCTTGGAACAAACATGGATATCTGCAATAGAAGAAGAAGCTTCCCTTTCATGCACGTTTCAGGCAAAGCCAGTTTTCTGGATGGAACTTAGCAAAGATTAAGCTAGTGGCCATTTCTTTATGTGCAGTGGACTCTTTAAGCAGAGGTACCATCTAAAACAATAAATGCTTCAGTGATTAGCATCCTTTTTATGCTTGGAACACAAATGGGGAGAGCCTCCCCAACTAAATTAAATTTCACTGTAATCAACATGAATCTAAAGGCTCTGCACAGACCTGTAAGCTCTTAACCCTCAGAGGTCAAAGTTATCATCGGAAACAATCCCAACTCTATCTTTGAACCTGACCCTAATCAAAAAGCATTTTCACTCGCTGGGCCCACATCCTCATTTTAGGTTTGACAGCATTTTAGTAGATAAAGGTGAATGGCTTGGACGTGAATTGAGCTGCGGTTTGGGGAAGGCCTCGAAGGGGGCTGGCGGTGGCTCCCAGACCCGGCAGATCCCAATGTACTAAATAGAAGTGAAGAAGTTAAAGAACTGAAAGGTGGAGGGAGGGTGGGACACGTAAATGAGAAGGAACAGCTTGTAGAAGCCTAATTTCCTTCGGGATTAATAAAGTATTCTGATTCTGATTCTGAACTGGGGAACATATATAGATGGGAACCGGAAGGAGCGTGTTTGGAGGCATGGTCCCATTCCCGAAATTCAGATACTTTATCTCCAATTAAAAAACATGAGTTTTACAGTTCTTTGTTCTCTGCCTGTTAACTTTTGGAAGAACATTTTTTTAAATGTATAAAATTAGGTGCTCCTATAAAATATTGATATGATGGCATACAGGTTCATCACTGACAATCTTTCTATTTCAATACATGAAATCTCTACAGTGAAAATACTTACCAACATTAACGTACAGTTAATTTTAAATAGAAGTCGCTACAGCTACCACATTACTGAGCAGAATAAGATGCTAGTCCCAAAAGTATTTTTCCACTTCTAAATCAGGCCGTGTGTGGTCCAGGGCGTCACCAGTGATGTCTGACACTAACCCTACACATGTTTGTGTTCTTTTAATTGTTCTCTGAAGTCTTGGCAATGAGGGGATATAGAAAGAGTGCTTTTCTGCTTCTCTCTAAGACACTGGAGTCAGGACTGAGCTAATGAGTGAATGTAAAACAAGTGTGAACCTTGGACAGGCTTTCAGTGGAGAGAACGCAACATTCAGTTGGCATCCACTATATCAGTAAGTTTAAAAAAAACCCTGGCAACTCATTACCCTCATACAACTGAAGGAAAAGGAAGGCGATCTCAGTCTGGTCTCCTGTTTTGAGGAGACGGTGTGTTGCCATTAATAAAGAAACCATTGGGAAGATGATGCTGGTCAGTGTCATGAGTCTGACAAGCAAACACTTGGAAGAACATTTTTTTAAAAAAATGACATGATGGCAAACAGTAAGGATTAGGGTTAGTGTCAGGTTCATAACTGATGATAACTTAGATCAGGGCAAAGAATGGGCATTTGAAAGGTCCCGCTCACATGGAGAACATGTGTTACATTGGCCTGTATTTACTGTTTAACTCCCACAGAAATACTGTTTTCATACTGTGTGCATTCACACTGGAATAGAAAAGTAGAAGATTGTTGTTGATGTTCTGCCTGTCCTTGAACTGGGACCAGGAACAGCTGATCAAAACTCCTGTCAAGCACTGCATATTCACCAAAGGCCATCACTTACTCAGTAACTATGGCTGGTGCATCAAATTTGCTGCAGCTGTACTTGACAATTTCTGAACCATGTTCATTAAAGTTGTTTTCACTGACTCACTGTTCAGGTTAGTTATTTCAACCAAAATTTACAGTTTTGATCATATTATATTTTTTTACACCTTCGTCGAAGCCAGTAATAAACACGGGGATAATTATTGTCATTTCATTCTTCTAGGTATCTTTTATGCATAGAAACTTGGGTTATTTTTTCAAATTGGGTTATTTTTTTGTATGTATGTGTTTATTGATCTATTTGGCAGCTCTTGCTGACTACATTTGGTGTGTTTTTTTCTGGTGGTAGTCTAGAACTTCATCTTTTTTCATTAAGGCTGCCAAAAATCAATCAGCAATAGCTAGGCTACTGTGAGGGCAAGGTGCCCAACCCTAGAGTATTTTAAAACACAGCAAGTCTATGTCCCAATAAGCAGGTGCGTTGGTTCATAAACACTGATGTTGGTGAATCTGTTTCAAAACCACCTGATACAAACTGACACATATCTTTGCGGATGGACTGCTGATTTGTTGAGGGTGCACGCCGCCTCTTAGCGAGTGTCAGCTGGTGTAAGCTTTAGGCCCGAACGTTCAAATGAGGGTTTCATAAGATAATGTACACTTTAACACTTTCAGTGTTTGTAATGTGCCATTTATGTCTTTATACACTACTCTGTATTTATCATTAGTTATTATGGAACGTATATGTATGTTCTGACTCGGTTTTCCTCCCCTCAACCCCAACTGGTTGTGGCAGATGGGCGTCCCTCCCTATGCCTGGTTACTTCCTGTTATATGGGAGTTTTTCCTTCCCACTGTCGCCAAGGTGCTTGTTCATAGAGGGTCTTCTTATTGTTGGGGTTTTCTTTGTATTATTGTAGGTTCTTTACCTTACAATATAAAGCACCTTGAGTTGACCGTAGAATATCAAAGTGATCCTTTATGTTTGTGTTAATTTTTTGTAGTCACATTTTTGTTGAGGTTACATTTAAAACCTGTAGTATTTATCAATGTTTGTGTGTGGAAAATCTGTCTTTAAAAAACAACAACAACAAAAAACGCAGCGTAGAAAAAAATTTAAGACGGCATCAAGAGATGATGAGATGGTCCCAATGTTTCCAAATAAGATGAGGAAGAAACAGATTCCTAACCCATCCCATTCTTGAGACAAGGGAGCAGCAACAGAGAGAGTTTCATGGATTGATCCAGGAGATGAAGCTGTATCACGAGCACTTTCATACATATTTCAGGATATCAGTGGGGCAGGTTGAACTCTTGTTGGCAGAGTTGGGACCCCATCTGAGGAGGCAGCGAAATAATATCAGAGAGCTGACTGACCCGGAGCAGCTGTGTGTCTAAGGTAATATTTGATCTAAAAGATATTTAACCATTTCCATATCATTTTATAGTCACGACTGGTTTATTTTAAGCTACGAGTGGTCTGACTGGTCAGATCTGTTTATTTGGATCCAAACAAAAATCGAGCTTGGTTCAAAAAAAATAAATGTCGTAAATTTGTCCAGTGTACCAGCCATGACTCTGATATTATGGATGAAAGACGAGAGACTAACAAAAATCACCCTCTTTTTTTAAGCATACAAGAGCCTTTTTTTCTTGTCAAGTGGTAGGGGTTGAGGTTAGGGGTCGGCACTGGCTGTAGTCTGCGAACACTCACTCTACAAAACGAAAGAGATACAGCCAATCGACTGATGGAAGTTCCTGTGTGACCAAAACTAAATGATCTTACCTGCAAAAACACTGATTAACTTCTTAATCTTTTGAGATTTATCGTCACTTATATGGTAAAGGTGTACAGATGTGCAAGTGATGTTATTTCAGTAAATCACAATAGGCAGCGTGTGTGACTGTGTAGATATCTGCATGTGGTTGTCTCCACATATTTGCAGTGCCTTATACTTGTTTTATGCTGCTGCTGTATATTTGCATAGGTATTTGCCTACAGAGAGAGATTTTCAGTCTACACAAACGTGCTCTCGTGCATGGAATTCATCAGGAATGAGATCAAAACCAGAGTTTGAAAAGCACAGACAGCGGTTTTTGACAGACATTCAGTTTTTTGAATGTTAGGACTTTGCTCTTCTCCACGGCTGGCTGAGCGACCAACAGCAGCACATGCAACAGTAGCCCAGAGACCAGTTTAACACATACTTAGGACATTGCCTCCATCTGGTAACAGACGCTCCCTGCAGGTAGACGGTCCAAAGCTCCCTACGATCTGCCAACACACCGCCAACGGAAAACCATGTTCAGCCCATTAAGCAAGAAAAAACTCCATGTAGATAAAGTTACAGGGGTTCAGTCAGTAGGTCATTACACACACACACACACACACACACACACACACACACACACACACACACACACACACACACAGTCTATTGAGCGCTGTCACTCAGCAAGGAGAAAAACTCATTTTACTGCTACACTTCTCATATTTTTCAACATTTCTCCATGTCTGCGCTTCAGTTACTCTCTCCCTGCGCAACTCTGTCTCCATCTCTGGCTCCCTCTCACGCAAACAGATGGACAGACAGACGCACACACACACATACACACGCATGTCTTAAGGCTCACTAAACTCCAAGCGTTAACATTTTTCGCCAGTGTTCGAGCAGCCAATCACAAATGAGCTCTGAGATTAGGAGACGCGAGGTGAAACTAAGAGCTTCATTAAATACCAACCTGAGTCAGCAGCACCAGCAGGCCTGGCTGGGGAGTGCGTGTGTGTGTGTGTGTGCGCTGTGCAAGAGGGAGTGAGTGGGTGACAAAAACACAAGCACAGATGGAACATGAAGTGTCTGCATTCACGCGTGTGCTTGAGTGTGTGTGTGGTTTAAGGATTGATTCAACCTGTCTCATATGGGGGCAATTAGCTGAGCTGGGCTCTGGGCTGCCTGAGAGCAGAGACAAAAACGCCTCGGGCCATATCCAGTGTGTGTGTGTGCGCGCGCATGCATTTGTGTGTACTATATACTATTAAACCTCCATGAGCTCTTCTTTTATCCCTTTACTGCCATCCCATATATCCATCTAATCCTTGTCTGCAGATCTCCCACTCTGTACCCAATGGCTTTAGACCCTATGTGACATGCCAGAGAAAATCACATAGGAATAGAAAGCCATAAAACACAGCAGCGAGCCATCACGCTGGTAGCAAGAGTAAACTTTTCTTTCCACACAATGATGCACGCGCAGTGTGTGTGTGTCTGTGTGTGCAGCTCTCTCACTACATGCCTTTAACACCCTCAGCTTGTCTGACAGCTTACAAGGCCCTGCAGAGGATTTACAGCAGTGCTGAGACACCCATCTCCACTGCGTATCCTTCTTGTCTCCCATGTATCCTCCAATCCCCCACTCCTGGCCTTCTCCACTCACTCTCCCCTGTTTTCCTTTTGCTTCTTCTTCTTCTCCCACTCATCCGGCTCGCCGTCTCTCTCTATCTCCAGCCACGCTGCCAGCCATCGGAGTCACCGTCTTGTTTGGCGATGCGTAATTTCTAGAGGTTCTTTCACAGGCAAGTGTAGAGATGAGATAGATGAAAATACAGCCTGCAGACCCTCTGAATTATTAACTGGCTGAAAATGGATGAGTCAACGTTAACAGAGAGCAAGGGAGAGGGAGGGTAGCATAAAAAAATAGCCCACGTGCGTCCACAAATATGCACATAAAGTACAGCATGGCACTGTGCATGAACCAGCCGTCGTGGGAAACAAACAAGGGTTAGAGCGTAAGCTTTTGTTAGTGAAAAAAGTAGATCGGCGATGAATTTGAATTATTTAACGCTCTGATAAAAGTTTCACTCGTAAATTATTGATTACAAGGCAGTAATATGCCCAAGTATCCCTACAACTAAATAGTTCGTTGGCTTAGTCAGCTCTAACTAGAAGTAACTTTTGAAGTTAACAGAGATATTTAGTGTTGCTTGTAAAGGCTGACCAGGAACAATACCAGATTCTGGGAGAACAAGTCAGGGTCTGGCTTACAGCAGATGATGAGAAGGTTAGTAAGAAGGTTTCATATATTAGTATTTTTGGATGTCATGAGGTGTCCCAGGCGCTGAAATGGTTGTCTTCCACAAAATGCAATTTATTTATTAATCTTCAAAAATTTTATTATTCTTTGTTTCTCACAATCTCATTCAGGTAGGGCTGCCACAAACGATTATTTTAATAGTCGACTAATCAGATCGTGCATCCATTGGACGTAAAACGTACAGCTTATTGCACCAACATGCATCTGCTCTTATATAACTATCATTAGCTTACAGCTGTAAGTGTTTAAGGTGCTAACTAAAAATAAAGACAAGATGATAGTTTATTAAATTTTAATGAAATTTGCAGATTGTTTCGGTGAAGTTTAATAAACTCCTTGCTATCTAAAATATAACGGGACACCGGAGTATATTCTCGAGCATCTCACACTTCTGATAATCAGCTGTCTGCTTGACGTTTACTCAGCTGTGTAAAAACTATAACTTTAATCTCAGCCTAACCGATTTACTCAGGAACAAATAAAATACTGAAAAAAGCCAAACAATAAAATTTTTAAGTTATCTAAGTGACTTATATATATGTTTAACCTGAGTAGCGAAAGACGGCGGTGGGTTTGAAAACGATTTGCCGGGAGTCCGGTGCTCTCACGGCTCTAGTGACCTTGCCCCCGGCTCGCTATCGAGCTGGTGGGTAACAGACGTCTCCGAAAACGTCGGAGCGCTTTTGAAAATATGTCGTGTCTTGATAAACTGAGCAGATATTTGAGGTTTACACAGCTACATTCTCGCCTGACAATATGCTAAACGTTTATTTTGTGACCCAGAAAGAATAATAAGAGTAATATTAAAACTTACTAGCTGCCGCCATTGTTGACAGCTGCGCTATGAATTCTGGGACACAGCTTCTTCTTCTTCAGGGTTTAACGGCAGCTGGCATCCTTGTACGTGCAGTGCTGCCATCTTCTGTTTCAGTCCGTTATTACACTCTTAAATCCTACTACTTATCCCTGCGTTTTTTGTGATCTTACAAAGCTTCAAACGACGCGTCGACTATTAAATCAGTCGTCGACGATTTCGATAGTCGACGTAATCGTGACTAGTCGACTAATCGTGGCAGCCCTACATTCAGGCGAATGTTTTAAATTCAGATTTAATAGTCGTCCTATATGGTAAATAGACTGCTTCTTATATAGTGCTTTTCTACTCTACTTGAGCACTTACAGCACTTCAAACAAACCGCCTCATTCATTCATTCATACAAGAACCTTTTTCTATGCCTAACTGCTTTCTGTGTAACATTAACACTTGGATGTGAGAGCAACTTGGGGTTCAGTATCATCTTGCTCAAGGACACATTGGCATGCAGATTGGAGCAGCCAGGGGTCGAACCACCAGATGTCCCACCATCTGATAATTGATCTAACTCAGCGGTCCCCAACCCCCGGGCGACCGGTACTGGTCCGTGAGTCGTTTGGTACCAGGCCGCGAGACTTGAGACTCAGGTGTGAAATTTATGGTTTTCAGGGTTTTTATCGTTAACTCGGTTTCCCTGGGTCTTTTCCCGTGTTGTAGTTGTGCGTCTTATTTTGAAAGAAATATTTACGCGTTACCATAGTGACCAGAGAGCATTAAGGGGCAGAGAGGAGGATGTTACTCTCAATGTTGTTGCCGCATTTCAGGCGGACGCTGCTAATAAAGTTACACAACGTGTTACACAGCGAAAATATTGTCTGACATTAAATCGGCTTGTGGCGCAAAAAAGGTTGGGGGCCGCTGATCTAACTGGTATGTGACCTGCTCTACCGCCAGCATCACGAGCTGTGGCACAAGCGTCACGAGCACAGCCTTTATAGCTGAAACTCTCTCTCACCTTCAGTTCTGCTCACAGCTCGGTCTGTCTTTGAGCAGCTTTGGTAAGTTGACTGTTATTTTTTTATGAATTCTTTCAGATTATCCAACTCAACTGCATAATTTCTCTATACATGACGTTTAGTGTGTGCAACCATTTTTTATGGCGCTGTTTCCAACTAGTGCCTGTTCCCACAGTTTTTATGGTACCTGCTGTATGGCAGAAATACAGCTGAAGCCGATCTATTGAGCCAGGCCTTTGCTGCAGTTCAGTCAGGGGATGCAGAAGAAGGTACTTATGAGATGGGCCTCACTGAATACGAATGAATGAGGATACCTGAATACATAATAGAATAATTATTTACACCTGCCTTGACATAAAAGGACAAAAAAGGATTGCATTAAATCTTTGGAACCCTTCAGAGTTTCAGAGGTATCAGTTTTTGTGATGTACGTTTTTTTTATGCTAAGCCATGCTAACTTGCTGTTAGCTGTAGTCTTGTATATGTGAAAAAGTAGCTAATGTGCCAAAAAAAAAGTGCTTGGAAAAGATCAGTGTCAGATTATTTCTCTGATATTTATTACTGCGATCAGCAGAATAGTATATACTCATTCAGCTAATAACCTCAATCACATCTAAAGTATGTGGTACCTTGTTTGGTGAACAAAGAGCTACTTTTCAGACTGAAGGGGAATCCCCTCTTTTTTCAGCAGCCTGCTGTATCAACAGGCATGGGAATAGGAAAGTCAGAGGGCTGCAAAGACGTGCCGGAAAGATAAGAAGAAATGAGAGATAAAGGTATCAGGGCTTGAAAATGGAGCAAAAGGGTCACTCAGAAAGAGTTTGAAACAGGTGGGATTAATGTCAAAGTCATCCATCCTTGTTTTAATCCGTTTTTTTTACCACCGTCATTCCCTGTGAAAACTCACACCGCTTCCTTGTGTGCGCTGTTTGTAGATATTTACGCGTATGTCCGTTTGTCTGTGTGCGTAAGCTGATTTGTGTCTTATCGAGATCCTCTGTGGAAACAGACAATGTGGTTTATTTGTTATCTTCTTGTTTGGACAATGAGATAAAGCGATCAGTGTTTGCGAGCGTGTACGCAGACGTGTGGGAGTGTTGGCGTGGACGTGTGTGTGCATTTGTGTGCGTAAAACACAGATAAGCCGAGTGTTGTGCCACAGTTTGAGTGACGGAATCGTAATGCTGATCCCAATGGTCAACAGCCCAGAGACATAACACAGAAAACTTATTAGACCTTTATCCATTATTTATATCGGGCCTGCCTTCGGACACATACACACATACATACAAAGCAGGAACCTTGTGTGTGAGCGTGATTCGTGCTGACACGTGCCTGACTTCTTCTCATTGAAAATAAGTAGCCACCGAGAAACCTCCCATCCAGAACATTTCCCATCAAGCGCCTTACCTGCTCTCACTGGTGCAAGAACCAGAAGCTCTACTCGGCAATGGCCAAAAAAACCCTGAATTCCACAGCACTCGTTTCATCGAAAGTTTTACACATTATTAACCTCTTGGGGTTCACCGGGTCACAGGCAACCCATCTAAGGTTAAGTGTAATTAGATCAATGTCCTTATCCCCTTTTCATAAAAACCAAATAGCTATAACAGAAAAAATGCAATGCCAAACTGAATGCGCGAGACTTCATTTAAAAGGAAACATCTTCTTGTTTCTGAATATTTGCCCGAAATGAGTCGCGGTTGCACAACTAGGAAGAAACACAATATAGCTCCTGAAAGTCACGAGTTCCTCTTTTACAGCTCAAGAGATAACAAAAATTAGAGAAATACCTGAAGATTTTTTATGTATACTTACAATTATGCACTTTTCCAGGTCACCGTGAAGCCACAGAAGAACCAATTCCTGCCATTTTGTGCGACTGACTCCAACATACAGAGCGCCTCCTGCTCTCTTTTCCATCTGAATTCACGTATTCGGTTCTGGTACCTGCACAAAGCTTTTACCTGTACCTGCAGCCCTGCCCCCTTCTCTGTTTCCCAACCCTCTTTCTCTTGTTCTCACACAAAATGTCCTCTGTCCAGTTTTCGTTAAAAAAAAGAAGAAAAACCCACTGACCCCTCCCCGCATCCCCCCTCCCAGATAAGTGAAAGAAAAAGTCAAGGTAATGGTTTTCTCTGTAGTTTCAACATAAAGACACCAAAGCTGAGGGCTGAGCGATAAAGGGTGGCATATGTATGTAGACAGATTAAAACCTGGAAAGCAGCTACTTTGAAAATGGAGGAATGCCTTTTTGGGCTTAGGTATTTAAATTGCATGTGTGTGTCCGCAGGTACATTATGGTGTGTATGAAGTGTCAGTGTGTCTCATGGCTAACTGTGTCCCAGGATCAGTGAACAAAGAGCCTATTGACTTCTAAACACAGAGGAGCTCTCTTTCTTCTCCACAGGCCACTGCTTTGTGTTTCACCCTCAATCCCTCCACACACACATCTTTGCCTCCTGATACACACCAAAACCCATCCTACTGCTTCACCTGCTCCTCCACCTATCCATCATTTCTACAGGATAAGTTTACACTTCTGAATTGAGAATCATAAAATATCTGTTTTTACAAGTCACACGGAATAACCTCTGCAAACTATGCCGACAGTTCGAGGGTGGACTCACTGACACACTGTATGTTCATACAGTAGTAACTTTTCTAGCTATGAGGACTAAAGTGTGTCTTGCTTCATCGTCCATTTTGACAAACAGGGGACTACGATTTAAAAAATGAGAACCATGATGCAGCGATTCCCAGAGTGTGGGCCGGGGCCCCTTGGTGGCCCTTGAAGCTACTGCACGTGGGCCGCAGTAACAACAGAAATTCACTTACATATTTATATTAGTGCTGTTAGCGTTAATCTCGTTAAAATGATGTTAACACCATAATCGCATTAACGTGGCAAATCTCTGTTAGCGAGTTATCGCGGATCGCCCCGTACGTGGGGCTGTACCGCATCAACGCATTAGCGCGGTTAGCTCGTTAACGCATTAGTGACGTCCAGCCCCACACACGGGGCGAGCCGCGATAAATCAAGATTTGCTGCGTTAATGCGATTATGGTGTTAACGTCATTTTAACGAGATTAATGCTAATAGCGCTAATTTATATAAATGTATTTATTCATTAAAAAGTGAATAAAAGCTAATAATTTTTTGCTTTTGTATTGAAGTTTGTGTCCCAGTGGCAGGTGGGTCAAAGACTGGCCTTGACACTTTGCAATATGACTATGTAGCATTAGCGATTAATGTTTTTAAAAATAAAATCTTCAAGGAAACACATCACTTTCTCTTGTATTTTGATTACAGTGAAGCTCGGATGGGCCCCGTGGGACTTTTAAGTGGGCCACAGCACTCTTGACTTTGGGAATTGCTGCCATAATGCATTTGGTAACCTGGTAAGACTTGAAACTACCAACCAAGACAATAAACTCAGGAAAGTGTTTACTGAGGTCATGGAGCAAGGCAGCTCAAGATCTGTTTTCGACACAACAGGTTTAGTTCCTTTTCAACCATCTTGTTGGACACAAGAAAGAAAGCAGGTTTAAGGAACTTCTACATTGGAAGTGCCTTAAGTCTATGTTTGAATCAAGAGATCAAAAACGATCCAAAAACAGTAAAACACGCCAACGTTTCATACTAACCAGGTTATATATTCTGGCACGTAAAGGATCGCTTACTTCAACCTGCCGTCTTTTCCATTATTGCGGCTACCTTCGCGCTACGTCAACTTTGCACTGCACCACCATTGTAGAGGTCTGGGGAAATGACAAGTTTCAAAAATACTTTGCAAACAGTACATCATGGTGGTTAGCCCAAAAAATGTTTTATACATGAGTCATTTTAAACATTTGTTTTAAAGTGTGATGAAAAGGAAATAGCTAACAGCTATTTGGGGACATCTGACTCAACTATCCTATCTAAAAAAGGATACGGTGATTTTTATTGAAACTAAAAAGGTAAAATGTAATGCCAGATTACTTTGAGGATAATTGCAAGTGATTTCAGTCTGTCAGTTTGCCATGATTCTAGAAAGCAGGCTTCTCAAATGGAAGAGGTGGCTAGAGGTAGAGGCTGACCGACATTAGGGTCTTATCTAGACGCGACGTACCCGGGGAAACTGGTGTTGTTCCTGTGCTCATTGTTTTGGTGTTCAAGAAGGGAATTTGTTTCTCCCAGGAGTGGGACCTGCTGATGGTAAACAGAGAAAGTCTCCATGTGTCCGTGCGTGGGAGTTATCCCATCTGCAGAACTACAACACATGAATTTGTGGTTCTAATAAACACTGTTATTCAGGCGATAGCGTGTTAGCTCCCCAAAACAACTGGAGAGACCAAGAGAACAACTGAGCTTAAGAAAATCAAACAAAAGAAAGAAGACGTTTTTTCGGTATATTTATACAATTTTCACGCTGCTTTGTTCAACTCCTCGATTCCCAGAAAGTGGAGAGTACATATTTAGCATGACCCATGGAGCAACAAAACATTAATAGAAAATACGCCTACTGTCAAAGCTAAGTGTGGTCGGACGTGTCCTGTTGTTCTTGTAAGAGATGGTGTCGAAACAGCACTCACCAACAGCACAATTTAGAGCTTAGCGTCCCCAGTGCTGGTGCTTCTGTGCTATCACTTGCCTTCTGTAGAAGTCTCTGTTGCCTTTTTCTTGGAGCGACACCAGAACTACAGAGAGCAATCGAGATGCTCCCGGACCGCTCAAGGTAGGATAATTATAACCTCCAGGTTCCCAGTGGAGAATAAGGCTTAACAAGGCCCGCGCAGAGAGCAGTGAGATTACGAGGTCTCGGTAGCACTACAACTGTCTGGCCAACCACAGGGCTCATCGGTAAAGTTATGAACATGGTGAATAATAATGCCGTGAGCATTGGCAGGAGCTTTAGATGAGCTGTGAACTGTGAGAGAGAGAGCAAGAGGCAGAGAGAGCAACAGGGACAGAGAGAGACTGCTTGTGTGCGCTGCAGTCAAGAGATTTCTCGCCTCAGCTGGTTGGACAGATTACCTGAAACTGAGAGCAAGGAGAAAGACAGCGAGTGAGAGAGAACGCAAGAAAAAAAGAGGACAGAAAGGTCACAGTGATCTCAGGATAAGGAAAATGAATGGAGAGAAATGAAAGAGGGCGCTTTTATTTTGCCAGGCCAAAACTGTGTTAAAACTGTCCTTTCAGTACTCACAGTTCATATATATTGGTTAAAACCTTAATTCACCATTTATCCAAAAAGGTATCTCTTCTTAGAGCAATGACCTGAAAGGAAACAGGACAAAATCCAGTCCTGTCTTTAGTTTTCTATAGAGCAAAAAATGCTAAACTTAAGGTCTTAGCAAATTAGCTTATGACGTTAGCTTACAACAGAGTAACTAAAATATGTAGTTTTGTTCAAAAAATTATTAAGATGTGTGGCCTGACCTGAGAAAATGCAATTTTTACTCCATACTCAACAGTGGCGTTTTTGCAGTCTTTCTATTGATCTCAGACATCGAATGTGTTTGCTCATATTTGTAGCACGTAGCAAGCTAATCTTGAACGCACCAAACCTGTTTGCCTGTATTTGGATGTCTCGTTTTAACCTTTCAATAGTGATAATATTACTAAAGTTCCCAGAGCCCAGGCAACAACTGCAAAACACTAATTTTCTCATTTCATAATACTTCTAAGGGCTAATTGTGTAGCTGTTAACCCTGCAGTGCACTGTGTTTCTGTTATTATTTGAACATTTCCTGTATTTTTCTTCTTCATCTTCTTGTACTTTTATATTATTCCATCAGTTTGTATTGGTTAAAATAATTTTGATCCTTATTTCCACTGATCTTTGTAGGATAAGCCAAACAGATAAAAATACTCACACTAAGCTAGCAAAATGTGCTTCATATTAACACTCACACACATTTTTGGTGCACTTGATTTTCCATTGAAACACCTGCTCTGCGCTGCACTTTATGCTCAGAGGTGTGCTAGGAAAAGCATTGCACCATACCCAGCAAGCACAGGAGGAATGATGCCGTGGACCAGAAACTCTAAATAAACAGAATGTATTGTGCTTTAAGAAGAAAAGAAAGGAGTGCATCTTTAATGCTTGAGAAATCAGAGAATAGTAAAGCAGCGGTGAAGGGAAAAAGGAGAACTACCCTGAGTCAGAAACAGACAGAGAGAGGGCACCCTGTCCTAGATAGCCGCCTGTAAGCTGCTCACAATGCAGACATGGCAAGGCGAGCGCGGGAGAGGAGATGAGAGGAGAGCGGAGAGATGGGCAGAGGAAAAAAAGAACGAGGGACAGAAAGTCAGGCCAGAGAAAGGATTAGTGATCAAAGAAAGCTAGCGGCCATCCTGAAAGCCCTTTATACATGTACGTACACACACACACACACACACACACACACACACACACACACACACATTCATAGAGAGAGGGAGAGAATAAGTGAGATTAGAGGGTTTTTTCCATGGGGTTTATCATTTACCTTCCTCCATCCCAGCAGCACATTAGCTGTGAGAATGAGCACGTTATGCATAAATCCATTTGTATTAGCCCCAGAGTAAATGTTAGGAGGGCAAACATATACATGCACATGCACGCTCATAGATCACGGTGCTCTAATGAAAATATATGTGAGTCTGACTTTCTCTCTAACTAGTTAGGCTTTCCCCTGGAGCTTGAAGACACAATATGACATCAGCTTCTCCCTCCAGCAGAAATTCAGAGGTGCAAACAAGACTTTTGAAACGCTTTTAAATTCCTCCTCAATCGCTGTCTCCTTCACTGCACCAAGTCACCATGAAGAGATAAACAACCGGCCGCAGATACCAATTAGGCCGTCAAATTGCAGTGCAACAATCTTCAGCAACGCTCAACTTTCCCAGAGCAGTGCTGGTGGGGAGAGGGAGGGTTGGGGGAGACAGTAACAGAGGGAGGAAGGGGAAGTTTGAGCAGTAAAAAGCAGGAGGAGAAGAAAACTTTGCTCACATCTAATCAGGGAATCCTCCTTCTCACTTTCACCATGCAGCGCACACACACACATAAATACACACATCCCTCCTGTCAGAGGCTTGACCTCCACTAGCTGATCTCGTTTCTCGGTATTCCATCGCCCTCCCACCGGCTGACCTGATTGGCTAATGACGGCTCATTTATCTTGATGCAGCACCTGCAGTGCCTACAAGGTGTGTGTGTGTGTATGCGCGTGCAAAAAACGACAAGCACATCCCCACCACGATAGCTTTATCTACACCTGTACTGCTCCTGCTGCAACAGCTTGCACACATTGGTTCATCTCTGGGGAATGCTAGAGAGGAGAGGCTGGAGTCTGATGGGAGGAGGCGAAGAGTAAGAGGAGGGAGACTATGATAAAGGAGGAAATGAGGGCAGAAAAGAGCAAGAGCAGGAACAAGGAAGGAGATGAGGAAAGCAGCGCAATAATAGTGGGTGGGGGGGCAGATGAACTGGAGGAAAGGAAGATGCCGGAGAATTTCATCAGGGTGGGGGAAACAGAAAGGAACAGACAGTGAAAAAAAGATGGAGGAGGGGGTTCGAATGAAGGGAAGAGGGATTGATGCATGTTTTATTCACTCACTGCTAACGCTTCTTTAATTACCGCAGCTGAAATCGCTGGCCGGGTGTGATCACTGCATGTGTGTGTGTGGAGTCCTATTTTGTGTAATAATCAGCAACCATTAATTATCTGGTGTAAGTAAGGCAAAGGGAAAACCAGTGCAATCCTGTTGATGCTATACAATCCACAAATTAGCCAGTTAAATCTGTATGTAAGCGTAACTACTTTTGCTTTCTTAACCTCCTAGGACCTGGCGTCCACATATGTGGACATCACATTTTGGGTTATCTAGATCAAAATACTATTTTTGCTCTACAAGGGCCTGATATCTACTTAAGAGGACATTATAGTGCCACTGATCTATCAACATTTAAAATGAATGTCCTCATATGTGGATCTCATTTTTCTCAGAAACAAAAATCAGGTTAAAAAAAATGTCTGGTAACACTTTGTTTTTACATTCATCAGGTCCCAATCAGCCCAAATAGCAAAGAGAAATTAAAAATGCATGCCATGAAAGAGTTCAGAAGGTTAAGTCATTCCTCTTTATATCTGCAGCAGGACTCCTGCAGGTTAGATTTTTAACAAGCATCTGTGTAATAATGGGGTGAACATCCAAACAGGTCACCTGTCTATCACTTAGAGAGAGACCATATCAACCTGTTAACCTGAGACGCATGTCTATGGACTGTGGGAGGAACCCGGAGAACGTGCAAACTCCACCTCCAGTCTCGAACAAGGAAGTTTTGTGCTAACCACTGCACCTTTGTGTCAACATCATTCAAACCAAATGAGCTGAAAAAAAAAATGACTGTTTATGTGAATGAACTGCATGGCTGGTAACATTAATAGTGTTGTGTGTGAACATATTTGCTAAGAAAAAGTTGGCTCAAACAATCTGGCTAACCTTTGGGGTTCCTCTGACTACTTCAACAGTTTTTGTCCAGTCTGTTCTTTCCAGTGTCTGAATTCTTTGCCGCTAGCCTGCTTTCAGACAATAATAGCCAAATGGGAAGCACAGGACAACCCTCTGCTGAGCAAACTTTTCAGCGTACAAAATACAAATATGAAACCACTACAGCTACAACTGTTTTAGCTAAAAACAGCTCAAACTGGAGCATTAGCCTCACATTTGTACCAGTTTGTTAACCAGGGAAATACACTGCAGCACTCACTGTATGAGTGATAATGTTGGAGTTTATACAACTGAAGATGAAGCAGCGGAGGGAGCGGGTAACTCGCTGTCGTTCTGGGTTTCAGACCCAGAACGACATCACAGTGAACAGTCCAAAGAATTTATATCCCAAAGAGAATCAAGAACAAAATAAAAGTAATCATTCTGGTCGACTGAAACCACCTAAGCTCCTATTGAAAGATGCGACAAATTAGCATATGTGGCCGTGTTGTTTATTTTTAATTCAATTTAATTCAATTTTATTTATACAGCTCCAAATCACAACAACAGTCGCCTCAAGGTGCTTTATATTGTAAGGTAGACCCTACAATAATACATACAGAGAAAAACCTAAGAATCATATGAGCCCCTGTGACCAAGCACTTTGGTGACAGTGGGAAGGAAAAACTCCCTTTTAACAGGAAGAACCAGGCTCAGGTTTACTTAACTTTACTTAAAAGTTCATTAAGTAAAGAACTAACCTTTAATCTAATATCTCACTATATGAACTTAAAATGACTTCTACTTAGATGTAGCTGCTACTGGTTAAAGCAGCAGTTTGCCAACATCTCTACTGTTTGTTTTTGTTTTTAAATTAAGTAGAAGAGATATTACTTTAAACAGCACACTTTAAATTCTGAAGTGATCGGTCGTTGCTCTTGGTTCCAACTAATTATGGTCCAAACATACGTTACGAGTGCAGTTCCAGGTCGCTGCGTCCAGATTAAAGACAACAGAGAGAGTCTGGAAACAGGACGGCTCAACAGTTGTTGGTAAGAGATGAAGCACAGAGTCACCTGAGGGTTTTTGTTTTCAATGTCACCTTGTCTTATTAGTGCAGAAAGTCAGTAAGACAACAACAGCAGAAGGCTTGTTTGTCTGCACATTTTGAAAACTTTGGTCTGTGATCATGAATAAAACTCTTTTTTTTTTTTAATACCATTTCACATCCAGGAACTCACCCACTGATTCACCTTCCTTTCATAAGTTTGACATTTCTGGAGCAACCACACAGCTTATTTTTATTTATTCCTTTTTTATTTTATATAATTTGATTACGACAATTGCCTTGCATGTTGCGCCTTACTCATACCTCTCTCCTCTTTCCTGTCTCCTCCTCCTCCTCCTCTCCTTCCTGACTGCAGAGAGAGGAGGGCTTGCATGTATTATGTCTTCTTTTGTTCTTTGCTGTCGGCTCATTGTCAAAAAAGAGAAAGAGGAGAGAGTGAAGAGGAAGAGGGCGGTTAGCGAGGGAGACTGCGGGCGAGGAGAAGTAGGAGACAGTAGGTAGATATCGGAAGCTTAACACACACACACACAGACACACACAGACACACACAGACACACACTCCTGCGACCTGCCACCTCCCCTTTTCCCCACATCTCTCTTTGTGTGTTCTTATCTTTTATTTTCTCTCTCAAACCAGGTGCAGCTTATCCAGCCTTCAGCACATCTTATCCCCCCCCATTCTGCCTTATCTCACACACCGTCATCACAAACACACAACCTGACACATGAACACACACACACCCTCTCCTTCAACCTGCTCCCCCTGCCGTCCTCCTCTTTTCCATATCTCTGTCTTTTCCTCCTTCTCTCTCTCTCCTGCGCCGCTGGAGGCAGCCAGCAGGCCGTGACCTATCCTATCACCGCTCTGGAATCAGGCCCGACTCACACAGACACGGCATCACAGACAGACAGGTAGGCGGACAGACAGGCAGCTAGAAACTCATCAACTCCAGATCTGTATCTTAACTCCAGTTTTAATCCGCCCGCAGCCAGCTACTGTAGCAGCCAAGAGGCGGAACGGGAAAATCCATACAGCTTAAAACTGTCCAAAATCTTTTTAAAGTCAAGTTTCTGTGAAGCAAATGAACCGTTTTTTAAAATCTGCTTTTTATTAATGTTATTGCTTCAAAATAAAACTGAAAAATAAAAATAAAGGAAGTCTGATTATCAGCATCTTTGAAACTAAAAAGCTCTTTTTGTCTCCCCGTGTTCAGCACTGAGGCTGATGTGGATGAACAGCGCGGGGTTTGGCGAGGGAAGAGTTGCTCTTCTCACGCTGTCGCAGTATATTTCACTGGTAAAACTCACAGCAAATCTTTGAACTTTCTTTTTTTCTTCTTCTTCTTTTGGAGTGCAAGTGTTGTAGCTGCTGGCTGTAGCAGAGGGAGAGAGGGAGGGGGGGGGGGGGTGGTGTGGCTGCCTGAGCCGAGCTCTAGTCCTGATTTAGAATTAGATCTATTTCTGTTCACCCTCCAACCCCGCCGGGAAATATTTAAATCTGCCGTGGAATGTGTGTGTGTGTGTGTGACAGAGGGAGTGACAGAGGAGATTATTTCAACATATAAACTGGTTGTGTGAGAATATGCATTGAGCGCACAGCTTTGGCGGTGCGGTTGCCACGAGCAGGTATGCCAATTAAGACGCCCGACTCAAATGAGACGGACTGAGAAAAGAGAGAGACACAGAGGAAGAGACGGAGCGATGTGAAAGTGTGAAAAAAGAAAAGAGAAAGAAAAAAGCACAGAGGAGAGGCTATCTGCAGGCTCCTTGTGATCTAGCAGGGAGCAGAACTCAAGCCGTGGTCAGTAATTCATAAGCAGAGCACGTACAGACTGAGCCGAGCTCACCCTCTGGCAACGCACACGCACGGATACACGTACACACACACGCTCATAACACTCACAGTCACACCAGCAGCCTGGGACACAATCTCAGCTCCATATCCAACCCTGCTGCCATCCAAATGTCACCGGCAGAACCTCTGACCCCTGTTAACGCAAACACTCACTCACACACACAAACACCAATAGTTCAAATAATATGACATACACACACTTTACAAACTTCAATACACACAAAAACTGTGTTTTAAAAGAAAAAAGGTGAGTTTGTGAGATACGGAGACGGCGCACAAACACTCACCTCAGAGTGAAAGCTGGTGCCGGGCTGCGCTGCTGCGTAGAAAGACCGGCCGCACACACACCCCCGTCCTCATGCACGCACGTGTACGCAACACTCTCAGTGGCGAGGTGTGTGCGCGTTTGAGAGGACAATGAGCTTGGATGGAGCTGAGCAGCAGCAGGAGGAGGAGAAAAGGGAGGCGGGAGATGTGTGGTTGGGCGGGAAGGTAAAGAGGAGAGAGAGTGAGAGAGAGAGAGAGAGTGAATAATGAAATACAACACAATTAAAAAAAGAAGAAGAAATGTGAAAAAGGTTGTCCCGAAGCAAAGTCCCTCTTGTTCCATCTGAGGCTTTGCGAGTGTGTAAAATGTGTTAAGGTGTGTGTGTGTGTGTGTGTGTGTGAGTGTAACGGCTGAGAGGTCTCCTATCCATCCCTGGGGACTTGGCGCCCTGCCTCAGAGCAGAGAGTGTGCTGAAAAGAGCTTCACATCTCTTCTAAGTGTTGATGTGTGTGTGTGTGCATGCGCACGTGTGTGTGTGTGTGTATGCGTGTGTGTCCTCCACTCAGCCAGCTAGCCTGTAACTTCGCCAGCATCACAACACCTCTCATGTCTTGTTGTCTCAGAAGCCTCCTCTTCATCTTCTTCATCTCTGTCTCTCTCTCCCTCTCTGCAGGGAAATACCTCTGCCACTAACTCTTCAAAGGTCTCTCAGCCGCTCGAGCTCACTCTCTCTCTTTCTCTCTTTTAGTTTCTGCACTGTAAAAAAATACTTTTGATAAAATACTATTACAATAAATACTTTTTCCCCAAAGAAATTAGCTCACATCCATAACTTGAAGAGGAGAAATATATTTACGTGTGTGTGTATATATATATATGTTTTCGTTATCCCAAAAAAACCTCAGCAGAGGATCTCTCTCCCCCCCCAAAAAAGAAAAAGCACAGAGTCATTTAGGCACATTACTTAGTCTATACTTGGCTTTGAGAGCACATTCAGAAGTTGGCAAATTCTTTAAAAAAAAGAAGAAGAAAGAAACGATGAAAACTACTCTTTTTAAAAAACGAGGGAGATCTTTGCAGCTCATATTCAAACTCTCTCTGTCTCACACACACACACACACACACACACACACACACACACACACACAGCCTGAGCTGCAGGTGTATGTGTGTGTGAGTAATCGTGTTTTCATGTGTGTGTGTCTGTGTGTGAAGTGCCGTGCAGCCTCAATCCTCTGGCTCAGCCACAGAGAAGCCAATCTCCACATCCAATTATTTGCTTCTCAAAGGCAGACAGATGGAGAGAGTGAGGGGAAAAAAAACAGTGAGTGAGGTAGAGAGAGGCAGAGCTGGAGTTATGGAGAGTGCAAGAGAGAGAGATGGGCTCTTTGAGGGTCTGCACAGGGGGGGATTAATTAGAATGAAAAAGAAATGAGGGGTATAGAAAGTCTCGTCTTTGCCTGAGTCCGGAGAATAGTTTCACAATTAGCCAAAGTCCCAAACAGAGCCTGTGGACACAACTCAGCAGAGAGAAGGGAATAAAGAGAGAGAGCGAGAGAGCGAGAGAGATCAAAACCCAAAATGAAAAACGCCAAAAGGGACAGAAGAGCTGAAGTTGTTAGAGAAATGATTGGCAAAAGCATGTCATACATGGGTTGTTTTTTTTGTTCTTTTCATTTCGTGTTGCCGTACCCTCCTGAGGCGAGCGCTGGCCGTCCCGTCTTCTCAGTCCTGTTATTCTTCTTCTTCTCCTTCTTTTTCTTCTCCCTCCTTCTGCCCTCCGCTGTCCGGGATATTCCATCAAAGAAGAGTGTGGCTCATAGCAGATGGAGGCATCGCTGTGCTCCGAGCACACTCCAGTCTTCACCGTCTTCTCCCTTTGACTCTTTTCACCGTTTTCTCCTTTCGCTCTCGTGTGCCGGAGCATTTTTCTTCCTTCCCGGCAGTGGTGACACACAGCGTGGGGGGGAGTTGAGAACAGTGGGGGGGTGGAGAGCAAGACTAAGAGAGAACTAAAAAAATAATATTAATAAAGACAAACTGAGATTTAGAGGGTGGGAAAGAGCAAGTGTAGGTAGATGGAACAGTGAGCGGAGAATGACGAGAAGAGGCAGGTGGAATGGGTAGTGACACATCGCGGAGGTGTGCGTCTGCATGTGTGTGTGTCAGAGCATGGGGGCCGTCCTTCTAGCCAACACACCGCCAACGAGGAGGAGGAGGTGGTGGAGGAGGAGGAATAGCTGGATGGCTAGATAGATAGGTGGATGGAGGGATGGATAGAGGGAGTGATTCAGCAAGCATGCCACCTCCTCTCCTCCTCCTCTCCACACACACACACACACACACACACACACACACACACACACACACACACACACACACACAGTTAGTTCATTATCATTCACTGGATTTCACCATGACACACATGGCTAACCTACTCACGGAGACAGAGCCGAGCCCTGAACTGAATCCTAATGGATGGGAGGGAGGATGGGGGGGGATGGGGGGGTGCATATCAGGCAAGCAGGTGTCCCCTCCACATCTATTGTTTCCAGTAAATGCTCTTCTCAGTGTGTGTGTGTCTATGTACGTACAACTACAAGCACTTTTTCTTGTCGAGAAGTAGCCGAAACAACATGTGCATCTGTTTCAGCTAAGAGCTCCACGTCTATTTCGGGTTTCAAATTGCCGTCAGCCAAAACTTTTCAAGTTGAGATGAAGCAAAAAGTGTGACCAGAACTCTCTGTTTCCACCAAGAATTTCCCCTTAAAGGATGTTAAGCGTCTCTGTGTTTGACAGCTCGCATCAGTTTTTCTCATATATCTAACAGGGTAGTTTTGTGAGGCTGAAATGACACAATTCAACGTGGAGTACATTATCTTGTCATACTGGATTCTTGCACTTTGGGAAGCAGTGACAAAACAATTTTGGGGAAATGTTGCACATGCTACATGTATTGTGATGCTAAATTTATAAATTGCCTAAATGTTCCAAACCAGTAATTTCCACACAAGAGCGAGAGGTGACTAAAAAAGCAAAAGTGCAAAAACTGCCGTTCCTCTAATAGACATCCAACTTTATAGCATTAGCACGCAATCTTAATCAAACCATCACCAGTACTTGTTTATGATCTGCTAAAACAACTACTTATGATAATTAGTTATTTGCTCATTATCATCACTAAACTTCACCTCTCCACCAAGTTTGGTGCAATTTGAAGCATGCTAATAAAAACTGTCTCACCAAGAACATGGCTCGATGTGTGATACAAATTACACAGTGGAACTCTATAATTTTATGAGTCTGTTAGTTAGCACTATTTAGCTTACATGTATTTTATGACTTCAGCTCGCTAATCAAACTACATAATAACATAATTTAATTAAAAAACAAAAAAACATCACAGCTGCCAAAGCTTGCTGCATCCATGTGGTATATGTTATCCATTGCTTTAACATGCCCGAATTGCAGCATTTAACCACTTAAGTTGAAAGTAAATACTTACATACCATAAACCAGTAGCATGTACAGAAAATTAGCAGATGTAACCCCCTTCATGTCTCTGCACTCTATAGAACTGTAAGCAATGCTTTAGCAAAACAAACAACAGAATAGTATAAAAATACTTGACTACACATGCCATACTCTACATATACATACTTCTATACATACTTCAGAACTGTATTACTGGCAAACATTATGTAAGATAATGAAATGAAAGTACTTCTCCTGCAGAAAAACGTTCCACATTGGTGTTATATGGTTTACTGTGTTACTGTATTCCTACAGTATTACTAGCATTACTATTGCTGAGCATTGAGCTTCTTTTAAATAATTCATATTCTGTTCAGTGCACAGTAATGCATCGCATTGTGCTCATCGCTTGAGCACTGTGTGACATAGCTGTCGATATCTATAGTGGGGAAAAAACTGAATGAAAAGCGAAGGTGGTGTATTAGCAAACCAGCTGAACTTTGTAAATTTGGTAAACCAAGTGACAAGTTAATCTGAAATTCTACATAAAGTAATGAAATGCTGGGGGAACCTGCACCTATTCACCTGGTGGTTTTATTAAGCCAAACAGAGCATTAGTTCCCCTCGCCATCATCATAGTTTTCATTATAATGTTCTGAATGATTGATTCAAACTTTCTTACATGTTGGATATGTTGACCAAAGTGGTTAGTAAGAGAAAGCTCATCTTTTATCATGATAATAGAGTTTCCATCTACTTGCCAATTCCAGCTCTGTTTTGTCACTAAACACAGCTCAGATCAGTAGATGCAAAGCCAGCAGCAGTTGGCCCTGCATGCTAATCATCAGACCAGAGGTTTATCCCCAGTGCACAAGCACAAACAAAGAACTGTAAGCTGCTGGCTCTAAGCTTGAGAAATTCCAGCCATCGTCAACCAGCCATGGACACTTTCATGAGAACGCCTACTCCATACTCCTACCATGCAGAAATAATTCTGTTTCTAGTAACAATAACCATCTGTGGTCACAAGATGGCAGTAATGCATGAATGCAAACAGCCATGAGAGAAATTTAATGACAGAATGCTATGTGTAGTGAAACAAGATTGTTTAATTTGGTATGCTTTAATTAATGTCTGCTTTTGATTTCACTAGACAAGCACTGCTTGCCTTGCATGCCCTGAAAGAACGCCACTGCCATAAACTAGTGGAGTGCGGATCAATACTAAATATAGATATAATACAAAATATCAATTACTCCGATACCAGATATTTCTGTTTTAGAATCGATTCTCATAAAAATATACATTTTGGTACTTTGTGGTAAATTTGTACTTTATGAGTAACAGGAACACAGTAGCTGTATTACAGGGATTGTCTAAATGATTGGTAAGAACTACTTCTTCTTCCGCCTGTCATAGTGATCTGCGAAATACAGCTGTGTAAATGCGTCACAGGTCACTTGTGCTCGCTCACTCAGTTGATGAGTGGAGTCATGTGTGGAGCTATTTCAGCTCCACTAACAGCCGAGACGCGGTTTGTGACAAATGTAGCAAGACTGCAAACCTTGTCAAACAGAAACAAAAGTAAATTATAACACAGAATATGATGATGAGTTTATGATGAGGCAAACTGAAGAGGAGGAGAGGGACAGGTGCTGCTGGGGCGAGACAAACATAGCTCGCGGAGTCCTTTGGTGCTGCAGGCAGGCACTATCTATCCAGGTACAAATGAAATGTGGAGCTGTTGGCTGCGTGTAGCACTGGTGCTGAATTTTGGAAAGTGACTTATGTCTAGGTTTTTGTGTCTGTGTTTAAATGACTGGAATTCTTCGCATCTTTAAAAAGACAAAGTCTCATTTGTTGAAATTGTAGTGCATACTGATACAAAGTATCACTATCAGATCAGTATTGCCAATACCTGCCTGAATGTTACTTGGTATTATACATCACTACTGTTCCATAAACCATACTGAACTGAAGTAATCTGGGAAAGTACAGGAAATGATAGAATTTCATCATAATATCATGTCTAATCTCTCTCTTTAAAATGCTAAAATGTTTAGTCTGTAAAAAAAACAAACTTGTTGTTCAGTTGTCTAAACCGAATCCCTAGAAATCGAGCTGTCCTGTAACAGATCTCACCTGATTATAAAACTACTTGATGCAACAACTGCAATAATTAATGCAATAATTTTGTCGAACCTCTCCACTCTAAGCTTTACAATCCATACCTTGGCTGTTTGATTTTAAATCTGCTGTGTTTGTGTGCAGAGGCCAGATTAAGAAACGAAGAAGAAAGCAGATTATAAACAGAGCCAGCGGGAACAAAGAGAAACATGGACAAACCAGCAAGTTTAATTATGACTGAGGGTTTCTGTGTAACTGCACCGTGACATTACTAAAGGTCAGAATAAGCTAAAAATGGTGTTCAGTTGTTGAACACAGGGAAAGAGGACTAATGCTGTTTTCACACCACCAAACTGTGGTTGGTACAACTCTTCACTTATTTATGTTTGAAGCTCATGTTACATCGCTGTGAACAGTCAATTTACTGCATGGCTCTACTTTAATGACATTACATAGCTAGCAGGCAAGCACTAAATGAGTGGAATTAATTAATGTAGGTGTTAAATGTACACTAAAAGCATTTGTTAAGTGCCTATTAAATGTTGTAAGAATGATTAAGCTGCCATTAGTGACCACTTTGTGCCCAACAGCTCCAATGTCAGCCGACAAAAGCCGTGCTTTAGTTAACAGAAGAGCACGTCAGCCCAGTGCTGAAGATGTAGTCTACAGGTTTATAGGGAGTTGAAGTGTAGGGCAAGTCATATTACGTGGGCTGTAGCAAAAGCCTATATGCCTAACCTTGAATTTACTGTTTATCAAGTAAGCTTGCTGTGTTTTTCATGTGGAGCCACACCAAATCCTGTGTGTTTGTGGTTTAATAGTCTCAGAGGGAGGCAGCTGCTGGGAACAACAAAGAAAAATGGAGTTCCTATTGAAGGTAGGCATTTTAACTTTGGTGATAAAAATTCTTTACTCTGCAGTAATCAGTAGGGGGAAAATTTGAATACTGGAGGGAATTCATCCCCAGTGCTGTCAATGGACAGCTCTACTGAAACGTTCAGTAGAAAGAACCTGAACTGCATTTTGTTCTAGCCGGCACGTTCTCATACCACATCAAGATATGACGCTGTTTTATCATATGGTGCCTTCACCTCTTCGTTTATTGACCAGCTGCAGCTATACTGGCCATCCAGAAATAATGGTCCTATTTTAGAGACAAAAAAAAAGTCTGCCTTAGGAGGCTGGATGGGATGTAATGGCAATCTGGTCTTTAAGTGATGACGTATGAACCCTGCTTCTGGGTCCAAACTACTCTGCGTTTATTAAGGCTGTTGTGTTTTTAACATGTGTTAATGCTTTTAATGTATTTTGTTCTATTTAATCTCAACAAGCCCCTAAAAAAATCAGTGATCACAGTCAGCCTCTCTCGGTTTTTATTACCACTATTCATTTCATAGCTCAGTTTTTAAAACCTTACGATGTAACTACAGCCCAGCCCATGCAGCAGTATATTAATGACTAACCTTATCTCAGTTGTTCTCCTTTCATCAAGTGGAAAAAAGTTAGCGTTCATCCTCCAGCTTCACTGTGCTAATGTGTTTATGTTATGCTAACATAGCTGTGTCACTAGCTAACACGTGGCACATCATTATATACCAGCTAGCCAAACTTCAGTAACCCTACAAACGTTACTGCTGTTTAGTTTTCTGTCTTCATTTATTTATGAAGTGATAGCAGAGCTGAATGTTTAAATTTTTTCAGAAATCCCTCAGTCAGAACATGATATATTATGTTTAGGTGGAAACTAGCGAGCTAACTTCCTGCTAACTTCTAACTCTGTTAAATTTAATAAATTCTGTTTTCATGGATGCCTGGATGTTAAACTTAATTGTTACACCTGGTGAAGCAGCAACACTGATGATTTTATTAAAGATGAAACAGTTTAGATAGTTTGTAACTCTCAGTGATGCCGCAGTGTTCGTTTGACTTTGGGACCTGAAGCGGAGTTTGGACCCGGAAATGACTAATGACGTCAGACTTAGACCGGATAGGCACAGGTTTGTCGTGGTCTGTCTTCTTGACATCTTTGTGTTTTGCACCTACTTTTGTTTGGTTAGGTTAAGTGACTGAAAACTATTTGGTACTGACAGTGGCGGTCCTAGCCTGTTCGGCGCCCCGGGCGAACACTCCCTCTGTGTGTGAGACTTTAAATCATCAAACTGTAAATTATAAATTTCAAATTGTTATTTTCTTACTCTTCTTATATTTATTGTTTGTTTACTTGCACTGCTGTAACTGGAGCCTCGTCGTCTCGTCTCTCTATATACTGGACTGTATGTAGCGGAGATGACAATAAAGTTTACTTTGACTTCAGCAGCGAGCAGGCGCACCGAGGGCTCTCGCGCTCACTGTTCGCGTATAGAATTTCAAAAAAACATTGGTGCAAATTATAAGTCTGTATCATAATGTCTGGTGTTTTCGTGTTTGTTGTTTTGTTTTTATTTTGTTTTATTTTGCGAGTTGGTTATTAGATGCTGCTCCAGCCAGCCAGAGACTCCCCCGCTGCCCCGCCCTCTCCTCCCTGTGCCGCAAGCAGCAGGCGCACCTCGCAAACGGAGGGCGCCCTTACTCCCAGCAAATGGGCGATAGAAAACCGATCGGTGCCTGTACCATTCCCAATATGCGCTGGCTGATGTCGGGGCAGCATGAGTACGAGCAATTTTTTATTTTTATTTTTTTTTTGCCGATGCCCGTGATGCCGCCCGCCACCACGATGCCGCCCCGGGCAACCACTCGTGTCGCCCGTATCAAAAACCGCTACTGGGTACTGAGCAGTAAAGGGTTGGTACTGACAAATCCATCTCACTGATGCCTTAATGTAGTGGGTTAGGATGCAGGCAACAAGCAAAAATGAACCAGACCAGAGGCTTTGACAAAACCCCACCGACTGGCACATGGCGACTGAGACTGGATTGGTTTCAGCATGCAGCACAGTGAAAACACAGAAACACAATCTTAAATCATCTTGACAGATTTGTGTCTCTCTTCTTTGTCCACGTCTGGCAAATGAAAATGAAGTAGAAGAGTAACTGTTTCTACATGCATCATTTCAAGAAGATGCATGCTATGCAGACGCACAAGTGTAGGTGCCAGAACAGGATGATCTAGAAATGGCAGCAGTGCTGAATCACACATGCTCTAAAACATGACCTTGGAAAAACCAAAGTTAAGTCACAGGAAAATTTGGTTTTGTGTTTCCGAGAATACAAAACGGTGGTGTGGTGATTAGCACTGTTGCCTCACAGCACAAAGGTCCTGAGTTTGATTCCACCACCTGGCTTGTTTGCATGTTCTCCCCATAATTGCGTGGGTTCTCTCCGGGTACTCCGGCTCCCTCCCACAGTCCAAAGACATGCAGTTAGTGGGGTTAGGTTAAGTGGTAATTCTAAATTGCCCATAGACATTACATAGGTGCAAATGTGGGCGCCAATGGTCGTTTGTCTATGTGTTCACCCTGCAACAGACTGGCGGCCTGTCCAGGGTGTACCCTGCCTCTCGCCCTATGATGGCTGGGATAGACTCCAGCCCCCTGCGACCTTGACATAAATGTTGTGATTACAATAACAAACACTGTTCTGAACAAATTGCAAATGAAGCTACCACTTTAAAATAATGGCTTTGATTAATAATGATAATAAGTGATGATAATTCACTTGTTTTAATTTTGTTAGTGGGGTGATTAATCACATTCAGTTTTATCAGCGAGTCATTACTGGACCCATTGCCATGGAATCTATTCCTTTGTTGATCACACCAGGGATTAATGAGTCAGGAAAAGACTAGTTAAAGATCCCAGATTCCTTTGTGAAGGCTTAATGGACTGGACACCTGCTTCATACAGGCTGACCCATGTTTTGAAATCTGTCCATTGGAAAAAATGTTAAAGGAAACAAAAATCCCTTTCTCCCTCAACATCTGTGCTAGAGCTACGATTTTCTTATTAAACTGTCAGAAAGTGTGCAATGTATACACAATATATGTATTTAGCTTTTTTTGTTTTTACCATTTATCAGAGAAAAAAGTAGAAGACAAAACATTGCACTGAAATATGTATATTTTTCACAGCTTTTAGTCCATTAATGAGTGATAAGCTTGAATATGTTAAGCCACAGCCGTAGGTGTAGTCTTACATTAAAAGCTAAAGCTGAAATATCTCAACTCAGGACTAGCACACAAAAGGCTTTATATGAGCCATCTGAAAAAACAGCAACAAAAAAACCTGTTTGCACTTGTGTTCGTGGTAAGAGGTGCAATTTCATAACAAATACAAAAGTAAAACCACAGCTGCGCCACTCCAAGCAACTCAGCGCAAGCAGGATTGTTTTGAAGCCTCGAAATTACCGAACAGGTGCAAGAGTAAATAATCAGACTCCAACCAACAAATATGGCAGTAGTTCTAGTGCCACACTCTCTTTACCCAAGAGGAAAAAGCACCGTGGCATATAGGAAGGGATTTAATTTGTTTGTGGGAGCAGTGGCTGTGTTTAGAATGAATATGAGATGTGCTTGGTGAGTGACAGTATCCAGTATTAACAGAAACCCAAAGACCAAACATAAAAAACCCCCAATCCTGACCCCATCATACGTACACCCAATCAAATACAAGACTAACTGAAAAATCACAGGGAAATGCATATGTGGACATATAAATGGTATATGGACTGGTTTTTAAATCGTGTGTACTGTGAATTACTGGTTCAAAGCTTCCTTTGTCTTGCGACCCCTCAGCCAATAAGAGCCTAGTTACAAAAATACTGACTGAAGTGATTTCTTTGCAATAGTTGAAATGCACTTTGCATTTGTACATCTGCACTCGGAAAGGAAAAGCTCAACATTGGAACCTCTCATCCATTCCTTTCACCCGACTTATTTACTTGATTACTTTTGCCTAAATATTTCTGCCAGTTTGAAACACATCCACTGAAACTGACCAAGGCAGAGCAGCAGACAGGTGATTAGATATTTACTGAAGATTAGTGTCAAGTCCATTTCTAATCCCATTCAGCTGTTTGTTTTCAGAACCCATTTAAACCCATTTAAAATTGCTCTTAGTTACTTAAAGCAGAATATGGAGTCTTTGTAAGTCTTTTAGATGCAGTCCATAGTAGAGTCAGGTAACTGTTCTGAGGCATGTCTATCTAAGGTCTGTAATACAGCTTTTGTTTTTCAATATTTACAATAATTATTTACAATAAGGTAGAAACCATACAATAATTTACTATAATTATAAGAAGTAAAGTAAGTAGTACAGTTTTATTTGCAGCTCTTGCTGCAAATAAAACTGAATGCAATTACTTATACAGAAATGTACATTAGCAGAAATATATAGAAACAAAGTAACCAGTGCAAATCTGTAACTCTCAATTTTTAAAGGAATAATCAGAAAAGTTTTAATAGAATAAAATACATCCATCTGTCTTTTCAGCGTGAGAGCTACAATAACTGCCTTTAAACATAATAGAATCGTGTCCAACAAGCTAACCTTCTGAATGGCACATTCTCTTCTAACATTTATTGTTACAGGTGTTAGAGTGTGAAAGTGTTAACATTTAATCATTATAAAAGTATTCCCAGTATGCCTTCAACCATTTTACATGAAAATGCTAATTACTACTACCATTGTTGGAGCAGTGCACTGTGCTCTGTTCCCACTGAACAGAATACAGACCATAATTTAGCAGCTCTAAAGAGTGAAGCTAAAACCCTGCACTGTGTGAAGAGAGGCATGGGTGACAGTAGAGACAGACATCGAGTTCATCCTCTTTGGAGCATGAATCTGGTTTTACGCCATTATATTATGTAATTATTTTCACCCTCTGTCTGTTATAGGAATCGTCCACTGATGCTCTCACTGTTGGGATGGGAGAAAAGTGTGGTATGAATACCTGCCTCATTTAATATCCTAAAGCGTTGCTGTAGAAAATCATCTCATATTTGTCTCCACGGAGGCTGATCAACACTGCATCACATTCTGTGATCAAAGAACAATATGTGCCCAGTGTTTTTAAACTTGGACTCACTCTCTGTGAAATGCTGCCCTGGAAGCTTCTCTTTCTTCTTTTCTTAATAAGGCGTGGTGGGTGGCTTACTTTGTTCTCGCGCTGGGTTCAAGTCTATGGGATGCCATTTTCAGTTAGTCATTTATTACGTAGGCTTTATCAACCCCCCCTGAGATTATAGCAGTTAGTAGGAGCTTCACAAATATGCCTCAGTTTTTCATTTCTGAAGCTGGAAGGCCTTTGAAAAGCACTTTTAATAAGTTTATCGCCTGTTTACTGAAACATGACACAAGAAGCAAGGCTAGCTTTTTTTCTTCTTTATAATCATCTTCTCTGCTCACTATTTGTCTTACAGTTATCTTCTCTGCGTCTCTCCTGACACGTCGAGCTGATATTCCCCACCAGGGTCGTTTGAGCCTGAACTCGTCTGACCTAACAGAATCTGCAGCCCAGCTAAGGAAACAAGTCAGTCGCCTGCCTTAACTGCTGTCATCTTTCCTTATCTCGTGACACCTCAGTGACACCCAGAGTGGCACTCGGAGTCGCCTACACCAACATCCACCTTTCAATCACACTTTCAATTGCAATTGCCTAATTCTGTGCTGGGATTTCAGTCCACGGCGAGGATATGAGATTTGTCAAGCACGAGCCCCCGAGAACCTGCATCGCATAACGCGTAGATGTGCGCCATTTCCTCAGCATGTGAACTGCAATTCATTTTATAAATGTCAGATGAAGCCTGGCAAGCCATCCACCCACACACACACACACACACACACACAAATAGCATGATGGGTAATATTCTTATTAGAGATCATTTTGATTGGCTTCCGCTGCCCTTTTCATTGTGTGAGCGACAGTGAAGGGAGAGATGATGAAGCGTGTGCCTAATGTCTGTATATATATGTGTGTGTGTGCGTGTGTGTGTGTGCGTGCGCGTGTCCGTGTGTCGGATGTTGAGGGTTTGAGGGTTTATGTAAGTAGAGATTAAAAATGCAATAAACCTGCCACATGGAGAATGCTGCTGTCATGTCGTCAAAACCTGAGTTTGCTGTCATTCGTATCTACCTATTTCACACACACACACACACACACACACACACACACACACACACACACACACACACACACACACACACACACACACACACACTTTTGATAAGAAAGGGGAGAGGATTACAGCTGGATATTGAGCATCTTAAGCCATCCTGACTCTCATGTCATTCTGTACCAGTGTGTGTGTGTGTGTGTGTGTGTGTGTGTGTGTGTGTGTGTGTGTGTGTGTTTGTGTGTGTGTCTGTGTGAGACAGACGAAGTAGAGTCACAGGGGCTCTTGAACAGGCAGCTTGCTTTCCCATTTCTTGCGGTGCCATAGCTTATTTCACGGCTCTTCGTCTGCTGTTTATATGAGAGCGTGTATGAGAGGCCTCCCAGTAAGAGTCATTTACCATGCTTTTGGTACCTGATTGTGTGTCTGTGTCTATATGTGTATCTCTGTGTGCATGCATGTGTTTGCACCATGGCCGAGGCCCTGATGGGTCCCTAGACACAGAGGATGAGTTAGCCTCTGCCCTGGTTTCCATGGCAGCTGCTAGCTTTATTAGACTCTCGCTTCAGCCCCCACAAACACACACCCACTTTCTCTCACACACACACACACACTTCATTGTACACTGACGGGGCTACACGGCCTCCCCGCCCTGAGGCGCTCACATTTTGGAGCAGTTAAGAAACTTGTCAGGAATGAGAGATGGGCGATGTGTGGCTAAATGAAGCGCAATGGAGAAAACGTCACGCGATTTCACACTTGAGTAGCCTCCGGCACTGCTGCTGCCCCACACACACACACACACACACATACATACGCACACGCCCTCACACAAACACAGAGGCAGGGTGAGATGAGCCTGAAATGAGAGCCATAGTGAACATCAATACAGGCCCCCATATCTACGCTCGGCAAGAACCATTCGAGATCAATATTCTCCAAACCAAACCAGTGTCACATTCTGTATGCTGCAAGCCAGACAGCATTAGAGCCGGTCCGCCCAGCATCAATCAGCTGCGAGCGCAGCTCCGTCCAACCACTTACGTGGCTCATAACATGCTCCATAGAGGCTGTAACCATGATGACACGCACACCACACTGACATTCAGATCTGATATAGTGGTAAATACTGCAGTTATGCGGTTCATCCTAAGCCATTACTGCAACAGATATAAGCAAATGCCTTTAATGCTCCTCCTGACTTTGGCCACCTTACCTCAGAGGTGCTGCTAGACCTGCGGTCCCCATATTTTTGCAGAACATAACTGATAAGTGCACAACAAGTTATCATTGAACTGTCGGTTTACTATATTGAACATTAGTTTGTATGCACTCATAGACAGGCGAGTTTTATACCACATGAAATCCTTTAAAAATGTTTTAATGTTGCATTGTCAGGTGGTGGGGACGAATGACAGCATAAGACATCAATTACCCTCGCCAGTTTGCATCTTCCACAGGGAAACCTTTAGCTAACAACCACTGCAGATGGCCAGTGACCACATGGAGCGTTGAAAAATGAAATCTGCTCTGAAATGCCCTCTATCTAACCTCTGCTGATATCTCAGCCTCCTTTCATCTAAATGCAGTTACTTCTGCCTCCAAAAGAACAACAGAGCCAAAGTTGAGGTGCCAGTGCCTAAATCCATCTTTTACATACAGTCAATGCAGATGGCCCCCAAATAAATGGTGAATGTAGTTTTTATTATATAGCGCTTTTCTACTCAAGGACAGCCAAGTTTAAACCACCAACTTTCAGATTAGTGGATGACCTGCTCTAACTCCTGAGCCACAGGCAACCTAAAACAGGTCCAGATGGTAGGGATGGACTGTCAAAATTGCTTTCATTTGACAATACAATTAAAAGAGGTCGAGTTACATATTTTGCACAGATCTTAACAAAGTAGACATTAATTACATTCTCCTCTTTTGTACTCCAAGAAATTAGTTCCCTCAGTTCCCCAAATAAAGTCTGCTATGTGCTGCAGATATTGTAAATGTAATTTTTGCATTTACAGTAGGATTAGTAAATGGTGATATGTGGGACCAGGCAATGGCAAATAACTTCCATTAACTTTAATTTAGTCAAAGCTTACTTGCTGTGTGGAGAGCTGTCCTTTGTATGTTGAGAGATTGGAGATTTTATTATCCTAATCCACAGGGGAGTGACTTCAGAGTTCTTATAGCCAGTTGTTAGGACTGCATATTAGTATAAAGGTGCTTCCACATCTGTAGCTTGGGTCATTAATAATTAATTTGGCTTCCACAACACTGTAACACAATTAATGCAAATGTGTTTTATGTTGTAAACATTAAAACAGGAGCAAATTTCTTTGATTACGTGCACAAGATGAACTCAACCACATACTGTATGAACATTTCTCTGCATAGATATGGACTCATAAGTAGCTTGTTTATTGTCATCATATTCTAATTTTGACACCATGACACAGCAGATTAAAATTACTTATGCCTCAGTGACCAAGGCCTAGAGCCCAGTCAGTGACCTATCTGAAAAAAATGTGCGTTTATAGCTTATGTTGTGTGAATGGGGGTTTATAGATTCCCCAGCGACTGCCAGCAATCACTTGCAACTGTTTGGTGAATATACATTTGTTTGCAACATGGATTCTGACTTGTCTCTAGGCCTGTGTGAAGCTTTACTCTGCATATGTACTCACACCATGAGAATGTTTCTTTTAGTTTTGCCACCATAAATAATACGACAGTCAGCCTGGAATTGGCTGGATACACTATATTGCCAAAAGTATTCACTCATCCATCAAAGTCATTGAATTCTGGTGTTCTAATCACATCCCACAGATCTATAAAATCAAGCAGCTAGTCATGCAGACTACTTCTACAAACATGTGTGAAAGAACTGGTCGCTCTCAGGAGCTCAGTGAATTCCAGCGTGGTACTGCGATAGGATGCCACCCATGCAACTGTTGTTACATTTCCTCACTACTAAATATTCCACAAAGCTTCTACTGTTAGTGGCATTATTACAAAGTTGAAGTGAATGGGCATGGCAGCAACTCTGCCACAAAGTGGCGTAAAATTTCACACACACCCACTGTGAAGTGACAGATCAGGCTTCTCTGTCTGGCAATCTGACAGACAAGTCTGGGTTTGGCAGTTGCCAGGAGAACGGTACTTGTCTGAATGCACTGTGCCAAGTTTAAAGTTTGGTGGATGTAGGGATTATGGTGTGTGGTTGTTTTTCAGAAGTTGGTCTTAGTTCAAATGAAAAGAACTCTTAATGCTCCAGCATACTAAAAACATGGACGAGCGAGTTTGGTGTGGAAGAACTTGACTGGCCTGCACAGAGTCCTGACATCAACTTGACAAAGCAGCCTTGGGATGAATTACAGCAAAGACTACAACCTACGCCTTCTCATCCATCATCACTGTCTGACCTCACAGATACTCTTCTGGAAGAATGAAAATTCCAATAAACACACTTCCAAACCTTGTGGAGCCTCCTCAGAGTTGAAGCTGTTATAGCTCCAAAGGGCTGAGATCATATTAAACCCTATGAATTAAGAATGGGATGTGACTCAAGTTCATATATGTGTGAATACTTTTGGCAGTATAGTGTATATAGTCAATACCAGGATTTGATTTACAGCTTCACACCAGTTCAAAGGTACCAGGTGAATGTTAACAAAGAAAGCAAATAATAACTTGCTGGTCTTGCAAAGCAAAGTTATTGAAAATAAACAATCATTTCAAATGCTTTTAACTCTTTTAACGATTTCCAACTTGTAAGACAAAAAGAGCAGACTGTAATCGACGGCTGGCTCTGACAAAGCAAAATATAAAACATGAGTTCTTTAAACTATCATGAACAAATGCCACCGATATTTGTGGTTCTTGTACAAGAATTCTTTCTGTGTGAGCAGTCTGCCTTGGAATTATGTTTGTATTGAGTGTCTCTGCAAGACATGATTTACATCCAGCAGTCCAAGATGCAGTTTACGGTTCGTGCAGTGTGGTGAAGTAAAGGTGTAAAGTCCGCTCTGGTGTTGACCTTGTTATAACAAACTATAACTGTATTTTATGCATACTGCAGTTATAATGCACAGATATTTGTGTCTTAAGAACAGACTTTCGAGTTTTAGCTGATCTCCAGAGTCTTTTTCGTCTGTCAGTTACAGATTAATTAGATCTAAAATCTCTTTTTCTAAATTCTAAATTTGCACATAGACTTAAAATGTAACTAGATGTTCCCACCTATTATTGAAACTGCCTTTATTTTCTTTTATTACTTTTTGCCCTCTCTTCCAATCCCCTCAAAATTAAGTCTGCAAAAATTATACCATAGGAATGTTATCCCACTTGGAAATTGCGGCTGTCACTTGGCATTAGCAGTACTTCATTTCTTCTCAGCAAGCGATGTAATTGCAAAACACCTATGCAACCATATAATTATTTTTGATTCTTTGTATCTGATGGCCATTTCTCATGTTTTATTCATATTTCTATCCACTTAAACAGTTCTTAAGGTCAAGTATCCTCCATGATTGCAGAAACCTGGGCACAGGGCTTTTTTTCCTCATGCCTGTAATTTGTGCGTCTAATGAAATGTAATTTGGCACACTCAAAATTTCACACAAAAACTGTCAAATTGAATATGTGCACTGTTTGAGCTTCATAATGAAGACTGACTGACAGCCCAGTGAGGAAGATTACTTCTCTAAGCCAATTTGATGTCACAATATCTTCTGTGCTGGGTGATATCTTTGCACAGGGCTCAAGTGTTTGAATGCTGCTAAATATCTTTCCAATCCTGTCATTCTGTCTGTCAAAACTACCAGCTTCCTTTCACTATGTCAGCAATGAGATTAAACAGAATTTTTGCATATAATGCATACATATATATTTTACATAGCCATAGTGATGCCACTCATTGGTTTTGGCAATTTGACTGGTACCATGTTGGTTTTGTTTGGAGTCAGAAGTTATATCTGGATTTGCTAGCAAGTTTAGTTAGCAAGCTTTCTAGCATTAGCTCATCCATATTTGGACAAGAGAACATAGTGCTAAGTTATCAGCTAATGCTATAATATAACCTATAACTATGCCAATGTACCTGTGCAGCGCTTGTGATAAGTGTAAAGTGGAAAGGACACTTGTGGCCTCAAGTTTTGCTTCTTTTGGTACTAGCAGACATCAGCTTTAATCTACTGTATCAGAGCTGTGCTAAGTTAGAGCTGATGCAAAGCCAACCTAATTTACATTATGTTTACATTGGCATACCAGCAAATAAACACAAAAGCATGTTGTGATTCAAATTATGATTTATTTTTGTAAAAGATTCATAGTAAACTAATAGGATGTTCATTTTTTAAGCTAGTTATTGAATACAGTGTTAGATGGTTATGATGTCAAGCATTGATTCTGTATTGGTTTAGTATTATGCCTGCTTTGGACTAACTTCTGTAAAGTACTTTTAAAGTACTTCTTTGTTATTGACAGCTCAAAGTTGTATCTGTCCCCGCACCTAAAGTCACCATTCATGTGGGAGGAAACCAGAGCAACTCACCAGAAACAAGGAAAATAAAGATAAAACCTTAAAATTGACTAATAATAAGAAGAATATTTTAAATAATATCTATATAGCTAGTAAACAAATTGTCTCCTGATATTGTTCCTTAAAATTTAGACCAGACAATGCAAATATATATATTTTTGACCCTTGAAAAAGATATGCAGTTATCCTGAGATCCAAAATTAGCCTTTGCTGATCAACTTGTTTATATTTTAGTTACAGGGATAGAACATTTGCAGTATCTGTTTCTGAGAGTATAGCTGACCTGTAGTTACCACAAGCTGTTCAATTTAAAAAAAAAGAAATCTAAAAGTAAGCACACTGCGCGTTATGTTTATCACATGTTGTCAGATTATGATTGTAAATGTCTTTGTTAGCTAAAAAGTACCTGGTATGAGCAAATGATCCGTAAAATCAGTAACAATGGTGAGTCAGTTTAATCAGCCCAACTGTAGAGATTCATTGCTAACCATTGCTTTAGATATTTACTTGCCACGTCTTTCTTTGGGATGTTATTATTATGAGAACCTTAAAGGAAATGTAATGAATTTAGTGTATGCTTATTCACCCAGGTGAAATCTATATTAGAATAATCAAATTAGACCTGTGTAATGCAATAGCACAAACAGATACAGCACACCTCTGTTACTTAATCAACCATATCTTGCATTGTAGTGGAAAAACACTTAAAATGTGTCAGTGTGGCTCAAGTGCTAGCAGCTATTCACAACATAGTTTGGGGCAACCAGCGTCCCTACTGTGGAAAAACCCAATGAGCATTTTCTTTCTAATAGTTTTACTGCTACTAATACCTCCTCTAGATTATGGAAATGGTCAACTTTGCCTCCCTACAACTTTGTGTAGTTCTCAAAAGTGAAAATCAAGTTGACAGATCACTGCTTTGACTTCCAAAAGACAAAAGGCTTTTTTGTTTTTGGCCTGTGATCAGAACTTCTGCAGCATTCCTTTATAAAGGAACTGCACAGGAATGCAATGCATATGTTTCGTCGGGAAACATATGCATTGCAAACTGTTTCCCAACGAGTTCCACTGAGTCCAGACCTCTAGCCGTTTTTCCCTCCACTAATTATTTCAGTCTCTACCACTTCTGGTTATCACATCTGTTGCACAATCTTCTTGACCAGTTGCTGCAATAGTTTCAAGTACAGCTGTCTACAAAGTTACATGAAGGAATTTGGTCTGAACATTTTGTTTTACTAGTTTTCCTAAAACTCCTGTCTGTACTTTTTGCTTTGAGGACGTTGTAAGGCATGTCTGATCCCACCACGACACGCAAGCCTCACCATCTGGCGTGGACACATTTCGGCAGCAGCCTGAGAAGACGCCAAATTAGATTTTGTTTGGAGTAAACTGCTGTTCGTGCTACAAGCTTCCATTTTCTCTCTGTTGGGATATAGCTAATCACCTGTGATTACTAAGCACGCCGCAGGCTAAAGGCGTGTGTATGTGTGACACAAGTATGGATTATATAACTTGTCTCAATTTACTGTGATATTAGGTAGACCTGAGCATTAAAGGGGGTTATATTCAGCTGTGTCTTATTAAAGGTGGATAAACTGAGTGCAGGTGGGTGTACCTTGCACTCCATCTCTCTGTTTAACACGTTTACTGTGTATCGACACTCAGCGGATAATGTCCTGTTCAGCATTAGCAATGCTTTAACTGTCTGTTATAAAGAAAGCAAGGTATGTTTAGAATCCACAGTCACGCTGTGTAAACTTTATCCACCTGCATTTTGTTGCTCATACCTCCACCTCCATCTTCCCCGTTTCCCCCCCAACCCTCTTTCTTTCCACTCTCCATCAGCCATTGGGAGTCTCATCTGAGAGAGGAGAACAGAGACGGAAAAAATAAGAGTGGGGATGCAAGGACGCGTGGCGCAGAGAATACTAAGCACCTATGGGTGTTTAACACAAAGCCCTGTACAGACACCCGTGTGCATACACACACAGAGGTGTATATGGGCACACATTTCTCACTTAAGCATGCACACGTATACGCAAACACACTGTGCTGGGTATTATCAGCCCCCTTGGTGCAGGTTGAATAGAATGTATTTGTACCTCAGGCTTAAACAGTGAGGATTATGGGGGATACGAGGGGAATGCTAAAGCCGGGAGGGAGGCCGACGACCTTGGTATGGACTTGGAAGGCAGGAGGAGGGGTTGGTTGTGGTTGGCGTATCATTCAAAACTGCGGTAAACACGAGGGCTGAAAACAATGATGGTCTTGTGTGATGTGCGCGTCCATTTAAGTAGAAATCACAGCATTAGGGCTGTGAAGAGTTTCATTAGCCCAGTGCGAAGCAACGTGTTGGTGAAGAACGAGCGTGCGCTTGTCTGATATTTCCATCAATAACGCATTCATGCTTTTGTTTTCACTACGTTTTGTGTTTGCGTGTTTACATGAGCATGTCCATTCCCATTTTGCACGTGTTTTTGTGTGCCCAATTGTGTGGAAATGGGGGATGCATCATATACTTGTTACAAGTGGCAGGACAGAATGCATAATTCATTTTCATTTGGACTGCTGTAATAGGGTGAGTTTGTGTCTGTGTAGCGGCCGCAGGGAATGTGCTTTTTCTTTCACTAAGTGTGTGTGTGTGTGTGTTTGAGAGAGAGAGAGAGATTTGGCACATCTGTGTAATAACCTGGGATTGGATGTGTCAGGTCATTTCTACAAGTGTTAAAGAAAGCAAGGAGGAGAGACAGGCAATCTGATGAGTAGAGCTGCATCTCAGCTCATCAGTGTGGGGGGGGAAAGGGGGGGGAATGTAGGAAAATTGGAAAGAGATGGGTGTGGAGAGGTAACATGGGTGAACAAACAGCCCGTGGACAGGGGCGGGGATGAAGAGATGGACGATGGAGGAACGAGCTGAAAAGAGGCAGAAGGAGGAGAGAAAAGTAATGTAGGAGCGATGGAGATAAATCAATAGGAGAATGGTGAGGAAAATAACAGAGAGGAACGAGTGAAGAGCTAGGTGAGGGTGGAGAGGAGAGAGAGTAAAGGAACGGGGGGATGGAGAGATGGTTGATAGAGAAAGGGTTGCAGTTAGAAAAGCTGCAAAAAGGAGAAAGAAGACAGGAATATAATATTTATGTAAATGTGTATTAGCAGTGTTTCAAGATACAAGATACACGCATACATCTGCAGCCTGTGCTTAAAGTCAGCTGGCCTTTGCTGTGCTCATGTGTATGGCCTCTCACCACAGTTTTACTAGAACTAAGTTAAACTGTTTACCCATCCATCTTCGACAACTTATCCACTTATCCAGGTCCAGGCTGCAGGGGTTGCCTACTATTGTCTAAGTGATTTCAGTTCATTACATTACAATATAATACATTTATTTAGCACCAATTCACCACAGCAGTTGTCTCAAAGACCTTTTAATTGTAAGCTAAGGTCCTACAAGCCCCAGTCATCTATGAGAAAACGTGGTGGCTGTGGGAAGGAAGAACTCACTTTAAACAGGAAAAGACCTCCCACAGAATCAGAGAGGAGCAGCCGTCTGCTGTGACGTACAAGGGCAGGATTACAAAGACAGAAACGCATAGAAAAAAGTGCTTGTATGAATGGGTGAATGAGGCATGTTGTATAAAGTGCTTTGAGTGCTGCAGGACTAGATAAGTAGATAAGTGCTATATAAGTCCAGTCCGTATAATCCAGGCAGCTGATATAGCAACACAAATAAGGGATGGTTTTGGGTCACCTGATCTAGTCCTAACTCTAAACCTTATCCAAAAGCACCAGCCCTTCTCCATTTACCAGATCACCATACTGAAAAAAAGAGATTGGCCAGCTCTTGGATTTACGTAAGCATCTTGCGTGTATTTAACACAATCGCCTCATGCTTTAAAGTTAAGTGTAACTACATAGTGTAGAAACTACATGATATGCAGAGAGGCTAGATTAAATTGTTCATATCATGTTCAAGTGAAGTGAGTCAATAATATATCAATGTTAAATCTTGCGACACTGCACGGGTTTCAGACTCGCGCTCTTTAGATCGTGGTTTCAGGAAGGCATCCATCTCAGTCAAGTCGAGCAGCCACCTCTACTTTTTTTAGTATACCAAAAAAAGTAAATTGGGTGGTTGTTACATTAAAAAAGTCTAACTTGTAATTTGAACACAATAATTTCATGTTTCTATGAACGTAATTAAATCATGAAGAATCTGTGCGAAATTCAACAACTTAATTTGTTCTTGTTGAGACGACATGATACAATCTAGTAAGAGTGGTTAGTTGCTGAACTCATGAAATTCACAAGATCGCACAAGATTTCAAACTGCAGGAAAATCACTGGAGTTATAAGAGGCAGACAACTACACACGCACCACGTGCATGCTATTGCTATTGCTATTTATTGTGTATTATTACAAAAACAAAACAATTCTGCATCAAATACAGGAAATCATAGCTTTCCTACATTTCCTAGATTGTTGGCATGGTGCTTAGTGCTGTTGCTTCACAGTAAGAAGGTCCTGTGTTCAAATCCACATTCTGGCTAGTTTGCAGGTTTCTCTCTGGGTATTCTGGTTTGATGCATGCAGTTATTAGAGTTAGGGTTAACTGGTGATTCTAAATTACCTGTGAATGTAAGCGTAAATGGTTGTTTGTTTCTATGTGATAGACTGGTCAGCTGTCCAGGGTGTACCCTGCCTTGTAACCTATCACTTCAGGGTTATTTCCCAGCCCTCCTGCAACCAGGATAAAGATAGAAGGATGGTAGTTGTTGAAGACCTGTTCAATTTTTATGGTAACCAGGATTTAGACTTTGTTGAACATTATGTAATATGAAGACAGCATGTAGTATTTAAGTGACCAAGTAGTATTGGGGTAAAAGTTATTGAATAGTGTTGACATAAAATGACAAAATTGTGAAGGATTAAAATATTCCAAGAGCTCAACTTACTTCATCTGAACATGTTTCAATCGCGTTTTATGAACACAAAATGCACAGGTTTACTGGATATGAAAAAGTTGTGTTGATTTAACTCAGTTGTTTAAGTTTCTGCCAAAGCAAAACATTTGTGTGCAACCAATGTCCACTATTGAATCAAGTAAATCCAACATGGCCTTTTTTTCAGTGCAGCAAGGGTGTAGGGCTCGAGCTGTGTTTTTGTATGGCCACATGCTAAACAGAAGATGCTACATTTCAAAGAAAGTCTCATACATTTGGCTATTTTTGACAGTTTTTCAATTGAAAGCTTATAAACACGGGTATTCCAACCTGGGAAAAGGAAAGGGGTGGACGTTAGGGGAAAAACTCTAACAGATGGGTTGCCAGTGGCATGGTGGTTGTTAAGAGGTTAAGCCCAGTCTTAAAAGTAGATGTCTGTCACATGACCCAAACTGGCAGCTGGTTCCACAAAACAGTGGCCTGACAGTTGAAAGTAAGGCTGTACTGTGAGAGCAAAGTGGTCTATTAAAATAATATATAGTGCTGTCTTTGGTGGGAAACACAGGTATTTGCCAAAAAAGCTGAGAGTATAATCCTTCCTGCATATTCTGGGTCTGCCCTGGGGTCTTTTTCTAGTAAGACTTGTCCAGAACACCTTTCCTCAGAGGCATGTCGGAGGCATCGTGGCCAGATGCCCAGACCACTTTTCATTAAGGAGCTTCTCATCCTAAAGGCAGCATCTGGACAACCTTCAGAGAAAGCGTATTCCTACAATCTCAGAAAGCTGATGCGGTTCATCTGGACATTACGTTTTCAGTGGGAGAAAGGTTTGAAATAGGTGAAACTTTTCTCCCACTGAAAAAACTTTGGCCAGATGAACAGACAAAGCTTTCTGCGATTTCTGGGATTGAGCATGCAATAAGACCTTATTTTACAACCATATTCGTTCTGCGAAAACCAGCAGTTTGAGGCCATAGAGGGTAAGTTAAGTTGTTCACCAAACAAACCGAACTGAAAAATAACGGATCTATCATATACTTAAATAAATCAAAGCATGTTTTGTATGTGTGCCCCCTGAATAAAAGGTCTACATTTTGGTGTTAGAAATGAATAGTGTTGAAAAAAAAACAACAGTCTCAAAAGAAACCTTTGTTTTTCTCTAAAAATACTGTACTTCTAATAGAAAAAGGTCCAGGTAAAGTCACCCATGATAAAACAAACAAACAAAAAGCAACCATAAAGCTATTGACAGATCACAGGCTGTAAAAGCTGATTGAACCACACTGCATTTGAAAAACTAGTGGCTGTGCATTCATGCTAGGTAGGAGGTCCACGTAAAAATAAAGTTGAAGTGCTGCTGACAAAAATCTGAAAAGCTCTCTTTGCCATTTTGCATGCACTTTTTAGATGGTATCGAACTCCAGCTCAGCAGTCTATCACTCCCCCGTCTACTTTCAAGTTGTGCACAGTGTCAGGCTTCAGTCTTGATCATGTGGGAAAAATAACATCTATGGAGTTTAGTTTAGTTTTAGTCAGCTTTTATACAGCTCTGAACAAAAAACTGATAAACTTACACTTAAGGACAGTTCTGCCAAATGCCCACTTTATTAGCCAGAATTATCTATTTTCAGAATTATCTATTTTAAAGAATATTTGTTCTCAATATATAGATGGGATTATGTAAAGGTGGAGTTGTGCTAGTCAAAGTGCAGTCAGTTCATATTCTTAATGACAATCGAGGATCTTAATCTTTAAAATTCAATTCAATTCCACTTATTTATACATCACAACAACAGTCCCCTCAAGGTGCTTTACATTGTAAGGTAGAACCTACAATTAAACATACAGAGGAAAAACGCCACAATCATATAAGCAAGCACTTGGGCGACAGTGAGAAGGAAAAACTCCCTTTTAACAGGAAGAAACCTCCGGCAGAACCAGCTTCAGGGAGGGGCGGGGCCATCTGCTGCGACCAGTTGGGCAGAGAGAAGAAAGACAGGAAACAAATAGGGAGGGGATAAGAAGCATGAAAGTCAATAGATCTATAAGAGCAAATCTGAGCAAGACCATGGACTTTCTTTTTTCTCAAGTCCACGTTTGTTTTTTTTCTAAAACTTAGTGCCAAATAAAAAGATGAGCTATCCTGGATGCTTGGTTTGCAAATGTAGTCAATAAAATAGCGATACACGATTGTATCCCTACGCCAAGACTGAAAGTGGTGGTTCCATGGTGTAATGGTTAGCACTCTGGACTCTGAATCCAGAAATCTGAGTTCAAATCTCGGTGCAACCTGTATTTTGGACAGGGGTAGCTCCCCACTGCTTCTTTGAGTGAACTGGTTAAATGCAGAGGACTACAACATTTCCCATGTGTGGGATTATAAGGGTTGAAAAATAAAGTTCAAATTAAAAATGTTCTCTCAACCACAATCCTGAAAGTTGTGAGAAAGCCTCAACTCCGGTAAAAAAAAAAAAAATTAACTTTTGAGTATTTTTTCCAAAAAACAAAAAAAAACCCAAAAGAGATGATTTCCTTGACAGTAGATGGAATCATCATAAATAATTTATGACCATTTAAAATCCTTTGCCAAACTCACAGGTACTCAGAACTTTTTTTCCTGGATGTCTTAGCGACTCCTTTGGATCTCAGCAGGATGACACCATGAAAGCAAAGAGAACACAACTGCAGATGTCAGAGGTTCAAATAACACAAGTTCCACCAGTCGTTTCTACTCATTAGTGCCTAATCTGGAAACTGAGAGTCTATTTTTATCTGTTTGATGATGTGATGAACTTTTTCCCCACGACTGAACAATTAAATTGTTCAACAAGTATTTCACTTTCTTATTGGGCACTGCTTTAAACACCTTAGCACCCAACAGGTTACTGGGAAAAAAACCCTATAACTTAGCTATAGGGTCAGGTTTTACCTGGATACTAAAAAAGCATATTTTCAATAAGCAGAAGATAACTCTTTTTTACTATGAGATATCAATTTGGGTGTGTCAATTAATTAAAGAGGTAGATGTAAAAATGAACCTAGACCTAGGCCTAAACCAGTTAACTGGACACCTGATGGATGTCAACACGGCCAAACCAAACCTGAAGCAGAGACAAGGAGGAGTTGGGGAAGGATAAAATGAGGAATAAAAACTATGACAGAGTCAAGTTTGAATAAATCTGAATGGAGTCAGATGGAGAATAAGCAAAGAGGATATGAGAACAGAAGACGGCTTTAATGAGGTGTGATAGATACCTGGAAAGGGGGCTGTTGATTATTATACCTCACTCAACAATGTGGTATATGATTGTGTGTGTGCACGTGTGTGTACGTGCGTTTGTGTGTTTATGTGGTGTATTTGATGTTAAGGTGAGCTGATCAGTCACTGGAAACTCCCCCGTATGTCCCTCGCTACGAGCTGTTTAAGGTCAGTTCGTCCCCGTGGCAACATGGAACGTCAGTGAACTCCCCTACCATCACCGCCACTGCTCCCAGAAACCACAACACGACTCTGGCCAAATGCCACTGTCTGTGCGTGTGTGTGAGTGAGCATGGATGTACACGCATTTGTGTGTTTCCTGAACTCTGACAAATGCCACTGACCGGTGACACTATCAAGCCAAACAACAGGGTCTTGGTAGGGTTTTCAGATCGTGTTAGGAGCGCTGGCTTTACAAAGTCGAGGCCACGCTCACACACAAACATACACTAACAGCAGCCAGCTTTTTCTTTTACCCTTCTTTGCTACTGCTATTTAATTTTTTTCCAAAAGTTTATACTAGTGTGTGTGTACCTGATATTTATGTACAATATGTGTGTTGTCCTAGATAGACACACACATACACAATCTGCCAAATGCACAGGTAGTAAACTAATTGGACTTTAGGCCATGCATTTACTTCATATGCATTAATGTGACTGTGCATATAACCGTGGCCCTTCTCATTTGCCTCCAGTGACAGGCTCGCCTCTCCTCGCTAATACTAACACGATGCTGCTTAGCTTCTAATTAAGATGTATGAGTCACCATGTCCGCTTGTGTGCGTGTGTGAGAGAGAGAGAAAGAGACAGAGACTGTGTGTGTCTCATCATCATAGTCTGCCACACATGAATGGTCCTGTCCGCGTTGTGTTTGGCAGGGTTGAATGGTTTTGCGGCCAGGAACGTTGTCTAATTTAAGATGTCACACATGCTCGGTAGCTCATTTACGCAAGCCGCGCACGCACTCACTACACTGTAGTAGCAGGCGACAAGCGCCCATCCAAAGGCCATACACACACATGCACAAACTTGTGCCACGGAACATCTTGATGGACAGACAGTTGGGCGAGGGGGTGTTGATGAGACATACACACAAATGTCATCTGTTTGCGAACCCACACACATGAAAATGCACCACTTTTTAGAAACAGCAGCCACTGTGCCTTCAGTTCCCTGGCAGGGTGATTACTACTTTTATCACTATGCTCATCATCAATCATCAGCCCACAGACACATGCATGGTGACAAAAGTGCTCCAGCTCCTTAACACACATGTAACATTCTTGTTAATTGCTGTGTCTTATGAGCACAGATACACATACAAGGGGATGGAGTGAAAGTCAAAAATTCTGATAAGTTCTTTTTTTTTTTTTAATCGCGTGAGTAAAAATGGAAATATTTTCATTACCGAGAACTAAAAATGTTTGGGTGTACTTTTAGTTACAGTCAGTGTCAGGTGCAACTCCACAGCAATATAATATGTGTTAAATGGTCACCATCCTGCACTACTGTTCTAAATAACAACATAGCAGTTACTAATCAACCAATACTGACATTTAAACTGAGTTTATGTGGAAAGAGAAAATGTATGGTGACCTAAAACCTTTCAAGAATTAAAATTACTTCTGATTAATTCCATGAAGGATAAAGAATGAAAACTGCTCAGACCAGAAACAACAATCCATCAGCGTGAACACAGCACCAACTTGTCACTGATCAGAGGTGGGAAGTAACAACGTACAAAGCAAACATCCTGCAAACCAAACCAAGCTATGCTAACTTTGTGTTATTCAAATGCGAAGCACTGTGTTGGACTGGTACATCTGGTTGAATTGTGTAAATCCACATAGACACTAAACACTACCCTGAAAAACCCAGTGGATCTCACATTAGAAATGATTGTGATTACTGAGTTGTGATCCTTTGGTTCATTTTTAAATTGAACTTTCACTGCTTTTGTCCTACATAAAAGATTCAAACGGAGTACATTCTTCTGAAATAGAATTCAGATTGCATTGTCATGTAACAATGTTATTTTATACGAAAATAGTTAGTAGGATTGTCCTTCGAGGAGCTACTGTTTACTTTCTCAATTTCTTACTATAGCTTAATTTTTAAAAAGTATCAGTTCCTGCCGCAAGTGGAGGAGTTCAAGAATCTCGGGGTCTTGTTTGCGAGTGATGGGAGAAGAAGATGGATGGATGGTATCAGTGTCATATATTTGGTAGAAGAACCACCTTCTACCAAATATATGATTGGTATCAACTTTGTGGTATAACCTAATCAGTCCTATTAGGGTTTGTTAATACTGATGACTAATATTTTTCTTGTTTTATTCTCTGGACATAAGAAAGAAGACATTGATGTACTAACTCAGTGTTTCCCAAACTTTTTTTGTTAGGCCCCACTTAGTTTTACAAGAAAAATCTTCACCCCCCCCGCACAAACACATCCTCCAGCCACACACACCCATATTTTATATTCAAACTCCACTGTGGTTTATTTCACACCTCAAAGATTTCGTAAACAATTAAACAAATAAAAGTAAACTGCAATAAATTACAGGTAGCAATGAAATAAACTACTGATTCTTTTACGCTACGTCCACACCTACACGGGTATTTTTGAAAACGCTGCTGTTTCTATGCGTTTGGGTCTTTCGTACACATGTAAAGGCAAAAACATAGTTTTTCAGTGATTTTAAACGCCGTTTACGTGTGGACGAGTAATACAGAGTTTGTCACGCAACGTCAAAGGTATGTGCCTTTTTTCTGTGCGCATGGTGTAATTATTTTACGTGTAGTTGTTTTTTTCCTGTTTAATAATATTCAACATTGCTATCAATACATTTTTCAAAAATGGGTTTAAAAACATAAACAACTGTGGGATACTGTTTGTAAGTGGTTTGGACAGGGGGAACAAATTATGGCAGGATCAGCCTGATGTTATTTGTATCCCAATGTAACTTTACTGTATAAAGAGCAAACATCTCCAAAATGTCAGGAGTAGTTAGTCACTACAACAAGTGTTTGTGAACTAAAAATAAAACATGTGGGATACTGTTTGTCTGTGATTTGAGAGCCCAGCGCTGCTCCTGACGCAGGGAAAACAAATTCTGTCACAGAGACCCACCTTGGCACTTGTGCAGGTGAAGCCAAAGGAAAGATATGCTTCATCATATTTTCTAGTCTTTGGTTTGGAAACATATTCAGCGATGCTTCATCTCCTGCTCTGCGTTTGTGTGGGAGCCCTGTCAAAAAGCTGTCCATTATGCTAGCAGTGTCCAAGCATTCTGGGTTTTTTTTTTCCTTTTCATCCCCCCCTCCCCCCCTTTGGGAACCTCTGTACTAACTAGTGAAGACAGTGTGTTGAGAAGATGGAAGAAGTAGATTGAGGAGCCAATGAATTTAGAAAATGAGAGTGAGAGGAGGATGGATGGAGGATAGTTAGTGGAAGTGAGAGAAGCTAAGAAGAGGATTTAGAGTGGAAAGGGTTGGTTCAGATGACATACTAGTACAGGTAGGAGATATCGTTTTTAACCAGATTGTTTAACATAATCTTGAGGAGTGACAGGATGCCTGAAAAAGGCGAAAAAGTGTATTATACCAATTTCCAACAACAAGGTTGATGTGTAGAGCTGAGTAACTACAGAGATAAAGCTGATGAGCCACAACATGAAGATATGGGAACGAGTTGCTGAAGTAGAAGTGACACATTAGTCAAAGGTGGGGGTGGGATTACATCAGAGATCAGCTCTGATACACTTCATGTTTGCAGTGGTGAATGGATAGGTTGACTCATGACGTCTCTGTGGACTTTGACGTTTGCAGATGACACTGTGAGCTGTAGTGAGAGATCACAGGTGAAAGAGAGCCCGGACAGGTGCAGCTGGGCTCTGGAGAGAAAAGGGACAAAACTCAGTAGAAGCAAGCCAGAATACATCTGCGTGAATGTGTGGGAGACAGGTGTACCAGTAAAGCTGCAAACAGCAGAGGTATTGGAGGTAAGATGACTTTAAATACATGGGATGAACCACCCGAATCAATGTACACTCCACAAGAGAGGTGAAGAAGCGAGTGCAGGCAGGGTAGAGTGGGTGGAGAGGAGTGTCAGGGGTGATTTGTGAAAGGGAAGCTTTACAAGATGGCAGCAAGACCTGCTATGATGTATAGTTTGGAGATGGTTGCACTGACAAAAACACAGGAGGAGGAGCTGGTGGTGGCAGAGTTGAACATTTTAAGGTTTTCATTGGGAGTGAGCAGGATAAACAAGATTAGAAATTAGTATTTCAGAGGGACAACACAGTTTGAGCAGCTTTGAAATGAAAAAGGAGCAGACAAAAGAAGAAGTGTTAAATATTTTTCCTGAAATCAGCCCATTTTAATTCCAGGAACTGAAGCCAGTTTTTGTAGGAATACCAGCAAATAAACATGTTTTTTTCTAATAAAAACTTCAGGTTAGCCTTAGGCTTTTAAAGCAGCACTAAATACAACAAGGAGATGTATCTAGACATGTGTTCACAACATGACATGTCAATTATTCAGGTCATGATTAAGGCCAAAAAACTCAGAATTTATGTTCAATAGTATTAGTAAAATATGAGCTACTTTCACATCCCGCCTCTCTGCTGGTGTGAGGCTGTGAACACAAAGTATTCAATCTACTGTAATAACAAAGCAATAAATTATAGCCTTTGTGTAAATGACCACGGCAGACCCGGGTGCAAGTTCATGCTTTGCAGCATACTTTATTGACTCACACGGTTGCTGTTCACAATGCTCACAGAGCTCTTCCGCTGCCCGCTCAACATTATCACAACCACCACAAACACAGCACCCATTACAATATTTAAGTCGGCGGGGCGTGATTGCAGATGCCGTGCAGGTGCGTCCGCCTTCCCTGCACGGCACCGCAGGCCACGCCCCGCCATGCTATGGCCCTTTCCTCAGAAATGTTGACTCTAAATATCACACAGTCTGCTTGTTGACACTCCTGAAGATCTTCTTACCTGGTCACACAATCTGCATTTAGCACCACCGTCCTCCGTGTTGCAAGCCAAAGCTGGTAACAGACATTGTGTTAGCTTGATTGACAAAATAGGCTGCTAGCTACCTGTAACCTGTCCTAGCTACCTGTAGCCTGTCCTAGCTACCTGTAGCCTGTCCTAGCTACCTGTATGAGGCTAACTGCAGTAATGATGCAGGCAGCCTGATGCGCTGAATGAGGCATTACCATATAAACATAGTTCCTCAAGATCATTCTAGGAAGTTGGAGAATGTTTCCACTAATTAGCCACAAGGATTTGTATTCATTAATAGACATTTTTGGAATGTGTTGCACCCAAGTTGGTTTTTTTCCTGTTTCCTGTCATTACATTTTCTGGGAATTGGGAAAAGGTCTTGACTGGTCCTTCTGGGAATTCCCTGGATTAAACTGTAGTACAGATATGTGTGTTGCTGGATAATACTACAAGTAATGAGTAGCGTTAAAAAATTAGTTTGAACTAGGGCTGTCAACGTTAACGCGTTAACGCCTCATCATGATTAAAATTTTTAATGCATTTAACAAATCTGAAGCGCAGAATGGACAAGCTTTGGACAAACTGCCCGAGATGTGCTGACAGAGACATTTCAGGGACTTTGAGTCATTCTGCGCTTCTGCAGAATGACTCAAATTAATTCGATTTTAATCGAATTAATCGTGATGATGGATTAATCCACTTTAATGCATTAACGTTGACAGCCCTACTTTGAACAGATAAAGTAATAGATTACTTTTTTTTAAAGTGCTGTGCGACGTTTAATAGATTACAGTTGTAAGTAGCATTTTATAAGAAGCACCACTCAAGGAAAAGAGTTCTGAGTAAAATCTGAGAAAAGGAATGTTGCATTGCTGCTTTTAGGTTTTTCATATGCCTTGTAATCAAGATACTATAATCTACTATAAGTACAGTGTGACAGCCTTTATGCTTTTGAAGTTTATAACAATCAAAAGCAGCTATATTGTATGTGGGCATGATAACATGCTCATAATGGCAGCGTGTAGTAGTCATAGGGTCTGTATAATGTTTACTACCATTTCTATTTTAGTTTAACACCACCAGCACACTGCAGTAGGCTGATGAGAAAGTCAGAACAGTGGCATTTGACAATGAAATGTTACGTCAGGGTCTAGTACCTGGACAATAATCCCCCCAGAGTATTCTGGATCTACTTTGGGATCTGGAGGTGGGGATGGAGGGGCATCCTTATCAGACATCTGAATCATCTGAACTGGCTCTTGCAAAGGATCAGGGGTTCTAGTGTGAAGCCCCCATGAATGGTGAGCCCAAACCACACAAAATAACTTTCAGTGAATTCTCAAAGCTTATAACCATGTGTGAGGGTTGTAACTGGTAAATCACTCAAAGCGCTTTTATACAACATGCCTCATTCACCCAGTCACAAGCACGTTTTTCTACACCTAAGTGGTTTTGACCAAACAGTCACACTCTGATATTCGCATCAGAGAGCAACGTGGGACTTTGCTATTTTCCCAAGAATACTCTGGCATACAGCCAGGAATCAAACCACCAACCCTCTGATTCGTGGATGACCTACTCCACCTACTGAGCTACAGGTGATAATAGGAGCTACCAAAGTCAGTTATCATCCACCTGTGCTGACCTTTTCTGTCTGTCGATCCTGCTTGTGCTCCCTCTTTCTCCAGTCAGTGTGAGTAAGTTTTAATCTGTTACTTGGTTTCAGAGTTGGGTGCACCTCTGTGCCTTTCAGCCCTCCTGGCGAGCATACCTGAAAATGGTTTGCTGATTAACTCACTGGTTTTGCAAGCGGTCATCACCTGCTGCCTTCTTAAGGCTGACTTCTTTTCTGTGCCAAACCCACTGTCATTGTGAAGTGTGTGCGCGTGCGTACCTTTGGACTTCCTATGGATCAAGCTTCAGCTAAAACCCAGCCAGCCCTCCCACCTGCTCCCCTCTGTTGTTATTGTCTGAGTCAAACATTCTGCTGTCTGCATTAAACCTGTTCAACTTTGATACTTCTGTGCTGAGTGTGAGTTCAGGTCTGGTGATTATGGACTTGACGGACATGTACCTAATCCAGAGAGCCATTACCTTTCATGGAGCTCTGCTGGGAGAACATGAGTGAGTCCTCTGTCATCTCACCTCTACACGAGACGTCTTCTGTCGACGTTATTTATTATTCATATATTAAGGGGCAGAACACTCAAATGGACTTAGTATAAGCAAGAGCTTCATTAGCATTTCTTACTGCCTGAGTTCATTATTAAATTTCAATGTGTATTTGATAAAGGTTGAAGTTCAGATGCTGCTGCTCCCAGAATATTTAGTCTGTGACAGGAAGAAGTGTGGAGGGTTACTCCATTGATTTGTTTGGATTTTGGCTGAGGACAGTAGTTGGGAGGACAAAGCTTCCCATTGGGCTTTTTCTCATTGATTAAATAATTACACGAGCAGTGAATTAGCTGCTCAAGTATTGCCTGATTACCTTCACTCACTTGATTCTATGGGTACTGGGATGGACAACCACATTCATAAGGACTGCCTCACTTAAGCTTATAGTTCCTGTGAGGCTTCTTTGTGGATAGTTTCCACTTTCACTGAACATGGAAAGAGAGCGAGTATGATGAATTAGGTGCTGAACCGATGCAATTCTAAGGTCTCACCTATCTCTGGAGGACAGTAGCAGAAGAACTGTGACTGGGACGTGTTTATACTGTGGCGAGAAAGAACATTTCATTGAATCCTGCCCCCAGTGACCAAAAGACCTTCTTATTTCATTTAATGGTTTCAGCCAAGATTTGATGTGAAAATGATTCCGTGTCTCACCAAACTTTAAATTATTCCAGGGAGGAACAAAGTTTTTTGGACATAAAAAAACTAACTAAACAACTTGACATTCTGTTAGAAGGCCCACTCCAGGTCTCCACTCTAAGTGGCAACAATCTTGCCCATATTACCCCCCACCAGTCTCTTCTGCTCTCTGGAAATCACAGTTAAAATATCTACCTTTACATTTTTGATATGACGTGCATGCCGCTTGTTCTGGAACGCCCCTGGCTTAAGACTCACAGCCCCACTATAGTGTTCTCTAAACAAGACAACTGACTAGAGCCTCTTTTGCTATGAATGTTGTTTGCAGTCCATTCTGAAACGTAAGACCTGTTTCCCCTGTGTATCGTGACTTAGTAGAGAGTTAGCACCATTTCCCATCAGTTGACTCCCAAGCCACCATCAGGCACAATATTGAGCTATATGTCACATGCATTTTGTCTACACTAAGATCTAATAATTGTGCACATAACATTAAAAAAATGATATAAAGGTATTTAAAGCTTGCAAGTATCAATTACAAGTAAACATGTGGCATTATAAGCCTCTGAGGTTTAAGTCATCATCAGTGATGACCCTAACTCTAATGTTAGGCAATCAGAATTTATCATTTTTGTTTTTCTGGAAATGCTTACCCAACTGTAGGCAATCAGGGTACAAAGTAAAGTAGTGCTCCTAACTGGCATGCCTTGTTTTCTCCAAAATATGGGCTTAGCCTAAGGGTGCCATATATAACGATTCAGACTTCAGAGGGTTAGAAGCTTATGCAATCCAGTGACCCGGCAATTGCCAGATCCCATGAAATGAATGGGCCACCAAAGGATAAGCATCTGATGCCCCTCACCATCTTCTTATTGTGGTTCGCAAAATCTTTCTACTATAGCTGTCGAAATTAACGCGTTAATTGCGATAATTAAATTTTGGAATTAATTACGTTAGAATATTTAACTATTTAGCGCAACACGCAGATAAGTCCCATAATTCCACTTGATTTGTTTACCGCGCCACTGAAAATGGAGAAGCAGGAACAGGATGGCCTTCTGGATGGGGAATTTAAATACAAGAAGAACATAGATGGGACAATAAACAAACGCGTTGTAATTTGCACTCACTGTAGTAAAGAGTTTCAATTTCACCATTCAAATTCGACCTTAAAATACCACCTTAATGCCAAACACGCGTTTGTCGGGGCAGCAGCTTCACCCGGCCTGCGTCAGACCACTCTTAGTGAACGCAGGCCACTCGGTAAGTCTTCTTTGGACAAACTGACCGACAATATAGCCAAATGGATAGCAAAGGACTGTAGACCGCTAAGCATTGTGGAGGACAAGGGCTTTGCGGATGTTTTAAAGGTTGCATCTCAGGACGCGTCCTACAAGCCCCCAGCGAGAAGCACAATAACAATTCGAATCCACGAACTGTATGAAACGGAGAAAAAGAAAAAAGAAGAGGCTTTAGTTCACACAGAATGCGTGGCTCTGACAGGAGACCACTGGACATCATTGAGTAATGACAATTACCTGGGAGTTACTGCGCATTTAATCACTGAAGCCTGGGGTCTGACATCCTTTGCGCTGACTATAATGAAAACGGAAGAGCGGCACTTTGCGGAGGCTTGTGCAGAGCAGTTCCAGACTGTTGCTCGCAGGTGGAGAATTGAGGAGAAGGTGACAACAGTAGGACACGGACAGTGCGCGCAATATGATCGCCGCGGCTCGCATCATGCCATTCAATCACATGCCGTGTACCGCGCACATTCTACAGAGATGCATCACAGTGAGTCTCGCAGACAGTGGCTTTGTCACTGCGCTGGCCAAATGCCGCAAAATTGTTGGACATTTTAAGCACAGCCCAGCAAACACAGCAGAGCTGAACGCAGAGCAGGTGTCACTGGGGCGCAAGCAGGAGCCGTTGGCCCAGGACGTGCCTACACGCTGGAACTCCACGCTGGAGATGGTGAAGCGCTTGATCCGCAACCAAACTGCAGTAACCGCGACTCTGGATAAACAAAAGCATAAACTTGTCCTCCTGACGCCTCCAGAGTGGGACAAACTCCAGAGACTGGAGACACTTCTAGAGCCCTGCAGGTGAGCCTGTCATTGTGACCATAATTGTAGGTTTAGATTAAATGTATCAAACATACATCTTAAATCAGTTTTGTTATTATGAAAATGTCTTATTTAAAAAATAAATGAAATCAAATATTTTATTAATATTACCTAGTATTAAAAAGCTTTTTTTAATTTGCTGTCTTATCTGTGTGTGTGTGTGTGTGTGTGTGTGTGTGTGTGTGTGTGTGTGTGTATTCCACTGCAGATATGTGACTGAACTGCTGGGAGGAGAGGCCTACGTCTCCTGCTCTGTAGTTCTACCAGCCTTCTGCCACCTGCGCCGTGTCATGGAAGTAACTGATGAGGACCCTGCATATGTGGTGAGGTTTAAAGAGAAGTTTAAGGAAGACCTTGCTTCCCGCCAGGAACATACCAACTATGCATGGCTCCAGATCGCAACTGCACTGGACCCACGTTTTAAAGACCTACGCAGTGTGCCCAAGACTGACAGAGAAGCAGTGTGGACCACACTGGCAGGCATGCTGCATGAAGACTCTCCTAGAAGATCACACACTGCAGAAGAAGGTCCAGCCAAGAAGAGGCTGAGCCTGCTGCAGATGGACTCTGACTCTGAGTCAGAGGAGGAGGTACAGCAGGACAGAGCCATACAGCGCTACAGAGCAGAGCCCTGCACTGCCTTAGAGGACTGTCCCTTACAGTGGTGGGCAGCTCATGCAGGAGCCCACAGCCAGCTGGCCCGCCTTGCTCGCAGATACCTGGCCACTCCTGCCTCCACAGTGCCCTGTGAGAGGCTGTTCTCTGTAGCAGGGCACATTGTGAACAAGAAGAGGTCTGCTCTGCACTCAGAGAACGTGGACAAGTTGGTTTGTCTCAGCAACTGGCTGAAGGATGAGTAGACCAGAGGACCGTGTGTTTAGAGCTTGTTCTATGGTTGAATGTGATTTAAACAATACTTTTCACTGTTGTTCATATTTTTTTGCACTAATCTACCTTACCCAAAAGGATGATTGGAGATTTTTTCTATTTTGCCTGTTGAATTAGGCCTATGTTCTGTGAACTTGAAGATGTATATGGTGTATATGACAAAATTATGAACATGGTAATAAATCCGGTCAATTTCTAGCAAACCAGCTAAAAATAAATAAAGAAAACACAACTATATGTGCTGTTCAAGATTCATCTGGGAACACAATATATGATCCGATACAAATAAACAACATTTTCAGGGATTTCTATAAAACGTTGTATTCACCACAAATAAACCCATCTAAAAAAGAAATTGATCAGTTTTTGGACAACATAACTCTTAAAAATTATTGGACACTCAAGCAATGGCACTGGATTCACCACTGACACCAGGTGAACTCCAGGAAGCTCTGATAAGTATGCCCAATAATAAGGCTCCAGGTCCAGACGGCTTTCCTGCAGAATTCTACAAAGAATTCTGGTCGATTCTAGCACCAGTTTTCTACAGAACGTTGTTGGAAATTAAAGAAAAGGGCAGACTTCCATCAAATATGAATTCTGCAAACATTAATCTCCTGCTAAAACCAGGCAAAGACCCTGTATATCCCTCAAGCTATCGTCCAATATCCCTTATAAACGTAGACCTTAAAATAATCTGCAAAGCTCTCTCAAAGAGACTGGAGAAAATAACCCCCCTCTTAATTCATCCTGACCAAACTGGTTTCATAAAAGGTAGGCACTCATCAACAAATACACGTAGATTACTTAATTTGATAGACTACTCATACAGTAAAAACCTAGAAACTACAATATTCTCTTTAGACGCAGAAAAAGCATTCGACAGAGTTAACTGGAAATTTCTATTTGCAACTTTACACAAATTTGGTTTTGGATCCTCTTTCATAAACTGGTTAAAAATATTATATAATTCCCCAACAGCTTGTGTTAGAACAAATGACCAGACATCCTCCAGCTTCTGTCTCTTGAGGGGCACCAGGCAGGGATGCCCACTCTCCCCTTCACTGTTTGCAATTTTTATTGAACCACTAGCAGCAGCAATTAGACAGAATTCAGTAATTAAGGGCATAAAATGCAAGAACGTGGAACATAAAATCAGCCTTTATGCGGATGATGTGTTACTCTTTCTCCAAAATTCACAAACCAATATCTCTGGGGTGATTGAATTGATAAACTCTTTTGCAAGAATATCAGATTACTCAATTAACTGGTCAAAATCTACAGTTCTACCGATTAATTGCTCCCTCCATAATTCCTCTTCTACACCACTGCAATCGGGAAATATAAAATATTTAGGTATTAATGTTTCTCCCAAGCTTGCAGATCTAACTACATTAAACCATATCCCACTTTTAAAGAAGGTAGAAGGTGATCTGGCTAGATGGAAATGTCTACCCATATCACTCATGGGAAGGGTTGCCGCTATAAAAATGATGGTCTTACCAAAAATAAATTATTTATTCTCAATGATCCCAACTAAACCGCCACAAGATTGGTTCAGATCTCTAGATTCATGTATGTCCAAATTCCTTTGGAAAAATAAACCCCCACGTATAAGCTTAAAAACACTACAAACGACCAAGGATAAAGGAGGACTAGAACTGCCTAACTTTCAGCACTACTTCTTAGCCAACAGGCTTCAGTTTATCTCAGGATGGCTAAAACACACCCTCTTAGATGAACCTTGGCTAGATGTAGAACAAGCACTTTGCAATAATCTAGAGATCTCAGACCTACCATTTATCAGCTCAAACATCCAACGACATGAATGCTTTAAAAGCATCAACATCAGCGCTTCTCTGACAGCATGGTGGGAGTTTCTAAAATTGACAGCGTCTTCATTAATCCCATGCAAACGTACACCTATCTGGAACAACCCTGACATATTACAAAACAATAATATGATAAACTTTTCAGATTGGAGTGGTAAAGGAATCAAATATTTAGAACATATACTAGAAGGAACAGAATTTATTTCATTTGACGGACTAGTTACACAATATGGGATCAACAAGAAAAGATTTTTAGAATATCAACAAATTAAATCCATAGTAAAAAAGAAATTTAAACCGGGTCAAGTTGAACTACAAACACCACCAAGTGTGGTTCAATTTCTTACTCTTAAAACCCCCAAATTACTATCCAAAATATACAGAATGCTTTCTAAAACAGATGAATCAATATCACTTCCTATTGCAAAATGGGAAGCGGATTTATCAGTTAACTTAGACCTAAACTTCTGGTCTCAGATTTGCTTAAAAACCTTTCATCTAATTAGAAATCCCAGTCTGCAATTAATACAATACAAAATATTACATAGAGTGCACTATACAGGTCATCGGATGTTCAAGATGGGCTTTACGTCTACCAACAACTGCTCACACTGCCAAACCAATTCACCGGACAATTATATCCACGCTCTTTGGTTCTGTCCACCAGTTCAGAAGTTTTGGCGCGAGATATGTGAAGACTTATCGAAGTGTCTGAAATGTAACATTCCAACTTCCCCCTTAGTGTGTTTGTTGGGCAGCTTAGATAATGTCACTTCAGAAAAGAATATAGCCCATATGGTTTTCACTGCCCTATGCATAGCCAAGAAAACAGTCCTCATGAACTGGAAAAATAAAAATAATCTTAATTATAACCAATATAGAAATTATCTATTAGATTACATTAGTCTTGATACAGCCTCTGCCACCACATCAGATCAATTGCTCTGGGCTCCTTTGATCAGCTCCATCACCTGGTGGGGGTGGGGGGTCATAGTTTGGTCCCGCCTTCACTGTTGTGATTGGTGTGGGGGTAGGGACAGGCTTAGGGCGTCGGGGGGTTCCCCGGAGGCATTTTCCTTGGGGGGCTCAACCCGGGGTAGCGGTCATGTCCGGTTAGGGGCTCTGTTGGCTCTCAGGTGACTGTTTCCTCGCGGCTGCGTGCAGCGGGGCTAGGGGAGGGTCTGTGCTGACGGACGTGGGTTACTGACCTGGTAGCCTGGCTGCCCCTGGGTGGGTCCGGGATGGGCGTGAGGTTCTGGGGGCGCTCCGTCTCTGGGCTGGGGCCCGGGCCGGGCCTCAGGGGCTTGGGTCCTGGTTGGTGTGTTGCCGGGGTTGTGGCCCAGCCCTGGAACAGGGTGCCGCCGGTGCATCGAGCCACCTGGGGGGCTCTTCAACTGGTGGGGAAGATTGTCACATCTTGCAGGAGCTTTCCTCTCCTCAGGGGCTCTCTCTACAGGAGGGGGAGATACAGGAGAGGTGGAGGAAGATCTCAGCATGGATGTTTATTGTCTTATGTAGTCTGGAAGAAGAGTGGATGGTGGGGTGGGTGCAGTTTTCTCTGTGGTGGGGTTGGGTGGACTGTCCTGGGCTCTGTGGGGCCGGGAGGCGCTGCTGCGCTGGGCCCCGGTCTGGATGGACCTGGGCCCCCTTTCCCTGGTGGGTCGCGGAGTATGGGGGTGCCTACTGGGGTCAGCGGGGGAGCTGGCCCCAGGGAGGGGTCACTTGCCCCTCCCTTCCTTCCCTCCCCATCTCCAGCTGCCTCCCTCTTCCCGCTCCACCACAACCACCCACACATGCAGGACCTTGGAGTAGGGGTATGTCACCAGGGTGCAGAGGAGGCTACCCCCCCCCCCCCCCCTCTGTCCCCTTCTGGCTGCCTCTGCCTCAATTTTATCCCACAACTTAGACATTCACATTACTCACACTCTCATTACGCATACATATAGGATCTTGGGGGTGGGCACGATACACGGAATCCAAATTACCATCAGGGTGTACACCCCACCCCTGGCGTCGTTGCCCACCTCTCAATTTTAAATACATGTAGACATTGAGGGCTAGCAGGAGGGACTATGCGCTTACCTGCTGCTCTCTGGCAGGTAGCTCCATGCCCTCCTGGATTTTAAATGCACCTTAGAACACATATGCATCAACACTACAATGAGCGGGTGGAGGGAGGTTTGGAGTCTTCTCTCACCCCCATTCTCTGCGACCTGCTGGAGCGGGGGGGCTAGGAGGAGGAGTTGGCCATCCGACTGCGGTCTGGAGTGTGGGGCCTCCCTGCTGCTGCGGAGTCGGGGCGGTCTGCCTCCCCCCACCGCAGGGAAAAGGGTAACACCACCTGGGTCTGGGTGCAGTTCCCCCCCTCCAGGGGCAAGGGTACCTAGACCCGGGGCTTAGAGTACGCTTGGGGAGTGTGATCGTGTGTACAGCGTCTCTTTATGTCTGTCTCCACGTTGGTTGAGTGTGGAGTAAGTGTATATGAGAGCATGAGGGTGGGAATGGATGTTTGTATATGTGTGTGCCTGTATTTCTGTGTCTATATGTCAGGTTGGGTGTCAGGCGCCACCTCTCTGGGGACATCTCAGGCCCTCCAAGGTATGGAGGCCTATCTCCCCCTACCACCACTTCCCCTGCCAGTGGCGGACTCCCTCAGACATCGGTGCGTTGGTGGTTCTTTGTGTCCGGGGATGGGCGTCCAGGTACACACCGGCTCACTCCTTGGCGGCCGCTTATCGGGGCCTAGAGCCTGGGGCTTGCTCGGGCCACTTCGGAGGTGGGGTGCCCTTGGCCTCTCGGCCTGGGGCTCGGTCACTCAGGCACGGCTGGCTGCTGGCGGAGCTCACGGGCGCGTCACTGCAACTCCCCCTGGCTTCTGCTCCGCGGCTGCTGAGTGAGCCCTCATCTGGGACTCTCCTCAGCTCTTACTGGAACAGTGGCGCGGCTGCCCCTCTGTTGGTCTTCCTTGGTCTGTTGTGTTCTGGGGGCCTCTGGATGTCTGGAGTTTTGATCAGCTCCATACCTGCTTCATGCCCTGGAGGACGGGGCTGTGGCCCCCCCACACCCTCTAGCAGATCATTACATGAAGGAACCTTTTAAAAAAACAAGCGCGTCCATGCTCACAGGTGTACACACGGGTGATCACACCCACAAACTACACCCTTTTTGGCTCCTACCTCAAAGCACACTGTGTTCTGTTGATCTTATGTGCTGCACAATAATGTTTAACATTTAGTATTTACTGTCATATTCCCATATATCATTGTGATGTTGTTTATTCTATTACTCTTGTTCTCTTCTGCTTGTTTTCTTTTTTCTTTCTCAGCAGGTGACCCAGGTGATTGATATATGCATTTTTTTTCTTCTTTTTTTTCTTTTTCTGCTCATTCTGTTGGTTTTTGGTTTTTGCCCTTCTCCCCCGTCCCTCTTCTCAGCTGTTTCTCTTTCCCTCTTTCTTTCTCCCCTTCTTTCCCCCAGTCAAGTCTGTCCCATATTCAGTAAGTGAAAATAAAATAAACAATAAAAGGTGAATCAAATGGACCATTATGGCAAGGCTGGGATGGTCAATTTGGTAAAGTAAATCCGTTGGGCATCTTTCTTTGCCTTTAGACAACAATTCTGATGGCAAAAGAGCCAAACGGGACAGGCACAAAAAAGAAAAAAAAAAAAAGAAAAAAAAAGAAAGAAGAAGATGTATATGGATAAAACAATGTGCTAGATTTAAACGGGTGGAAAACATTCAGTAAAAATCCCTCACAATTATTTGAAGCCCTGTTCTGCTTGTACTGCTTGTACTCACAATTAATAATAAATAAAACAAACAAGTGTGTTAAAAACCACTATCTGTCCCGATTTTTACACATATATACACATATACACATATATTTCAAGTTGCGATTAATCAATTTTTAGGCTGTGATTAATTCGCTTCCAGCACAACACCCAGCCTACGTCAGACCACGCTGAGTGAACGCAGGCCACTCAGCGTGGTCTTAGCATTAAATAACACTAACAAGTGTGTAAAAATCCGCTATCTGTCCGTATGTTTGCACACATTTTGGTCATATTTCGAGTTGCGATTAATCATGATTAATTAATTTTTAGGCTGTGATTAATCTGATTAAAATTTTTAATCATTTGACAGCCCTACTTTCTACATAAAACTGCCCAACTTGGGCTTTGTCTGTCCAGTCAGATGAGTACGAGTCAAACATTTGAAAAATGGCATCGGGTGTATTATGACATGGATGTGTCTACCAAAGTTCATGGCACACAACAGTTGTTAAGTCATTTGAATGTGTGAACTTGTTGGTGCTATTAAAGAGAAAAAATGAAAGGAAATCTATTTCTGTCTTGACCGATGTGTCTGATAATTGTTGATGTGACAGACTGACAGAGTAGCATTTCCTGGAGACATGCTGTTAACAGTCAGCAGCAGGTTTGTCTATATGTAGACATGAATGAATGAATGAATGAAATGAATGAAACCTATTCTAATGAAGGCTAAAATGCTTTTGTTCACTTTGTCAAATTCATTCACTAGTCAGGCTAAATCAGATAATACAAATCAGAAATGTTTCCTCTCCCAAGCAAGACATCCAATCCACACAAAATTTTCACACAGTATGTTGACCGATTTCACTGTTGATTTGCACAATGCTTACTAGCCAGACTGTTTATCATCCACTGAGGGGCTTTTTGTTGTATTGCAGTTTCACACCACCAAGGCAGGCAGGCAGGCTGCTGCCAGGAGGCCGATTCTACCCAGCCAGTACGTCACGGCTCAGCTAGGAGACTTTAAACACGGTTCCCACACACAAACAAATACGCCTCCTCCCTGTTGTTCCATCTTCATAAATTTCTGCAGATTGTAGCCCTGCTTATCCTTGTTACAGTTTTGATTCTAAGCATCCAAAGTGATTGTGTGCAAATCAGTGTTTCAGGCTTGTTTTTCTTTCTTCACATTGTTCTCAATGAGCCATTTCACTTTGTCTGCTGAGTTACAATGTTTAATCAAAGGCCCTGCTGTTTTTCAGCAGGCTCATAAAGACAATTTATCTAGTAGAGGGAAAAGTTTAATGCGAGCAGCCAAAGCACTGAAATATTTCACTGAATGAATGTAACAGCCTTTCTTAGTGAACCTTTCAAAAGTTTTCAAGCCTTTTTATCAGATAAACTCAACTAAAAACTGAAATTCTGTCAAGAATTAAAACTGTACTTGTTCTTTGGCTACGAAGAGAAATATGCATTGGTTATACATACAGATGGTCCAACATAGAAATGTTACTTAGAAACTGATTTCTACAGCCACCCTGTAAAAATCGCAATTTAAAAACAATTTAAAAAAACAGTTTCCAAGTTCTGTTGAACAGAGCAAGAGATTTTTAATACAGCTTTTCCAAATGTCCCAATTGTATCTTGGATGCTTACATTATTTTAATTTACACACAGAAACATTATTTCACAAAAAAAGAAAAACTAGGTCAGAATTATCAGCTAATAGTCAGTTGTGTATCCCTTTTGATAGATAACAGCCTGCAGTCGTTTGCTGGAAAATCTCCCAAACTCGTCAGGATTTGATGATCTTTTGGCATGAACCTTGGTCTTCAGTTTATCCTACAAATTTTAGTGGGATTCAAGTCAGGGCTTTGTGTAGGCCTGTCATTAATGCTCCCCTTTTCTTCTGGAGGTCATTCTTTGCCAGGAGCATGTATGTTTTGGGTCGTTGTTGTGCTGGGGGACAAAGTCACAGTTTTGCTGCTGACTGCTTGAAGTTTTCTTTCACAATCTTCACACATCCTTCTTTCTTCATGATTCCTTCTACCTGGACAATATTCCCAGTTCCAGACACAAGCATTGGGTCTGGAACACAAGCATCCCCACAGCATAATACTCTCACCAGTGGGTTTCACTCTGTGGACATTGTTCTGTGGGTTGTTCGCGTATCCCTACTTTGTTTAAACAATAGCAGCATCTCTTTAAAGAGATGCAATTCTAAGATGCAGTATCTCATCATACCAAAGGATGTTCATCCAGTATAAATAATCTTTCTTCACGTCATCTTTACATACTTCAGTCTGGTTCGAATGTGGTTCTTTTGCAGAAGTGGAGTTTTTTTCTTGGTCTGAAACCTCAGTCATTCCTGTGCAGAGATCTAGTGATTGTCCTCTTTGAGACCACAATTCCCAACTTCGTCGCTCTCTTGTGTCTTAGCAGTTGTTCTTGGGTCTTTTAAATGCTGTGATAACTTTGTGTATCCATCTCCTGCTTCGATCAACAGTTCTTTTTCCAGTCTAAATGGACTCCTTTGGAAATAGAAATAATTTATGTGTATAAAGAAAACTAATATAGTTAGAAATAGGTTGGAAAATCACTTGGAATTATTTTGACAAAAATTTAAACTTAAATAATCTTGTCATCATCCTTTTTCCTTTTAAAAGGAAAAATAACCACCCTAATGTAGAGGTAATGTCAACCATATTGATAAATCACTGGATATTTTTTACATTATCTCAGTTTACTCAGTAAGTACCTGGTTTTATGTATCCATTTAAAAATATAGTCAGTCTAAAGAGAGAAAAACTTTACAGTAAAATATCAAAGCTGTAACTACGTGTTACACGCAGCTAATAGGTAATGTTACTTCTCTATTAACTAGTTAGCTACTCACTGTAGTTAATGCTAGCTCCATGTTATCTTGTACTGGGACTGGTACAATGACATCCCCATTATAAACTCAGTATTACTCAATGCATGCTGGGTACTGCCACCCATCAGTGTCATGCGGCGGCTGTGTGAAGGCAAGAGAGGACCCAAATGCACGGCTCTAGACACACGGGGATGAACTCAAAGGCAGGTCTTTATTAACAGGAACATAAATCATACAAAACTATACTGGGAGAAACTAAAGCTGAGGCGCTGGGAAGACATGGGAAATGCACACAACCTAGAGGGACGACGCAACACAGAACAAAGGGACACTCTGACATAAATACACAGAAGGTAATGAGGGAAGTGGGAACACACGAGGAACACAGCTGAAGACAATTACTCATGACCGAGCAGGGAGGACACGAAACTGAAAATACAGGGAGTGCAGAATTATTAGGCAAATGAGTATTTTGTCCACATCATCCTCTTCATGCATGTTGTCTTACTCCAAGCTGTATAGGTTTGAAAGCCTACTACCAATTAAGCATATTAGGTGATGTGCATCTCTGTAATGAGAAGGGGTGTGGTCTAATGACATCGACACCCTATATCAGGTGTGCATAATTATTAGGCAACATTCTTTCCTTTGGCAAAATGGGTCAACAGAAGGACTTGACAGGCTCAGAAAAGTCAAAAATAGTGAGATATCTTGCAGAGGCATGCAGCAGTCTCAAAATTGCAAAGCTTCTGAAGCGTGATCATCGAACAATCAAGCATTTCATTCAAAATAGTCAACAGGGTCGCAAGAAGCGTGTAGAAAAACCAAGGCGCAAAATAACTGCCCATGAACTGAGAAAAGTCAAGCGTGCAGCTGCCAAGATGCCACTTGCCACCAGTTTGGCCATATTTCAGAGCTGCAACATCACTGGAGTGCCCAAAAGCACAAGGTGTGCAATACTCAGAGACATGGCCAAGGTAAGAAAGGCTGAAAGACGACCACCACTGAACAAGACACACAAGCTGAAACGTCAAGACTGGGCCAACAAATATCTCAAGACTGGTTTTTCTAAGGTTTTATGGACTGATGAAATGAGAGTGAGTCTTGATGGGCCAGATGGATGGGCCCGTGGCTGGATTGGTAAAGGGCAGAGAGCTCCAGTCCGACTCAGACGCCAGCAAGGTGGAGGTGGAGTACTGGTTTGGGCTGGTATCATCAAAGATGAGCTTGTGGGGCCTTTTCGGGTTGAGGATGGAGTCAAGCTCAACTCCCAGTCCTACTGCCAGTTTCTGGAAGACACCTTCTTCAAGCAGTGGTACAGGAAGAAGTCTGCATCCTTCAAGAAAAACATGATTTTCATGCAGGACAATGCTCCATCACACGCGTCCAAGTACTCCACAGCGTGGCTGGCAAGAAAGGGTATAAAAGAAGAAAAACTAATGACATGGCCTCCTTGTTCACCTGATCTGAACCCCATTGAGAACCTGTGGTCCATCATCAAATGTGAGATTTACAAGGAGGGAAAACAGTACACCTCTCTGAACAGTGTCTGGGAGGCTGTGGTTGCTGCTGCACGCAATGTTGATGGTGAACAGATCAAAACACTGACAGAATCCATGGATGGCAGGCTTTTGAGTGTCCTTGCAAAGAAAGGTGGCTATATTGGTCGCTGATTTGTTTTTGTTTTGTTTTTGAATGTCAGAAATGTATATTTGTGAATGTGGAGATGTTATATTGGTTTCACTGGTAAAAATAAATAATTGAAATGGGTATATATTTGTTTTTTGTTAAGTTGCCTAATAATTATGCACAGTAATAGTCACCTGCACACACAGATATCCCCCTAAAATAGCTAAAACTAAAAACAAACTAAAAACTACTTCCAAAAACATTCAGCTTTGATATTAATGAGTTTTTTGGGTTCATTGAGAACATGGTTGTTGTTCAATAATAAAATTATTCCTCAAAAATACAACTTGCCTAATAATTCTGCACTCCCTGTACTGACACCAAGATGTGGACCTTAAACACAACACAGTACACAGAGATGAGCACAGAACACAACAAAAGCAGTGCACAGCAAACACCGGAGCCCAAGAAAACAGCTCAAACACAGTGCAGGTCAGGGGGCCGACCATGTGGAAGGCAACGGCGGCGGCGAAGGAGACGATGGAGCTGTTCAGGGGGCCGGCCGCGCGGAAGGCAGCGGCGGCAGAACAGATCCGGAGGCCGGCCGTGTGGAAGGCGGCGGCTACAGAGCGGGACCGGAGGCCGGCCGCGAGGAAGGCAGCGGCGGCTCCCAAGCGTCAGGCGTACTGGCCGAGGCTTGGTGGGCACAGGACTAGGCGAGGCAGGACCAGACGGCAGCTTAGCAGCTGCGGGACCAGAGTAAGCCGAAGCTGACGCTGCAGACGAGGATGAAGACTCGGATGAAGCTGGACCAGACGAGGATGAAGACTCGGATGAGGCTGGACCAGACGAGGCGGAAGCAGAAGCTGATGCTGCAGGCGGCGTGGATGTTGAGGTTGCAGGCGGTGGAGCCAGTGATGGCTGAACGGTCTCGTCAGAACCGTCAGCAGACATTATGATGTGCTGGCCGGGCCCCTCGGACCCGCCAGCAGAGACGAGGAGGTGCTGGCCGGGCTGACCAGAGCCGCCAGCGAAGACGAGGAGGTGCTGGCCGGGCTGACCAGAACCCCCAGTGGAGATGAGGAAGGGCTGGCCGGGCTCTCCAGAACCCCCAGCGGACAAGGCAGGTGGCAGCGTGGAAGCTGCGGAGTGCTGGATGGGCTCATCCGAGCTTCCAGCAGGAGCTGATGTAGAGCTAGAGGGTATCGGGACTCCTGGCTGAATGTTAAGCTGACCGGAAGACCAAACTGCTACAGGGGACCAAACTGATGGCTGTAGTAATGGTTGTGGTGACAGTGGAGTGGGCGGTGGAGTGGACGACTGAGTTCACGGTGACTGTGCTAATGGTTCAGCTAAGGAGTGCATTAATGGCAGGACTACAGGTTGAATGACTGACTGAGCAGCAGCCTGAATGGCTGAGTGTCGTGATGGTTGTGGTGGAAGAGAAGCAGGTGGTAGTGTGGATGATGGCGCTAAGGGCGATTGAGTGGCAGACTGAACTGATGACTAGATGGTGGTAGAGGTGAAAATTGAGCTTGTGGTGGGGTAGCTGACTGAGGTGCGGGGGACACAGGAGACAGAGCTACAGATTGAACTGAGGGAGACTGGGTAGCAAACTGAACTAGTGGTAGTAATGGCAGTTGAGGAGAAGGCTGGACTGTACACTGAGGAGAAGGCTGACTGACTGACTGACTGAGGAGCATCCTGTGCAGCTGAGTGTAATGATGGTTGTGGGAGCGGATGTAGGACAGGTGGTGGTGTCGGGTCCCCTGAGCCTACAATGCGGATGAAAGGTGCAGGCACCTGCTGGACACCAGTCGCTCCCACCCGAGGAGTAGGTACAGGTGCAGAGATCGGCTGGGTCCTGGCGGACCTCACCTCAGCGGTTGGCACAGATTTTGGCAGGGACTGGGCGGCTGCTGTCCCCACCCGAGGAGCTGATACGGGTGCAGGGACCAGCAGAGCCCCAGTCGACCCGGAAACCGGAACAGGGACCAGCTGGGCGCCAGCCCCCCTCACCTGGGGAACTGAGATAGGTGCAGGGGAGTGCTGGGCCGCAGCTATCCCTAGAGCACAAGGGGCCTGGGAGGCGGGCCTAGAAAGAACAGTCTGCAAGAGATCAATTCCCTGCCCTGAGTGAGTGGATGAGGAACAGCGCTCTGACTTCGTAGCGTTAAGTGTGCTAAAGCTGTAGCTTACAGGCACTAAAGCACCACCTTCGTGTTTATAGACTCTAGAGAAATGTGATCAGCTGATGCACCAACAGTCTTAGAGCTTCTTTCTTCGGAGCTAATCATGCTTATACTGACAGAGGAGGGGTTAATAGCCGATGTAAACATAGGTCTGTGCACCGGAGAGGCAGATGAAACAAAGTCTTTTACCTCATGATCGCTGGTAGCAGTAAACCTAGGGAAAACAGTGGTGGGTGTAGAGCCCCCTGACTCAAGAACATTCAAATCAGTAAATACGTAAGAAAGGACTTTCCCCTGGGGTGATGGCTCAGAAGTAACGAGCTGGGGTCGAGCTATCACAGGAACATTTACAGTCTTGGATTTTACTGCTTTAATTAACATCTAAGGAGGCAGGTTTTAAAGCCCCAGTGGTGAGCTTAACTGCAAAACAATCATCCTCAGCAGACACACAGGTAAAGGGCACAGAAACAGGTGTCTCTAACTCAGGAAATGCTGACTTCAAGTTTTCAGACCTAGGAAACACTAGCGAAGGATAATCTTTCTCAAATATGAGTCCAAACGTAGGAGAAACGGTCTCTGAGTTGACCCTCCGGGCAGTACAACGGTTCATAAGAAGTTCGGGTTCGGATTCAACATTTACAGATCGTGAGCCTTCAGAGCCTACGTGTTACGACTGTGACCGTAATTGTGTGTGGATTTGAGTGTCTAGGTGCTCCTCCGGGATTGACGATTTGGCGTTGGTAATGTGTTGTTTTTGCGTGACTGTTATGTGTTTCCTATTTTACTTTGAAAGTCTGTGTATCTTAGTGTGTTCAGTTTACGTTTCCCTGTCTCGTCAGTTCTGATTTGCCCCAGCTGTGTTTCCCTCCTGTTGTCCATTCCCTGATTGTTCCCTCCATGTATTTAAGCCCTGTGTGTCAGTTGATCATGGTCGCGATCTTCCCCCCGTTGTAAATAGTTTGACGTCTTGTGTTTGGTGTTGTAAATAAATGTCGTATCTTGCTTTAAATCTCGTTTTGGGATTATTTTAGTGGGGTTTTTTTTGTGTTTTTATTTTCCTTATTTTTATTTTCCTGCGTTGCACCCCGGTTGCCTAGGCCGGGGTGTAACATATGGGGGCTCGTCCAATCACTGTGGGGTCCGAGGACCGCTTCAGCCTTCGTTTGTCTTCGCTGGAGGGTCCGTGGGACCGCTCCAGACTTCATCCGTCTTCGCTGGAGGGTCCGAGGCGCCGCTTCAGCCTTCGTTTGTCTTTGCTGGAGGGTCCGAGGCGCCGCTCCGGCCTTCGTCTGCCTTCGCTGGAGGGTCCGGGGGACCGCTCCAGCCTTCGTCGTCTGCTGGAGGGTCCGTGGGACCGCTCCAGCCTCCACCAGCCTTCATCCGCCTTCGCTGGAGGGTCCGTGGGACCACTCCAGCCTTCGTCGTCTGCTGGAGGGTCAGGGGGACCGCTCCAGCCTCCATCAGTTTCATCTGCCTCCGCTGGAGGGTCCGTGGGACCGCTTCAGTCTTCATTTGCCTTCGCTGGGGGGTCCGAGGGACCGCCTCAGCCTTCGTCGTCTGCTGGAGGGTCAGGGGGACCGCTCCAGCCTCCATCAGTTTCATCTGCCTCCGCTGGAGGGTCCGTGGGACCGCTTCAGTCTTCATTTGCCTTCGCTGGGGGGTCCGAGGGACCGCCTCAGCCTTCGTCGTCTGCTGGGGGGTCCGTGGGACCGCTCCAGCCTTCATCCACCTTCGCTGGAGGATCCGAGGGACCGCCCCAGCCTTCGTCGTCTGCTGGAGGGTCCGTGGGACCGCTCCAGCCTTCATCCGCCTTCGCTGGAGTGTCCGAGGGACCGCTCCAGCCTTCATCAGCTTCGTTTGTCTTCGCTGGAGGATCCGAGGGCCCGCTCCGGTTTTCCGTTTCCACTGGAGGACCCGTCCAGTCATCAGCGTCGCCTGCGGGACGGTGGCCGGTGCCGTATGGGCTGGACATGGAACGAACATTTTTCGTTGGGGTTGTATGTTTTAAATGTTTGTTTTTTTGGGTGGGGGGTATGTTAGGTCTATGCTGGGTCAAGTGTGCTGCCTGTGCAGGTGTTTACCGATCACAACCCACTGATGTTCCTTTCCCAAATGTGCAACTCCAATCAAAGACTTATGCGCTGGTCCTTGTTGTTGCAAGATTTTAACTTGGGGATCAGTTACAAGAAAGGGAAGGATAACGTATTGGCTGACACCCTGTCTAGAGCACTGTCTCCTTGAATTAAACATTTTGGGGTTAATGTTAATTCTTGGGTAAGGGGGTGTTACGACTGTGACCGTAATTGTGTGTGGATTTGAGTGTCTAGGTGCTCCTCCGGGATTGACGATTTGGCGTTGGTAATGTGTTGTTTTTGCGTGACTGTTATGTGTTTCCTATTTTACTTTGAAAGTCTGTGTATCTTAGTGTGTTCAGTTTACGTTTCCCTGTCTCGTCAGTTCTGATTTGCCCCAGCTGTGTTTCCCTCCTGTTGTCCATTCCCTGATTGTTCCCTCCATGTATTTAAGCCCTGTGTGTCAGTTGATCATGGTCGCGATCTTCCCCCCGTTGTAAATAGTTTGACGTCTTGTGTTTGGTGTTGTAAATAAATGTCGTATCTTGCTTTAAATCTCGTTTTGGGATTATTTTAGTGGGGTTTTTTTTGTGTTTTTTTTCTTTATTTTTACTTTTTTTCGTGTTGCACTCCGGTTGCCTAGGCCGGGGTGTAACACTACGGCAAGAGTCACAGAGTTTGCATTCCTGCATTCAGAGTAGTGAGAACTAGCCTCAGAGTGAACAGAAAGAGTGTCTTTGTCACTCACCCCAGCCGGCTGCTCAGTAGTCCCGGAATCCGGCTGAGGAGAGGACCGGCGACGGCGTGGACAGCGTCTCCTCCTTGATGAGGGAACGGAGGTGACGGGGGAAACCGGTGATGATGCGGGGGTGACGGTCTCCTCTTCATCATCCGACCACATCGCTGCTAGGAAAGCAGCGGGAGAGTGACGGTCAGAGCTGAGAGGGGACGGAGAAGGGCTCCGCGGCAGCGGCGCCGAAAAACCCTCTCGTTTTAGCAGCCGCTGTTGCGATACCGAGAGCCCCGTCTGCTACTGCGATACCGTCACGGCGAGCTTAGTTCGCTGCTGCTGCGGCGGCTGACTGGCGGAGATCTCCGTCTGCAGTCGCTGTGGTGTGGAATCACGGGAACGGACACTGTCTGCCAGCTCACGAGCTTGTAATGCCTCCTTCGCTCGGCTCAGTTCATCAATAAAGCCCTCATAGCAGGTGAGCTGGTGAAGGAAAGGGTTTCCCTCGATTATTGCCTTTATGGCGTTAAGTCCGACGGAAATTGTCCGTGAGTCTGAGGCGTGGGTTATTCATTGCACCAGACTCTGTACACGGAGAATATCTCCCTCACGGGCGGAGCCTGCTGGGTCCATTTCGTGGTTGCGTCGTTCTGTCATGCGGCGGCTGTGTGAAGGCAAGAGGGGACCCAAATGCACGGCTCTAGACACACGGGGATGAACTCAAAGGCAGGTCTTTATTAACAGGAACATAAGAAATCATACAAAACTATACTGGGAGAAACTAAAGCTGAGGCGCTGGGAAGACACGGGAAATGCACACAACCTAGAGGGACGACGCAACACAGAACAAAGGGACACTCTGACATAAATACACAGAAGGTAATGAGGGAAGTGGGAACACACGAGGAACACAGCTGAAGACAATTACTCATGACCGAGCAGGGAGGACACGAAACTGAAAATACTGACACCAAGATGTGGACCTTAAACACAACACAGTACACAGAGATGAGCACAGAGAGAGAGAGAGAGGCAGAGAACAAGGATGAATACGAGGGGATGAGGAGAACACAGAACACAAAGGACGGGAACATGGTACCAGAACAAACACCACAATAAAAGCATGGACACAGGGGGAATCCAAATACCAAACCAAACAATCCAATGGACATAAGGAACAAAATACAAAACCACAGGAAATCTGAGAACACTGGGTCAAAATGACCCAGGACCATGACAATCAGAGGTGGCCCCTTCCTCAGCCTGGTTCTGCTGGAGGTTTCTTCCTGTTAAAAGGGAGTTTTTCCTTCCCACTGTTGCCAAAGTGCTTGCTCATAGGGACTCATATGATTGTTGGGTTTTTCTCTGTATGTATTATTGTAGGGTCTACCTTACGATATAAAGCACCTTGAGGCGACTGCTGTTGTGATTTGGTGCTGTATAAATATAATTAAAATGAAAATTGAACTGAAGTCTGTGTTGACAAGTAGTTACATTCGTGGAAAGATATACATGTCAGATTAGAGCAGTGGGTTTAGGCCGTAGATACAGCTTAGTTTTGCCCTCGTCAATCAAGCATTGTCTGCCACATATCATTCAAGGTTCTATGTTTGCCATTTGTGCATAAAACCAGCAGTTAAGGCACATCGGAATACTTTTGGAGAG